>NC_056080.1:20134796-20439665 GCF_016772045.2 Ovis aries | reverse complement strand
GGGCATGGGTTTGATCCCCGGTTGGGGAACTAAGATCCCACATGCCACACAGTGTGGCCAAAAGAAAAGAGGCAGGGAAGCTTTTAAAACTTTTAAAGCCTTAAAAACATCATCTCATCCCTTTTAGTCCATTCCCCCACTTATAGCCTCAGAAGGAGAAAATCAAACCATTTTAGCATTTCTGATAGGTCTTTCCTGTCTTCTCTTAACATCATAGTGTTTATTTATAACTGAAAATCTCTACACCCCAAATACAGATTATTCCATTGAAGTGACCCCTGGAAATCAGTCCTGAATATTCACTGGAAGGACTGAGGCTGAAGCTGAAACTCCAATACTTTGGCCACCTGATGTGAAGAACTGACTCATTTGAAAAGACCTTGATGCTGGGAAAGATTGAAGATGGGAGGAGAAGGGGATGACAGAGGGTAAGACGGTTGGATGGCATCACCGACTCGTTGGACATGAGTTTAAGTAAACTCTGGGAATTGGTGATGGACAGGGAGGCCTGGCATGCTGCAGTACATGGGGTCACAAAGAGTCGGACATGACTGAGTGACTGAACTGAACTTAACTGACCCCTGGAAGAGAAGAACTGTGGTCACTGGTTCATTCCTGGTTCATTCAGAACCCAACATGGCTTCCCTTCTTAAAAGTTTTAAGAGGATGATGACAACATTTTGGAACTAGACAGAGGTGATGGTTGCACAAAATTGTGAAAGTACTCAATGCCACTGAGTTGTACACCTTAAAATGCTTAATATTATGTTATGTGAATTTTACCTCAATTAAACAAGGGAAAAAGGCAAAGCTAGGGGAGAAAAGAACTATGAGTCAGAAATGGTCAAGATTTGAAGGCTGTTTGGAAGACAGACTCAACAGGATTTGAGTGCTTCCAGTTAGTTGGCTGGGAAGTAAAATGGAGATTTCTAGTTTGGGAGTCTGAAGAGCTGGCTGTAAGCCACAGACTGATTTAATCTCCACTGAGAATAACACAGGACCAAAGAAGGAATGGGAGCCCAATGAATGTTCGATTTCCTCAAGTTCCCACTTTTTTTTAACAGAACAATAAAGCAGAAAATCACAGAACACCCTAAATATAGTGTAATTGGATCATATCAAGGCATTGCTAAAATGTCTTTTGACCTCCTTGTAGGCAAAACGGATAAATCAGATGACAGTTCCATGAAGCTGTTTAAAGTAGAATAACTGGACTAAACATCCGTTGGTTAGTGAACTGATAGGCACCTAACAAAAGACCTGCACAGAGCAGGTTCTCTATGAATCTGCTCAACAGATAAATCTAAAGACTCCAAAGGATGAGTGAATAGGAACATTCCAGGCCTATTGTGTGAGAATGCTCATTAATAACCCAGAAAAACGATCAAACCAAAAAGTGGATTTATCTGGGACTTCCCTGGTTGTTCAGTGGTTAGGACTTGGCACTCTAACTGCCATGACCCCAGGTTCAATTCCTGGCTGAGGAACTAAGATCCCACAAGCTGTATGCATAGTGCAGACAAAAAAAAAAGTGGACTTACTAAAGATTTGAGATTTTTAAAGGTCTTTAGAGATGCCATTCTATGGAATTAATCCTAAATTTGGGGGGGAAGCATTATACACAAGATGTTTATCATAGTAATATCAATAATAGCACAACCTAAATACCCAACTATGGAGAAATATTTAAGTGATCTCCTGTATAACCACTGGAAGACTATGCAATAACAGTGAAAATTCTTTTATGAAGACTATGAAAAAAAAGAAAAAAGAAAGAAAAAAAGATTGTGCAATAACAAGAGAAATGCTTAAAATATGAGAAAAAAGAATCAAATTTATATATACAGCATTTTTCAAGCCTATGCACAGGGAAAAAATACAAAGTGATATATCAAAATGTTAGCAGTGGTTATGTTCGTGTGATGGCACTAGCAATAATTTTCTTTCTACTGTTATACTCTACCTTCAAGATTTTCTTTAACAAGCATAGATTTTTGCAGCAAAAATAATAAACATATAGGAGATCCAGAAACATACACTTTTTAAAAACCAGAGCCATGACCAAAGCTAAACGGATTTTTAATATGAATTAATGTAAAGTTCTAGGATGAGGGTTTAACAAAATGCCAAGCTTATGACAGGAGCAATAGGGCTTAATGACACTTCTTGTGGGATTTAAAAAAAAAAAGACCTAGAAATTAACTGTCTGTAAATTCGTTATGAGTCAACAGTGACATGACTGAGGGGAAAAGATAGCCATAATATAAACTTCCGATTTCCAATATAATTTGTATGCAAAACAAAGGCAGTAATAATATTCCCATTGTGCTGTGCAAGTTGGACCATATCTAGAATATTGTGTTCAGCTTTGAACTTGAGCTTTCAAAAAAGATGTTGAAAAGCTGGAGAGCAGCCAGCAGGATGAGGCATCAGAACCACAGCAGAGAGCAGTGAATCCCACACTCCGGCAGCTTCAGAATCACCCAGAGGGCTTATACTAAAATGCAGGTTCTTAGGTCTCCTCCCAGAGTTTCTGATTCTATAGATTTGGGGCGGGGCCAAGAATCTGCATTTTCAGCTAGTTCCTAAGTGAAGTCCATGCTGCTGGCCTGAGGACCATACTTAGAGACCCACTGGCCCTGTGGATGAAAGCACAGACTCTGAAACCAGACTGCCAGGGATTGAGTTCCAGCTCTGCCACCTACTGGCTGTGTGACCTTGAGCAAGCTTGCTTGCCCTCTCTGTGCCATAGTTTTCTCACCTGTAAAATGAAACAACTTGAGCATCCTCATACAGGTATCATGGTTTTGATGTAGTTAATATATGTGAAGCATTTACAACATCTACCTGGTATATTAGGCTTATTAATTTAATGAGGAACATGAGAGACGTTCTATCTGATACAGGAAAACATTTAAACACCTTCAAACACTGGAAGGGCTTTCATGTGGAAGGTATATCCCACAGAGCTCCTGGGGACAGATATGAAGTCTAAGGGTGGAAGTGCCCAAGAAGGAACCTTCGTATCCATAACAAGGACTATTTTAGAAGCTGAAGCAACAATGGAGTGGGTGGCCTGGGTGGGTTCTGAGTGTCCCAGTACTTAATCAGGGCAGAACTACCAAAAAATCTGCAGGTGAGGCTTGGCCATCTGGGTTTTAACAAGCCCTCCAGGGGGTGTCACTGCAACTCAAGTATGAGAACCAGTGGCATCTAACACTGTCCAAAACAACATTTCCACAAGGGTTTATCTAGAACACCAAAACTCAATTGAAATAACCCCACTCCAACAAGGTATCAGGTAATTGCATGCCTCTGGTAACTATGTGCAGCAAACTACTGCTGCTGCTGTTTAGTCGCTCAGTCGTGTCTAACTCTGTGACCCCATGGACTGTGGCCCGCCAGGTTCCTCTGTCCATGGAGAGGGTAGCCATGCCCTTCTCCAGGGGATCTTCCCGATCCAGGGATCGAACCCACATCTCTTGCTTGGCAGGTGGATTCTTTACCACTAAGCCACCTGGGAAGCCCTTTCAACAAACTACTACTTACACCAAATACTTGCTTTTGTATTTAAAAAGTGTATTACAAAGATAACACTGAACTTGTTCAAAACAAGAAAATCTAAAATCCACAGAGAAAAAGGCAAGGTACTCCCATCCCATCACCCTCTCAGGAGGGGCTGCTCACTATTAAGTGCCCTGAAAGGACTACAGAGAAGGACAGTGTTCTGAAAAAAAAGCATTAAAGCATCTAAAAGTTAAGAGGGCCCTCAGAGGAAAACAAAACAGCCTGGACACACGGAACCTATTTTCCCACCTCTCAGCAGCCAGTGCAGCCAAAGTCCCCCCTCCTGCTCAGGACAACAGTTCAGAAGAGACAGCTGAGCACACTTGGAAAGGCTTTCTCATGCTCCAGGCGCTCTTCTAACTACTTTAGGTATATTAACTCTTCATGACAAATCTCTGAGGTAGGTACTGATCTCACCATTTTACAGATGTGAAAACTGAGGGTTGGAAAGGTTAAGTCATTCCACAGCCAACAAGCGGTAGGCATGGACTTTGAGCCACAGCAGTCTTTCTCCAAAGTCTGAAGGCTTCTGTACCATACTTTCTGTTGGGGCCAGTGAGGCAGAGAAGGAACAAGTGGGAAGGCCACTACCTTGGCCTGACTGTGCGCATGGCAGAGACAGAGACGCAGAGCCAGAGAGCGTCAGCAAGCTCAAGATGGCAGCCAGTGTGAGCCCGTGATCCAGGCAAGGTGGGGGGAGACCAAAAGATGGGTCACCTGCCATTTTGTCAGTCCCTATGTGTTCCTGGCCGGGCACCGGAGTGGATGAACGAACCAGCGTGACGGCAATCTTAAGTACCTACGCACACAGGCTTGAACCTGTCACAGGCAAGAGCAAGGAGACAGTTTGACAAAAGCCCTTCCCTTCCTTTTCTTCCACAAAGCAATTTAAAAGGAATATGTGAGATGAGGCAGGAGTGAAGGTAGCAAAGGAAAGTGACAGCTGGAGGCAAAGTTGTTGGGTTTGATAAGGAAGGAAGAGCCAAAGGAGCCATGCTCCCAGGCAGCAGGAACAAGGGCTGTGACAGGGGACAAAGGTGGAAGCATGGGCACTCCCCACGTCAGTGCCCTCACTCAGGCTGTGTGGGCTCAGAGATTCCTCCTCTAGACCCACAGGATCGCTCTGTGTCCCCATCACATGAACACTTCTCTCCATCGTCTCGGAATCCCTATCACTGTTGTGCTCTCCTAGAAGTGCAAACAATGGCTCATCTCTGAATCTGCAGCTCCGAGTCCAGTACCCGGCCCGCTGTTGGCTCCAGATACATCTGCAGGACTGAATGTACTGAAGTGGTGCTAGCATCCAGATGAAGTGACATGCACTGTCACCTTAAGGAGAGGGAGGACAGGAAAAGTCACACCCCAGAGGCTGTCTCCTAGGTGGGAAGCCCCCAGGTGCAGATCCCAAGACAAGGACTAAACCGCAAGCAGTTCATCTGGGATGTGAAAGAGACACCAAACACTACAAGAGGACCATGAAGTCCATGAAGAAAGACACACACTCCACTAAGCCTATCTCATGGAGCCAGCGGGAGCGAGAGCAGAGCACACTCAAGGGAGGAAGGGGCTGTGGCAACCCCCATCAATCACATCAATCATCAGTTCCCCAGTCCACTGAGCCCTCTGTGGGAGTGGCCTAGCACACTCCAGTGGGAAGACAAAGCTGTCGGGGAAATACAGATGCTGGCAGGTGAAGTCAGAGAGATGAGCAGTGAAATGGTAATGGCAACGGCAGAGGGTTCCCCTCCCCCAGCTCACCAGGTCTGGGGTGGTCCTGAAAATCTGCGTGTCTAAGGAGTCCTCAGTGAGGCTGCTGCTGGTGGTCTAGAAGCACACCCTGAGAATCACTGGGCTTGGATGGGGGCAAGACACCCACATGGGTGGTAAAGACTAGATGTTATTGTTGCTCTCTAGTTACTAAGTCATGTCAGACTCTCTGCAACTCCATGGACTCTATCCTGCTGGGCTCCTCTGTCCATGGGAATTCTCCAGGCAAGAATACTGGAGTGGGTTGCCATTTCTTTCTCCAGGAGATCTTCCCAACCCAAGGATCGAACCCATGTCTCCTGTATAGCAGATGGATTCTTTATTGCTAAGCCACCTGGGAAGCCCCTAAAGACCGGATATACCTGGGGCAATTCCAATAACTAGATCTGAGCAGAGACTAAAGATAAAGCAAACCAGATTTACACCCCAAAATATGCCTCTTTGACATAAAAATTATTTTGAGCTGAAGGCAACTAGGCAATTGAGAAGCAACAGATACAAGAAAAGCTCCTGCCCTCCCCCAGTTTGCCTAAAAGGAGGAGATAACTTTCTAAAGATGTCCCTCCTGCCACCTCTACCAGGGAGGACAAAAGGGAATCATTGAGACAACTTGAGACACTGTAGGCCTGAAGACAGCAGCAGAAGACTCCATATAACAGTCTACTAACTAGCCTGTATCTATCATTAGTTTTCCCGTGTATTTACACTCCCACCATCTGCCACTTTTGGAAGGGTAAAATTACTTTCCCTTTTTTCTTCTCTTGCTGTTCAGTCACTCAGTCATGTCCAACACTTTACAATCCCATGGACTGCAGCATGTCACATTTCCCAGTCCTTCACCTATTTTTCTTCCTATTTCTCTACAAATGTATTGTTCTTCGTTTTAGGTGACACACAAGCCAGAGTTCTAAGCCACTTCTCTGAGTTACTCATTTTTCTGAGTTTCTCTCCCATGTGTATGAGATATACATGTTAGTGGACTTCTGTTTGTTTTTCTTGTGTTAATCTATTTTGTTGTTGTTGTTGTTGTTGTTGTTGTTGTTGTTGTTGTTATATGGACCCCAGTTAAGAACTTAGAAGGAGGGAAGGAAAGGTTATTTTCCCTCCCCAACAGAGACAAAGCCAAAGATGTGAGCTCAACCTCTATTTGGCCCTCTGTAGGAAAACTCTTCCCACCGTGCCCAGAGCATGTGCCTGGGAGTCACATGCTCGTGTTGATGGGACCATGAGACAGACTTCTGGAAACCCTCTGTATCTGCTATGGCTAAAATTAAAGCCATTCACAGCCTCCTGAGAATGCTGCAGTCCTAGGAGTTCCCTCAGGGTCTTTTTCACAAAGGGTGGTGGTCTGCCAAGCAAAAGTTGCAGGGGTAAAGAGCACAAATATCTACAAAGAATCCGGCTTTTGGCTACAGAACTGAATCCAGCTGGAGGTCAGCCAAGTTCCTCCTGCTCTGACACAGGGCTCACCTGCACAAGCCTGGCTCCTGCCTCCAGAGCAGCCAAAGGCAGTGCTATATCCCTTCCTGCAGGCCTCACAAACATTATGTAGTGGGGTGACCTTGCGATTCTCTTACTCTGTTCTGGAAAAGGCAAATCTTCTAGAAGATGCCCCTGAAGTAATTTGTTTCATCTTACACTCATTCAATAGCTATGACAGCTGGAAAAAATTAGCAGGCCTCCAGTCCTTTGCTGCTTGTTTATAATAAGAGCATATGCTTGCAGGGAACATAGAATCCTAAACAAAAATTGGTACCTATTTGATCAGACTAAATTTCCATTTTGAAACCTATGCTGTTGGTTTCACAACACAAAACCACTTGTGATCTACTGAGTGGAAAGGCAGGGAGACTGAGGATGGAGACTTCCATCCTTCATTCATGGAAGCAGAGGCTTCCTTGTTTATCTTTTACAGTGATCACCCTTAGGAAAGAACACACAAAGCCACAGCCCCATGCTTCTGTTCTGAGACTGGAGTAACCACCACAAGAGCCAAGGTGTTAGGCATCTGGACCCTCCCCACTCAGGAGGCAGGTCACTGGGGAATGCTAAGGTCAACATCCCTTAGGAGGTGCTGTAATTAGTTGCAGACCAGAGCCTGATTGTGAAGGAAAGAAAAGCTTCTCCCCATCACAAATCAGAACATTTTTGCAGCTTTCCCAATGGGTTGCCAAGTGACTCAGCATTGGCCCAGTGTGGGCACTATTATTGATGAGAAATCTTCCGCCTGGGTGATATACTGCATACAACACATGCCCAAAGAACAGTGCCAAGTCATACCAGGAAGAGCAGGCGAATTATTCACCTCCACTTCAGATGCAGGCAAATCCTGTCTTAATGCAGGGGCTACTCAGTATCAGAAAGACAAAGCCCCTAAGATAGTCAGAGATTTCCATCTAAGATTCAAGGCATGATTAGGTAGAGCCTCTTCTTTCTTGTTGACTATTAAAAGGCAATCAAATTGAGGACAGCATAGCAAAAAGACAAGAAAAAGAATAATTTTTCAAAAACAACCCCAAAGCAGAAAGCTGCATAAAAGCCTTCAGCTTCCTAAATGTTGTCTTTATGAGTTCTACGAGCTCCACCCAGAGGTCACTGCCAGATCTGCAGGTTCACTTAATTTAGAAAAGAAAATCTCATCTTCTGGGGTCCAGAGCCAGACCTGCCTTGGAAAACTGCTGGAAATTCTTAGACAATATTCCTTCTTTCTTGCCTTTAATTAAAGGAACTGCTCTGAGCTCTGAAATTCAACATATGCTCCAGGAACCTCGTGTCATCCAACAGGACAACTACCTTTGATATGTGCACCTGTCGAGGAACCAGTGTGAGTTCCTGCCAGGCTGAACTCAGCTCAAAGACAGCAGAGTGTTCAAAGAGTACTTTCAGAAGAAAAGGTGAGGGTTCTCCTTGAAATAAAATATAAGACTGGAAAGCAACTCAAAGGGTGAACAAGATTGTGTCTAATATTAGAAAGACTGAGAATAATCCTCCTTCAAGAAGGACCCATGACTACTTGCCCAGAGGGCCCAACTATAAGGCAACCACTCCCTTACACAGCCCTGAAGACAATCACCAGCCATACTTTTCAAAGAACTGATTGCGGTGCCCAGAGCATTCCCTTGGTATCTAGCCATTCATAACCCACACACCTCACTCCAACCCACCCTCCACACCAGTGACTCTCAGTCTACAATGGCTCAGGCTAGGATCAAGAGCTCCCACTGTGCTGTGCTCTCAACTGCCCAGTGTAAGACATGCTCTGTTTCAGATATCATAAGCTAGCCCAGCAACTAAATGAAGCCTTCAAACAACAAAGACATGTTGGTGCAAAAAGTTTCGTCAACCATCTGGAGAGCTTCTCATCACAACCCGCGTGCTCCTCTTGCCTTCATCAGCATGTGCCTAACCTGACTTGAGACAGACGTGACAGATTCTCAAACAGGAAAAAACAATCAAACTCACCCTCTGTCTTCCTCCAACACCACTGCCCCCTTCCTCCCCCGGCAAGTTCTTTCTTCACTATAAACACTGAACAGGCTTTTCATGTCTATCGACAAAAATATCTGTGGCAATGTTTATTCATCTGAGGTGTATTAAAGCTCTAGAAAATATCTGTGCCGAACCTCGGCACATTCTCATTTCAACAAGGCTAAGCATTCCCAGAATGTCGCCCTCTTATTTTGTTAAATAAACTTTATTATGTAGTTTTAGTTCAGTCACTCAGTTGTGTCCAACTCTTTGCAACCCCACTTACTGTAGCCCGCCAGACTTCCCAGTCCATCACCAGCTCCTGGAGCCTGCTCAAACTCATATCCATCGAGTCAGTGATGCCATTCAACCATCTCATCCTCTGTCGTCCCCTTCTCCTGCTTCCTTCAATCTTTCCAGCATCAGGGTCTTTTCTAAAGAGTCAGTTCTTCGCATGAAGTGGCCAAAGTATTGGAGCTTCAGCTTCAGCATCAGTCCTTCCAATGTATATTCAGGACTAATTTCCTTTAGGACTGACTAGTTTGATCTCCTTGAAGTCCAAGGAATAGTTTTAGGGTCATAGCAAAATTGAGCAGAAAGTACAGAGTTCCTACATAGTGGCCAGCCAGTACATACCTCCCCCATTATCAATATCCCCACCAGAGTAGGACATCCATTGCAATCGATGAACCTGCATTGACACATCGTTATCACCCAGAGTTCACAGTTTACATTATGGTTCATTCTCAGGGCCGCATATTCTATGGGTTTGGACAGATGTACACTCATATGTAACTACCATTATGGTATCATACAGAGTCGCTTCCCTGCTCTGAAAACCCTTTTCCCCTTTGTCCCTTGACCATAACGCAAAAAAAAATGTTTTGCTCAGCATGACTCAGTATGACTCTAAGCAGTGTTCCTGAGGCCTGCCAAAGGATAAGAATCACCAGGGAGATTAGTTACAATCACAAATGTTCAGACTGCACCCTCAATCCACTGTGTCAGACCTTGCTAGGGAGGGACCCAGAAAGTTATAGATGGTCCATGGACCTAAAGAAGAAATGCTCCTAAGTGCAGTCTCCAAGCAGAAGAGCAGCACCTGTTAAGAATATTGAGGCATTTCCTAACCATGTGAGCTCCAGCTCCATCAGAATACTTAGAATTCAAGATGGGCCCCATTCTTTATTTTCAAACAGCCAGGCTGCTGCTACTTTTCTCACTTATTTCTTTATCTTGCTGCATGGTACCAGAAAGTTTTACAAGGACAAGCAAGCATCTGCTTCTATTAGGAAACATGTTTGTATTCCTACACAATGGTCTCCCATTTATAAGCACGCTCTTTGGATCATTTGCATAAAGTGACGGGTCAGGAAGTAGATCTGCTTGGTTACAGTAAAGTATCTGCCCGAGGACACTGGTGCACGTGGTGCATGGAGCAGAAGGACACACAGCCAATATGGGTTTTTCTTCTTTGTGCCTTGAGGGCTCTTCTGCCAGCTGCTCCCCCTGGCTCCCCACTGCTCTGCATTCTGCCATAGCCAATGACGGTTTAATGGCAAAATTCGCTGGGCAGTAAGCCATGTGGCTCTTACAGCCAGCAATTAGGAGAGAGGGAAAGGTTGAATTACAAGGTATTTGAAAATGCAAGGTATTTGAAAATGCAGTTTGAGTAAGTCAGATCTTATTTTCTCTTACCTCCTGGTAATAAAACCTCCATATTCATCCCAAAACAGATAACTGACTCTGGGGTCATTCGGAGTCAATGGCTCAGTCAATATAAAAATCTACCACACAGTCGATGGGGAGCATGAAAATCCATTAAACCAAAAGTCATATTTTTTTTTTCATCCAAAGGAATCCTTACCTTTTCTTTGGCTTTCCTTTTTGTCCCTGCATCCATCCACTCGTTTTCTTTCTCCAGCATGTCAATAAAGGCCCATCGAACACCCTCAATCAATTCCTCCATCTATAAGAAAATACCCAAAGAAGCAAGTCAAAACCAAGAAGCTTCAGACAAGGTTTTCTGGGCCACGATAAACAGTCCAATGCTAAACACAGTGGGAAAGAAGCTCCCTTCAGATTCACTGCATGCTCTGGCAGAATTTCTTCTTTCAGGGAAATGCCTTTTTCCCCCACTGCTAGAAGAAAACTAACCATTTCTTCCCTTAAGAACAATGTGATGGCCTGGTCGTAATAGGATTATATGGGAAAAGGAATTCACCATAGGTTGTGATGAATAACTTACCTGTAGCTACTAAAGGGAGTCCACCCTTATCAAGGATGCAACTAATTTCAGTAAGTTAATAAGAATTTTAGGGAAACAAGCATGGGCTCTGTATTTCAGACCAGTATCACAGAAGAAAGTGAGTGAACCATTGAAAGATATACTGTTAACAGAGAAACAGGCGCGAGAGCCAGCACACTAAAGGATGCTGCGGATGCTGTGGATGCTAAGTCGCTTCAGTCATGTCCGACTCTGTGCGACCCCAGAGACGGCAGACAACTAGGCTCCCCCGTCCCTGGAATTCTCCAGGCAAGGATACTGAAGTGGGTTGCCATTTCCTTCTCCAATGCATGAAAGTGAAAAGTGAAAGGGAAGTCGCTCAGTGGTGTCCAACTCCTAGCGACCCCATGGACTGCAGCCTACCAGGCTCCTCTGTCCATGGGATTTTCCAGGCAAGACTACTGGAGTGGGGTGCCATTGCCTTCTCCACACTAAAGGATATTGCTCAACATAAATCAGACTTACATCAGGACCCCAGTTCTCTCCACGTTAGTGCCAGATGCTTGACTGTTCTCTGTCCTCTTCCTACTCCCCTTCTCCTCTCTGACAGCTCTGAAAAGTCTTCTGTTATTTCAAGCCCAAAATGGTAGTTCTAAAGGGAGCTGCTACAGAAACGCTGTCTTCTAAAAGACCTGTTTCAAAGTGTTCCAAGGGTTCAACTACACCCACATCCATGATGTGTTTGCCCTGGCTTTTCCTCCAGCATTTGTTGGTCAACAGAGAAGACTGGGGGAAATATGCTAACATTTAATTTCAGCGGCCCACATGGAGCAGTCTGGGGAGGCCCTGCCTGTCTATGGGTACAAATCAATCGAAATTCCACTTTCCTACAAAGATGCTTCAGTTTTCCTAATCGGATACTCAAGAAAGAATAAAATACTAGGTTTGGCATCAGAATGAAAATTTTCATTTGCGACTACGGAGTTGCAAATCCATTTTTAGCATTAATTCTAGAAAGAAAGAAGTTGAGATGTTTCCTTGGTTCTATAATGAATTGTCAGCATGGAGCTCAAAATAATTTTTTTCTGTTTAATAAGTTTTCAGCTATGTTTTCAGTTCAATAACATTTGTAAGGGAATGAGAGCTGGAAATCAGTGGGCTGGGTTCCACCGTATGTAAATAAGAACAAACAGCAGATGGAGGGGGGTACTTCACAGCTATTTCTTCCCAACTTAGTAAAAACATTAAAAAAAAAGAAATCTCTACTTGAGATTGGGGCACGATGAAGACTTGAAATGACAGAAGAGCAAAGGTCCTTTAAAATCATTAAGTCACTCATTCTCACTGGGATCTTGGGGAGGGAAGGTGGACTGGGAGGGGTTTAAACAATGCTGATGTCATTGTTTCAGGGTGAGACCTGAGCACTGAGAGGTTCAACGGCAACCCCCACCCCCAGGTGATTCTAATATGTAACCAGGATGAAGACTCACAGACGTAGAAGAAGCCACTTATGCTACAGATGAGGAAGTTAGGACTCAAAAGACCCCATGATCCCTTCCACCCAGCTCTTCCAGCTAGGAAGGGCCAGAGCCAGGACCTGACCTCAGAGGTAAAGACAGTACTGAGGCCAGGAACTCCTAAATCAGAGGAAATGTTCCTCATAAATCAGAGGAAAACATCAGAAAGGTAGAAGAAAACCAGGAGACTTGCAGCAGTGGCCATTTCAAACCGAAAACCCACAGGAGGAGGATGCTGAAACAATAAGGAAATCTACAGGGACTAATCTTTTGCCTCTGCAGTACCAGCACCCCTAAGTCTTTATGACATCACTGCAGGGGAGCAAAGTTTGCCCCCTAAAATATGTCTCTTTTCCATATCAATTGTTTTAAGCTGGTTATTTTTGGAGGAACAGAAGACAGAAGGGATCTGAAAACCAAATAGCAGTTCCCCTTTTGAAGAAATATCTATTCATTTGTAAGGGAAATCTCCATTTGTAAGGGTGTCTCCCTCTCTGTACCTGGCAGAGGAGGATGACTGAATCTCCAGAAGGTCTTATCAATGGAGAAGTCATGGGCTTAAATCTGCATCACAATCACCCTGCTTTACAGCACTTTTCCTGTGTTGTCCCATAACTGACAATCCTCAGTCCCAACATTTATGTCCCCTTCATGTCCCTGAAGATTTAAGGTAAGGCTATGGCCATTTTGGCGAGTTGCTCAGTTTTCCCAGGTCTCTCCCATGTTGCTTCCCTTATGGATCAGCAGTAAAGAATCTGCCTGCGATGCGGGAGACCTGGGTTCAATCCCTGGGTTGGGAAGATCCCCTGGAGAAGAGAATGGCTATCCACTCCAGTATTCTGGCCTAGAGAATTCCATAAACTGTATAATCCATGGGGTTGCAAACAGTCGGACACCACTGAGCGACTTTCAATTCCCATGTATACACATTATTTAACTTTGTTTCATTTTCAACCGTTATTCTCTCTTACATCATAGGGGACTGGAATGCAAAAGTAGGAAGTCAAGAGATACCTGGAGTAACAGGCAAGTTTGGCCTTGGAGTACAAAATCAAGCAGGGCAAAGGCTAATAGAGTTTTGCCAAGAGAACACACTGGTCATAGCAAATACCGTCTTCCAACAACACAGGAGAAGACTCTACACATGAACATCACCAGATGGTCAATACTGAAATCACACTGACTATATTCTTTGCATCCAAAGTGGAGAAGCTCTATATAGTCAGCAAAACCAGGACTGGGAGCTGACTCTGGCTCAGATAATGAACTGATTATTGCAAAATTCAGACTTAAATTGAAGAAAGTAGGGAAAAGCACTAGGCCATTCAGGTATGACCTAATCCCTTATGATAATATAGTGGAAGTAACAAATAGATTCAAGGAATTAGATCTGATAGAGTTCCTGAAGAACTATGGATGGAGCTTCATAACACTGTACAAGAGGTGGTGATAAAAATCATCTCCAAGAAAAAGAAATGCAAAAAGGCAAAATGGTTGTCTGAGAAGGCCTTACAAATAGCTGAGAAAAGAAGTGAAAGGCAAAGGAGAAAAGGAAAGACACCAGTATGAATGCAGAGTTCCAAAGAATAGCAAGGAGAGATAAAAAAAGCCTTCTTAAGTGAACAATGCAAAGAAATGGAGGAAAACAACAGAATGGGAAAGGCTAGAGATCTCTTCAAGAAAATTAGAGATGCCAAGGGAACATTTCATGCAAAGATGGGCTCAATAAAGGACAGAAATGGTATGGACCTAACAGAAGCAGAAGATATTAAGAAGACATGGCAAGAATACACAGAAGAAATATACAAAAAAGATCTTAATGACCCAGATAACCACAATGGTGTGATCACTCACCTAGAGCCAGACATCCTGGAATGTGAACTCAACTGGGCCTTAGGAAGCATTGCTATGAACAAAGCTAGTGGAGGTGATGGAATTCCAACTGAGTTATTTCAAACCCTAAAAGATGATGCTGTAAAAGTGCTGCACTTTATGTATGCCACCAAATTTGGAAAACTCAGCAGTGGCCAAAGGACTGGAAAAGGTCAGTTTTCATTCCAATCCCAAAGAAAGGCAGTGCCAAAGAATGCTCAAACTACCACACAATTGTGCTCATTGCACATGCTAGCAAGGTAACACTCAAAATTCTTCAAGCTAGGCTTCAACAGTAAGTGAATCAAGAACTTCCAGATGTACAAGCTGAGTTTAGAAAAGGCAGAGAAACCAGAGATCAAATTGCCAACATCCACTGGATCATCAAAAAGCAAGGGAATTCCAGAAAAATATCTATGTCTGTTTCATTGACTACACTAAAGCCTTTGACTGTGTGGATCACACTTTGTGGAAAATTCTTAGAGTTGGGAATACCAGACTCCCTTACCTACCTCCTTTTCATTATAGGGGACTGGAATGCAAAAGTAGGAAGTCAAGAAACACCTGGAGTAACAGGCAAATTTGGCCTTGGAATGCGGAATGAAGCAGGGCAAAGACTAATAGAGTTTTGCCAAGACAATGCACTGGTCATAGCAAACACCCTCTTCCAACAACACAAGAGAAGACTCTACACATGGACATCACCAGATGGTCATCAGATTGATTATATTCTTTGCAGCCAAAGATGGAGAAGCTCTATACAGTCAACAAAAACAAGACCAGGAGCTGACTGTGGCTCAGATCATGAACTCCTTATTACCAAATTCAGACTCAAAGTGAAGAAAGTAGGGAAAACTGCTAGACCATTCAGGTATGACCTAAATCAAATCCCTTATGATTATACAGTGGAAGTGAGAAATAGATTTAAGGGCCTAGATCTGATAGATAGAGTGCCTGATGAACTATGGAATGAGGTTCGTGACATTGCACAGGAGACAGGGATCAAGACCATCCCCATGGAAAAGAAATGCAAACAAGCAAAATGGCTGTCTGGGGAGGCCTTACAAATAGCTATGAAAAGAAGAGAGGCGAAAAGCAAAGGAGAAAAGGAAAGATATACGCATCTGAATGCAGAATTTCAAAGAATAGCAAGAAGAGATAAGAAAGCCTTCCTCAGAGATCAATGCAAAGAAACAGAGCAAAAGAACAGAATGGGAAAGACTAGAGATCTCTTCAAGAAAATTAGAGATACCAAGGGAACATTTCATGCAAAGATGGGCTCGATAAAGGACAGAAATGGTATGGACCTAACAGAAGCAGAAGATATTAAGAAGACATGGCAAGAATACACAGAAGAACTGTACAAAAAAGATCTTCACGACCCAGATAATCATGATGATGTGATCACTAATCTAGAGCCAGACATCCTGGAATGTGAAGTCAAGTGGGCCTTAGAAAGCATCACTACGAACAAAGCTAGTGGAGGTGATGGAATTCCAGTTGAGCTATTTCAAATCCTGAAAGATGATGCTGTGAAAATGTTGCACTCAATAGGCCAGCAAATTTGGAAAACTCAGCAGTGGGCCACAGGACTGGAAAAGGTCAGTTTTCACTCCAATCCCAAAGAAAGGCAATGCCAAAGAATGCTCAAACTACCGCACAATTGCACTCATCTTGCATGCTAGTAAAGTAATGCTCAAAATTCTTCAAGCCAGGCTTCAGCAATACGTGAACCGTGAACTCCCTGATGTACAAGCTGGTTTTAGAAAAGGCAGAGGAACCAGAGATCAAATTGCCAACATCCGCTGGATCATAGAAAAAGCAAGAGTCTTTCTGCTTTATTGACTATGCCAAAGCCTTTGACTGTGTGGATCACAATAAACTGTGGACAATTCTGAGAGAGATGGGAATACAGACCACCTGACCTGCCTCTTGAGAAATCTGTATGCAGGTCAGGAAGCAACAGTTAGAACTGGACATGGAACAACAGACTGGTTCCAAATAGGAAAAGGAGTACGTCAAGGCTGTATTTAACTTATTGTATAAGTGAAATATATATTTAACCCTGCTTATTTAACTTATATACAGAGTACATCGTGAGAAACGCTGGACTGGAAGAAATACAAGCTGGAATCAAGACTGCTGGGAGAAATATTAATATCAATAACCTCAGATATGCAGATGACACCACCCTTATGGCAGAAAGTGAAGAGGAGCTAAAAAGCCTCTTGATGAAAGTGAAAGAGGAGAGTAAAAAAGTGAAAAAGTTGGCTTAAAGCTCAACATTATGAAAATGAAGATCACGGCATCCGGTCCCATCACTTCATGGGAAATAGATGGGAAACAGTGAAAACAGTATCAGACTTTATTTTTCTGGGCTCCAAAATCACTGCAGATGGTGACTGCAGCCGTGAAATTAAAAGATGCTTACTCCTTGGAAGAAAAGTTATGACCTACCTAGATAGTATATTCAAAAGTAGAGACATTACTTTGCCAACTAAGGTCCATCTAGTTAAGGCTATGGTTTTTCCTGTGGTCATGTATGAATGTGAGAGTTGGACTGTGAAGAAGGCTGAGCACTGAAGAACTGATGCTTTTGAACTGTGGTGTTGGAGAAGACTCTTGAGAGTCCCTTGGACTGCAAGGAGATCCAACCAGTCCATTCTAAAGGAGATCAGTCCTGGGTATTCTTTGGAAGGAATGATGCTAAAGCTGAAGCTCCAGTACTTTGGCGACCTCATGAGAAGAGCTAACTCATTGGAAAAAACTCTGATGCTGGGAGGGATTGGGGGCAGAAGGAGAAGGGGATGACTGAGGATGAGATGGCTGGACGGCATCATGGACTCGATGGACGTGAGTCTGAGTGAACTCCGGGAGACGGTGATGGACAGGGAGGCCCGGCGTGCTGCGATTCATGGGGTCACAAAGAGTCGGACATGACTGAGCAACTGAACTGAACTGAACTGAACTTACCTACCTCCTGAGAAACCTATATGCAGGTCAAGAAGCAATAGATAGAACCAGACATGGAACAATGGACTGGTTCCAAGTTGGGAAAGGAGTATGTCAAAGCTGTATATTGTCACCCTGCTTATTTAACTTATATGTAGAGGACATCATGCAAAATGCCGGACTGCATGAAGCACAAGCTGGACTCAAGACTGCCAGGAGAAATATCAGTAATCTCAGATATGCAGATGACACCACCCTTACTGCAGGAAAGCAAAGAGGAATGAAAGAGCCTCTTGATGAAGGTGAGAGAGGAGAGTGAAAAAGCTGGCTTAAAACTCAACATTAAGAAAACTAAGATCATGGCATCTGGTCCCATCACTTCATGGCAAATAAATGGGTTAAAAGGAAACAGTGACAGACTTTATTTTCTTGGGCTCT
Organism: Ovis aries; assembly: GCF_016772045.2. Taxonomy (NCBI): domain Eukaryota; kingdom Metazoa; phylum Chordata; class Mammalia; order Artiodactyla; family Bovidae; genus Ovis; species Ovis aries. The sequence goes on along the minus strand of NC_056080.1, from coordinate 20,421,857 downwards.
AAAATCACTGTGGATCATGACTGCAGCCATGAAATTAAAAGACACTTGCTCCTTGGAATAAAAGCTATGAAAACCTAGACAGTGTGTTAAAAAGCAAAGACATCACTTTGCCAACAAAGGTCTGTTTAGTCAAAGCTATGGTTTTTCCAATAGTCATATACAGATGTCAGAGTTGGACCATAAAGAAGGCTGAGCACTAAAGAACTGATGCTTTTGAAGTGTGGTGCTGGAGAAGACTCTTAAGAGTCCCTTGGACAGCAAGATTAAACCAGTCATACCTGAAGGAAATCAACCCTGAATATTTATTGGAAGGACTGATGCCCGAAGCTCCAATACTTTGGCCACCTGATGCAAAGAGCCAACTCATTGGAAAATACCTGGATGCTGGGAAAGATTGAGGGGAAGAAGACAAGCGGTCAGCAAAGCATGAAATGATTAGATAGCATCACTGACTCAGTCGACATGAGTTTGAGCCAACTCCAGGAGATAGTAAAGGGCAGGGAAGCCTGGTGTGCTGCAGTTCACTGGGTTGCCATGAGTCAGACACGACTTAGCAACTAAACAACAACAACACGGTGTCCTTCAGCAGGTGACTGGATAAACAAACTGTGGTACATCTAGGATATGGAACATTTTTCATTGCTAGAAAGAAATGAGCTATCAACCCATGGGAAGGCTTGGAGGAAGCCTATGTACATATTACTAAGTGAACCTTAAATGCATATTGCTAAGTGAAAGAAACCAATCTGAAAAGGCTACATACTACATGATTTCAATGATATCACATTCCAGAAAAGGCAAAACTATGGAGGCAAAAAAAAAAAAAAAGGCAGTGGTTGCAGGGTAGGTGTAGGGAGAGATAAAGAGGCAGAACACAGAATTTTTAGGGCAGTGAAAACATTGTACGGTATTAGAATGGTAGTCTCATGTCAAAATACATTTATTCAAACCCACAGAATGTTTAACACCAAGAATGAACTCTAAGGTAAACTATATACCTTGGGTGATATGTCAGTGTAAGTTTACCTTTGGTTTAGGAAAAAAGTAAGTGATGCTAATGGCAGAAACTGCACGTGAAGGGAGGCAGGAGTGTTCGGTAGCTGGTCAGACAGGAGCAGGTCCCACCCCATCCTGAATGGTTCATCTTTCCCTCCACTACCTGACTGGCGGTCACAGCACATTCAGAGAGCCTCCCTTTTGAGGCCAAGGACCATCACTAGGTTTCCAGCCATATCAGCACCAAGCAAGACAAAACCGCCAGCAGAGGTTGGTGCAGGGCACCAAGACCTAAAAGGTGACTCACAGTAACCCAGGGCTCATTATGTCATATTCATAACAAATTAGCATTGCAGTTTTTGCCCCTGCCCCCATGGGTTTTGCTTCAGTACTTATGGGTAAGTATCTGCACATCAGGAGAAAGGTCAAATAACCTAAAGCTGTCAAACAACCTATGTGTCAAACGATGCAGGACACACCTAGTGCCACCCCATTTCAGGTCTGCTTCTGGTTTCCAGGTAGCCCACTATCATCCTTTCAGAGCGCACTTTCACTCTACCTAATAACACTCTTACTACTTAAAGCTGCTCAATGCCTCTTGACTGAAAGTTTTCCCCTGAGAAGGGCAAGAACCAAGGAAATCACCATTCCACAAAATCTTTACACCTTCCTCTCAATTTCATTGTTGATGGAGAGACTATGCCATCTCAAAATACGTCTCTTTGGCTTAAGGATTATCTTGAATTGATTACTTTTAAGAAACCGCACACAAAATAAGCTGCAAAGAATAAGAGGTTACCCTCTTGGAAGAAACATTTGGGGTTGCAAAGAGTTGGACATGACTGAGAGAGTAACACACACCACACACACTCCCTTAATCAGGAAGAGCAAGTTGACTAAATCTCTAGAAACTCATATCAATGGAGAAGGCATGAAGTTATAAGCCTGCATAACAACCATACCTTTGTTCACTGTGCTTTTCCCAATAAATTTCCTTAACTGTCCCCCACCCCCACCCCACTCCCAAACATCTTCTTTAGTCTTCAGCTGGAAATAGTATTTAAGGTGATGGTTTGGGCCATTTTAGAGAGTTACTCAGTTTCACTGGCTCTCTTTCATGTATGCAGGAGATATACAGGTTATTAAACTTCTATTCTTCTCCTATTAGTCTGTCTTTTTATGATAGGGAGGTCTCAGCCAAGAACCTGGAAGGATAGAGGGGGAAAAAATTTCCTCCTCAAGCTATAAACTTAAAACTACTCTAAAAAATTAAGTCCTTTACCTAGATGCCCATCAGCAGATGAATGGATAAGAAAGCTGTGGTACATATACACAATGGAGTATTACTCAGCCATTAAAAAGAATACATTTGAATCAGTTCTGATGAGATGGATAAAACTGGAGCCAATTGTACAGAGTGAAGTAAGCCAGAAAGAAAAACACCAATACAGTATACTAACACATATATATGGAATTTAGAAAGATGGCAATGATGACCCTATATGCAAGACAGGAAAAAAGACACAGATGCGTATAGTGGACTTTAGACTCAGAGGGAGAGGGAGAGGGTGGGATGATTTGGGAGAATGGCATTGAAACATGTATACTATCATGTAAGAATCAAATCACAGTCTATGTCCAATGCAGGATACCGCATGCTTGGGGCTGGTGCACGGTGATGACCCAGAGGGATGTTATGGGGAGGGAGGTGGGAGGGGGGTTCATGTTTGGGATCGCATGTACACCCATGGTGGATTCATGTCAATGTATGGCAAAACTAATACAGTATTGTAAAGTAAAATAGAGTAAATATAAAAATTAAAAAAATAAAAATGCAAACTATACACACACACACACACACACATGGTGGAAAGGATCTGGTGAAGAGGAAAAGGTTGAAAATATGGGAGAGAAAAAAATGACATGTATGGTCCCTGAGAAGGCAAAAGGGGATGGGATCTGGAGAATATATGGAAGGAGTCACCTTAGACATGAGACAGGATTATGAGAGGCAAGAAGGATAAAATGATAGACAGGAATGCAGAAGAATGTATAGATGAGATGATGGAAGGTCAAGAGTCCTAGTAGAATGGCATGTCTTTTCTCCATGGAATAGGAACAAGATCTTCTGCTAAAAGGGAAGTTCTCTAAAAAGTTTGTTTTTTTCACACAGGGCTATATGCATCCTGGCAGCATGAACATACTGGTAGGAAGAGGGATATTCACAGATAAGGACAAGAGGACAATGAAAGATTTCCTCTCAATACACTATCCAACATGCAGCCATAGTAGAAAGCCCCTAAATAATTAAAAGCTGAGAATATCCTTATTTGGAGTAAGGAGTACAGAAGCTAATCTGCTTCACTTACAGTTGAAAATTAGTTAATCAAATAAAACAAAACAAGCATGATCCAAGTCAAGACATCTTGGCATATATATATAATGGAATTAGGGGATTTCCACTGGGGATTTCCATGGTGAATCTTAAAGTCATTTTGCCTCTCTTCTTCTTGGAGCATTTTTATGAAACACATACAAATTATTAAAATATGCTGAGTGGTTCCAAATATTTCTCTTTAAGCACCTTGGTTTCTTAGGACCCTCCCTGGCCATTCCTGGGTATTAACCATGGGTTTCATAATCATTAACATTTTAAGCATTTTGCATAGGTTTTCAAAGCTCTGTACCTTGCTGATTGGCATCCCAAATGGAAATAAAGTGGTAAAAAGATATCAGGTATTGCTGGGATGAAGAATGACAAATAGTTGACACCTACACATCTTCCTTCCTCCTCTTCCTTTCCTTCTCATACCCATCCACTCCCCTTACCACCTCTGTCTTCCCTAAAGCCATGCTTTGATAACTCAATCTTTCTGTGGCCCTCTTACAGATGTAAAAACCCAAGTATAGTCGGCCCTCTATATCTGCAAGTTCTGCATCCATGGATTCAACCAAGCTCAGATTGAAAATATTTGGGAAAAAAAAATTCCACAAAGTTCCAAGAAGCAAAACTTGAATCTGCAGCCTGCCAACAATTATTTATATAGCATTTATATTGTAGTAGGTATTATAAGTAATCTAGAGATGATTTAAAGTATCTGGGAGGGTGTGCATAGGTTATATGCAAATATTACACCATTTTCTGTAAGGGACTTGAGCATCACAGATTTGGTATCTGCTAGGACTCCTGGAACTAATCCCCACAGATACCGAGAGAAATTATTATCAATTTCCTCTTGTCTTTCCCTGTGAGCCTCAGTTGTTCTCTGTCCTAGTCTTGAGATGTCTCATCATAGGTAAGCAATTCTTTCTTTTTGCACACTCTACAGATGTACTGTACAATGTTTTCTAAGAAATGGTGCTGAACTGCCCCAGCAGACTTTAAGAACAAGGGAAATCTTTGAAGGTTATTAATGTCATTGGTTGGCACATCAATGCAAATAAGAAAAATAATGATTTTACTATGCTGGAACTAGGAAGATAAATCACTGAACACTTCTGATTTTTAACTTTAGACTATTCTCCAACATCACATAATAACATCACCTTCAGTCAAGTCATGTTCCCTGAGGCAGCAAAAGCCTGATGTAATTTTTAAATAAGAAAAAAAAGACAGGAATAGTATTTCTTCACCAAACCTTGACCTAATGCCCCAACCAGCCAGCATAAAACATTAACAGGAATCACTTAAAGAAGAAGTCATAAGGTGAACTTATCCATAGAAAATATTATTTAGAGTTAAAAATCAAAATATAACATATAAAAATTAAATGTTATTATGTTAAAATTGGACACATTCGGCATGAGAGCCCTCCAGGGAAAGCAGCATTTTGTTAAGCATCTACTTAGTTCAGATTTTATGGACCCACACTGAGAAAACTGACCCACAGTTTATTTGGTCAGTATACCAAGCAGTTTTTAGTTCTTTCCCTCAACCAATGTTATTTAAAAGTGGGATCCCCTTTTCATTCTCTGCACGCCAAGATTTTGCCCGTAGTGTTCTACATCAGACACCAGACACTGGTGCGTCCCATATGCACATACATACCCCTGTTGCCCTTCCAGCAAAGGTTTTTGAAAATGAGATTCTCCTATCTTAGTGCATTAAAATTGTCTCAGGGACTTCTCTGGTGGTCCAGTGGCTGAGAATCTGCCTTGTAATGCAGGGGACATGGGTTCACGCCCTGGTAAGGGAAATAAGATCCCACATGGGAACTAAGACCCCACATGCCGCAGAACAACTAAGCTCCCATGCTACCACTACTGAGCCAGGGTGATCTGGAGCCCATGTGCCACAGCTACTGAGCCACAAGGAGGAAGTCCACTGACCACAACAAAAGATCCCACATGCTGCAACTATGATTCGATGTAGCCAAATAAATTTTTTTAATAAAAAATAAAAATTGTCAACTTGCTCTTCTGACTTCTCCTTATCCTCTCTCCCCTCACATGGAAATAAGAACTTGGCAGTCTATAAAAATGGGTCAAGATGATTCTATTAATGCTTTTAAAGGGATATATGCTAACACTGCTTTGAGAAGAGGTGAAATCAAGCAAGACACTGCAGAGCCTTTCTAGTGACAAGACCCCTCTGTGTCCCCTACTTCTTATTTGGAAAAAAACTTCAGTTTTGCCAGCCTTTCCTGAGTTATAAATAGCAGATTTGATCAGTTAAATAATTAGAGAAGTGAGAGAATGCAGAAACAAAGGCAAAGCAATCAAGCAAAAAGTAATGACCGCTTATACAACAGTTTAGCCAAAAAACTGAATCAGACTCCTAGTTTCTCCTCAAGGGATATATATTAACAGTCTGGTGCATATCTTTGAGCTGGTTTACAGAAACAGGACCCACCCGACGGAAAGTGCCAACCACAAGCATGTAGCCCCCAGATGGGCAGGAACCAGAAGACTGGTGCTTAAGATTCTCAAAACATCACCTTGCCACCTCATCAACAACCAATCAGAAGAACGTCTACAAGCTGATCATGCACCTTGCAATCCTCACTCCTAATGTTGCATTTAAAAACCCTTGCCCAAAAGCCATCGAGTTCAGAATTTCTATTAGCTGCCCATTCCCCTTGCTTGGCTTTGCAAATAATGCTTTACTTCCCTTCACCACAACTCAGTGTCTGGAGATTGACTTGACTGCACATTGAGTTCAGCTCAGTAACAGAGGAGGTCAGTCAGCCCACTGCCAGTTGTAGTTTCCTTCAAAGCTTTGTCTCTGGTGACAAAGACATCCTACACAGCCAACACAGATCCTGCCTCATACCAATGAATCCCACTTAAACTGATACTTTCAGATCCTTCTCTGAGTTCTATTAGGTTTATAATCAGAACAATATAGGTGTAGGTTTAATAGCCTATATTTATTTGATCTCCTCAACAAATCCATAAGCTTTGAAAACAAGCATCATGATTTAGATCAAATGAGATCATGGATATGTAACCCAACGAAAAAGTGTGGAAGGGGAGCAGAATTTCCCACCCCAAAACTTACCTCTTTGGCATGAGGATTATTTTACATTTTAGGCTAATTATTTTTAAGAAATAGCAGATGAGAAAAAACAGAGAAGTTACCCTTTTGTAAGGGATATTTACATTTATAAGGGAAATCTGCATTTGAAAGGATGTCTCTCTCTCTCTGTACCAGGAAGATGTCATGTTGAAATCTCTAGAAAGTCTTACCAATGGAGAAGCAAAAACTTAAATCTGTATAATAACCTTACCTTTGTTTACCATGCTCTGCCTGGTAATCTCCTATAACTGGCTTCCCTCCCCTACAAAACATCTTTTGACTTAGCTGGAAATGGTATTTAAGGTGATGAATTGGGCCATTGTAGGCAGGAGGTGCAGGAGACGTGGGTTCGATTCCTGTCTGGAGAAGACCCCCCTGGACAGGGCATGGCAACCCACTCCAGTATTCTTGCCTGGAAAATCCCATGGACAGAAGAGCCTGGCAGGCTACAGTCCATAAGGTCACACAGAGTTGGACACGAATGAAGAAACTGAGCATACGGCATAGGGACTTACTCGGTTTTCCTGAGTCTTGCTCATATACACGGGAGGTATCCAAGTCTCAAAAATCTAAAGTCCATCACTAAGTAAGTAGTGTGTGACTCTCTGCAACCCCATGGGCTGTAGCCCACCAGGCTCCTCTGTCCATGGGCGTTCCCAGACAAGAATACTATAGTGGGTTACCACACCCTCCGCCAGGGTATTCTCCCAACCCAGGGGTCGAACCTGCGTCTCTTGCATTACAGGTGGATCCTCTACTGCTGAGCTACCAGGGAAGCTCCAAACAGGAGGGATACGGTGTTGTTAAATTTCTGTTTTTCTCTTGTTAATCTGTCTTTTTATTACAGAGGGGTCTTGGCCAAAAACCTAGGAGGATAAAGGGAAAAAATTCTTTTCTTCCTCTACAGTGTTCTGCAAATTTAAACTTCTTAGTTTTATGATTTCACATCTTGCATGATATGATTTCTCACGATATAATTTCACATCTCATAAGATACATAAAGCAGATGTTCAATAAATAGAAGTTGATTTACGTTTTTAAAACCTCCAGTGGGTATCCAGCAAAGAAGCAAAATTTAATCAAATATCTTTTATACATGCTAATGTGTAACAGTTATTCCAGCAGTTATTTGAAATATAAACTTTAGTGGGACTCAAATGACTCAGTTAGTCCAGTCCATTCTGAGGCGGATGATGCCAATGTGGTATAGAACAGATGGCTAAGAATGGTTTTATATATATATATATATATATATATATATATATATATATATGTATATGTATATATATATGTATATATTTACATACATATATATTACATATCTGATACAAACAGCTATATAGGCTGATAGAGTTCTTAAAGAAGAAAAGAATCCTCAAAGTTGACTGTATTCATTAATCCTAGCATAATGTAATTTCAATGAAATTCTTAAAACAAAAGCATAATGTTGAGATTTTCATTTTTCATATATTCAGAATTTATAAGTAATATCTTAATAAAACATAAGATTAAAAAGTCTCCAGTTTCCCCATTGGTCTACAGCAAGACATGGTTCCTTAAGTTGTAACCACCTGACTAGTGAATGCAAAGAACAAAAATTATTATCAATAATTCACATGGTTAACACAGAAAAAATAGGCTCTATGTAAGGGAAGTTCCTAAAATGTTTCTTTCTGACAACCGTCACTTCACTAGAAAGAAACACAGACATTAAATAAATCAATGCACTAATAAATGTTAAGTATCCACTGACTCATTGTTTATACTATATTTATGAAAACAACTTTGAATTGGCTCCTGATAAAAATGTAATAATGGCATTGAAATAAGAAGTAAAGAAGAGACCTGTGTTAAGCAAGAAGCGGTAAAGCAAAAAAACTGAGGCTAGATAGAAGACGCTCAGTTTCTGGCAGGCAAGGAAGCTAATAAAACAAATCATATCAGTTTGTCAGGATTAACAAACTTGGCAGAGCTATTCAAAATGTTAGCGAAAGAAAAAAATATCAAATTATTTAGGCCCCAGATATATTATAAAGCATGTTAGTCTGCTGGTGCAATAGTTTAGCATGTTCTCTTATCAAGAAGCATAAGGCTAGGATCATATTTACTGACTATAAATAGATTGTGTTCTAATTTTCTAACTCATCTTTTCCTTAACCAGTCTCACAAAGATCTAGCCTTTGGCTGTGGGTAAACTTCCTCCAGCAAGGAATTCTGCCAGGTCACTTCCAAAACCCAGCTCTGTTGGAGGGCCTAAGTGCTTTTTTTGAGCAAATGAATTTCTAGTACAGGGTCTTTGCAGCCCACAGGTCTGATCAGCTTGATGAGACTGTGGCCAATCATCAGTGGCAAAGACAATAGTGTCCAATGTTATCCAGAGACAGAATCAACAAACAAGCAAGGTAGGCCAAATGTGTCATTACCGTGGCAGCACACTCGAGGACAAGGGCAAGAGCAGTGTCCACACTTATTTCCAAAGAATTCCCAATGAGCCTTCTAAATTACTTGTTTTGCTGGATGTCATTTTACCAAAGCTTGCTTAAAAAGAGTTGTCATGACTGGGGTCTGATGACATTTGTTGTAATAAGATTTAGCCCGCAGAGAGTTGTGAAACCTGGATCTGCTATAGAAATTACATTTGGCTCCTTGAGTAGTTGCATGAGACTCTCCTAGGAGCCAGATTTAGCATTAAATGGGAGAGCAGGTTCTGGAACGTGGCCAGGGCACAGGCCTTAAAAGGATCTTTAACCCAACTGAAAGCTACGACACCGGGCATGTATGGAGAACTAGGTAGAGCAAAACCCCAGGTACCTCACTCACACTCACTCTGTTGAAGAGAAATTAGCAAGAAGAGCTGTCAGTGCAGGAGAGTTGCCATAGTTCTTTGATGGCATGCATTTGCTCTTCATGATTAACCTTAGGCATGACACACAGTAATTCACTGGACACTCGCTATGCACTAGGCATCGTTCTAAGCCTTCTATGTGGATTATCTCACTCAATCCTCATCACAAACCAGCAAGGTGGGTACTGTTTGTATCCCTATGTCTGATTCACTGCAATGATGGCTTTTAACTCTATACCTCCAGGCCTCTATCCATGTCCTTTGCTATGGGACCTTTCACAAAAAAATGCATTCTATCACCCCATTCTGCCAAACTGGACTGGCCTTGTGGCTGGCTCTGGTGAACAGAATGCAGACAGGACACATTGCCAGTCCTGAACCTGGGCCTCAGGAAGCCTCCTGGTCTCTGCCTGCTCACTGGCACCTCTGCCATCACTAGGAGAGCATGCCCAGGCTGGCTGGGTGACGGAAGGAAAACACTTGGAGTAGAACCAAGTTATCCTGATCACCTCTGCCGAAGCCAGCCTCAACCAGCTGGCCCCCAGACATTTGACAAACCACGCCAAAATAAGCAGAGCTGCCTGGGGGACCACCAGCTAACTCCAGATGCATCAACATTAGGCCACTGAAGTTTGGTGGTTGAGTGTTACAGAGCACTGCTATAGCAGCAAAACTTGGGTACCATTCATAAACAGGAAAACAGAGAAATGAAGAGGTTAATTTGCCCAAAATGATAAGAGTAGAACTGGGCTATGAGATATATATATATATATATGCCAGTTTTCAGAAAATCAGATGTAACTTCTTTATAAGGTCAATGTTTTGTAACTATATTTAGAAGTCCTTTAAAACTCAAATCACTTTGGTTTGCCTTAATTCAGACAGACCCAGAGAAACTGCAGAACTTAATTCTGCAAAGACCCAGAGAAACTGGCTGATATTATAGCTGATACCATTGACTAGGCAAACAGAAACAGGGACACTTGATAGCCAGATAGAATATCCTTTCTTTGCATGAGCTGTGTTGAAGGCAGCTTGATCTCTATCAGTACAGTGGCTATACTGAGACCAACTGTTTTGAGGAGCAGCACCTGTAAGGAATGAAGGATCCCTCAGTATAAGGGCATTGCTATAGTGCATGACACTGACCTTCATGTGACTTCTGCCACTAACGTTAGAGTTACATCTCATTTACTCAACCACTGAGAAAAACAGTGAGCAGGGGAATTAAAGAACTTGAATATTAATAGCAGTTCATCAATTCAATTATATTGGCTAACTAATGAGGTGAACTCCTAGTGTATGGAGGTTGCAAGTTCAAACTCTACCACTGCGATTGGACCCATGTGGGTACTTAAGTCTTCAGGACCAGCTGCAGCAGTATGGGGAGGGAGGAGAAACCTGTTCTTGGGTGAAGAATTACTACCAGAATTGCTCATGCAGAGCACTCAGAAAATTGGAAGATACTGTAGGTCATCTATGGCATTACTTGGGGACATGAATGATGTCCTTACCTTAAAGAGAAAAAGGAATAAGCTACTAGAATACAGGAGGAATCAGTGAATTGTTGGACACAGTAAGTAAAGTTTTAATTATTCATCTAATAAAGTCTCGATCGAAAGTATAATAAAAGATTTGTTCCTCTTTAACTAAATTAGCCTTCTGCATACAGACTGTCAATGTACAAGAAGACACCAGTTACTTTATCTTTTATCTCACTGTTGACAAAGTCTCTCGCCTGACCAAATTTTAGCCAGGTTCCTCTACACCCTCTGCTTGACTAGGTCTCAATGGTGGTTCCATCCTGTCCTTGCCTGGCCTGCACAGCCCAGTTTTACCAGGAATCCTGATAAGCCAGTTGAGAGAGAATCCCCTCCACTCTTGATATCTGAGCACCCTGGCCTGCCTTCAGCAAAAGTCCCCTGACCAGGGCCTCCCTGGCAGTCCAATGATTAGGGCACCACACTTCCACTGCAGGGAACATGGGTTCAATCCCTGGTCAGGGAACTAAGATCTCACATGACACATGGCACAGCCAAAAAACAGAAGAAGAAAAAAAGTCCCTTGACCTTTGAATGTTTCCTCTTAGTAATTTTCCATTCACTGACTCCTTCAACCTGCTCTTTGGCCATAAATTCCCAGCTGTCTCGGCTATAATCAGAGTTGAGCCTGATATTTCTCTCTCTTACTTTGAAAATCTTGACACCCTTTGCAATAATCCTGAGTAAAATCCTCTGTAAAATCTTAACAAGTATCAGAATAATTTTCTTTAATGGGGTTTATCCTATAACAAAAACAGAAAATTTGAGAGAGCAGCAATAAAATGCCTATTGGCAGAGCTGAGTTACATGAATAAAGTAATTTGGGGACACAGTGTCTACAAGGAAATAAAATTAGGTAGTTTAATAACTTAGTTCAGCCAAAATGTTCAAACGAAAGCTCCAATTTCCTTGAATCCTTTACAAACTACAGTTTAAAGCACAAAGTAGAAAGATCTATTTTTTTCCTTTGCAGCAACATGATAGAAAACTGTTCTTTGAGGTATATATTTATATTTCTGCCTCGTAACCATAAAAAACGGTAAACATTTTAAAGATTGTTTTGATGAGAAATCTTACAGAGCCTTAGGTCATCATTCCAAACATCAGGGATCACTCCTCAGAATGATATATGTAGAAAATCCCAGAAATTGAGCTCAGTATGTGCACTGAGCCAAAGATATACCTCAAATGTTGCTCTTAGATGAAATCTCTGATAATCAGCTTGTTTCTTACAGTGTCCCTCTTTCTTCTGAAAATTATATGAATGTGAAAAAATATAATGTCAACTGGTTAGATTTGAATTGATAGCGCTTTCACACTCTTTGTCTTTAAAATACTGAAATACTAGAAGCAAAATCTACTTCAACTGAATCCCACTTCTAAAATGCTAAGAAATAGGAATTACATCCCTTTTATTTGTATAAGATCTTAATATATGAATAAATAATTTCCTGATAAGAGTCAATCCTAAAGGAAATCAATCCTGAATATTCATTGGAAGGACTAATCTTAAAGCTGAAACTCCAATACTTTGGCCACCTGATGCGAAGAGCTGACTCATTTAGAAAAGACCCTTATGCTGGGAAAGACTGAAGGCACGAGGAGAAGGGGATGACAGAGGACGAGATGGTTGGATGACATCATTGACTCAATGGACAGGAGTTTGAGCAAGCTCCAGGAGTTGATGATGGACAGGGAGGCCTAGCGTGCTGCAGTCCATGGGGTCGCAAAGAGTCGGACACGACTGAACGACTGAACAACAACAAAGAGTGAATGAATTATAGGATAAGCCACTAAGAAGTCTCTTCACTATGACAGGTCTCCTCATTCCAGTCGTTAAAATGGTGAAGATTCAAGTGTTTTTCAGAGAGAAGCAAGGGAATAGAACACCCACTTCAAGCTAGATGGTTTGAACTTGAATTCCACCTAACCATTTTCAGGCTATATGACTTTGGGGAATTCACTTAAACTCTGAGCTTCAGTGTCCTAATCTGGAAAATGAGGACAGTAAAAGCAATTATAGGACTATTGTGAGGTCTAAATGAGTTAACACACAAAAGCTCTTAGAACACATACCAGACATCCAACTACATCTCAGTAAAAGTTAGCTACTTTCTTATCATTACCAGATTTTTAAAACATTATATAGCCATCTCTGGGATCTTTGTGTGCCTGCCATGGACTTGGGTATCTATCTGGGGCATTTACACATACATTATAGAAATAAATTATCATTAATAATAAAAAAATGGAAGACAACAAACAACTTTAGACCACCCTCCCACATAAACACATAGCTCTAAATCTTCTCTCCTGTCACTCAGGTCATGAGCCTATGGATCAGGGTTTGTCACAGTAAGACAGGAGCATCGTCTCTATTGACAGTGACAATATGTCATGGATTCTCTGAGAGAGTTCCACTTTCATACTCTGCATATAACTTTTTACAAAAGCAACTTGTTAAATGTTTAGCTAATATGCTGTATTTTTAAATTATGCATGATCTTCTTCTAAATAACACGAAAAAATTAAAGAAGTTCTCTGACAGACAAGGTCATGACTTTGGGTTCTGAAAACTGGAGAAAAAATGTTGGTGTACAAGGCACAAAATGGTATCCCAAGGACAGATTCAGTTTGGCCACCAAAGCACTGCCAAGATTTAAAATGTGGGATATTTCACATAAAACTCCATATTTCTGACTTCTCTCCAAAAACTAGAAGCCGAGCAACCCTCAGCAGGCATCCTGCATGAAAAGAGCCCGAAGTGAATCCTGACTATCACAGCCATTCCAGATCATCAGTATTGGGTCTCAGATTCCCCAGCGGCAATTGCCACTTCTCACTGCACTTGCCCCAGCCTTTGCTGACACTCAGCCAGCTTTAGTTCTGTGCGTTATTTAATGTTCCTCACTGGCTCTGAGGGGATTTGAGCTTGGAACTCCTGACTTTTGCCTTGACTGAGTCTTTTGCAACTTTCAGGCACTGAACACCTTTAACTTGCAGGTTCCACACCACCCGGGCCATGAGCCAGTGAGAACCAAGCCTCCAAGGTGCTTACTTCAGAGCAGAATTCAAAATTTGTTGATTGTTTGCTGGTATCCCAGAGAACCTGAAACAGCCTCAGCAAGTAGCGGCCTGACTTCAACTCCCATCCCTGTTCCCAGACCATGAATCCCTTGTGGGGACTACTTGAGTCCTTCCGCTCTCATATTAGAGCCCTCTGAGAAACCCAATTGGTCAGACACTGACGACTCTACCTTCCCAGTCCTGGCTACTAGCACCCACTCACTGAGGGACTGAGCCCTGCCATGCTGACCTCAAAGTATCCCTCTTCCATTCTTCAGACGAGGACGGTGCAATGTGGTAGCCACATATAGCAAGTAAACACTTGAAACAGGGATAGTCCAAATTGAGATGTGCTATAAATATGAAACATGCATGCCGGTTCAAAGACTTAATATAAAATAAAGCATAAAAACTACTGTATCAACAATTTTGTATGAACGACTTATTGAAATAATATTTTGATATATTTGATTAAACAAAATATAGTATCAAAATTCATTTCACCTGTTTCCTTTTACTTTTTCCCTGGTGGCTCAGACAGTAAAGCGTCTGCCTACAATGCGGGAGAGCTGGGTTCAATCCCTGGGTCAGGAAGATCCCCTGGAGAAGGAAATGGTAACCCACTCCAGTATTCTTGCCTGGAAAATCCCATGGACTGAGAAGCCTGGTAGGCTACAGGCCATGGGGTCCCAAAGAGTCAGAAACGACTTCACTTTCACTTTCAGTAGAAAACAAAATTACATCCGTGGCTCACATCAAGTTCTACTGGACAAAGTCAGCTGCTGTCCTGAGTTCCACAACTCCCTACTCTCGCTCCACTGGCCTGTCACTGTGGTCTAAGTAACGTTTGCAGCCAGTCCCACATGGATTAAGGCCCTGTCTTGCTATCTGAAAGGCTCTTTCAGATAGTATCTGATTGTTCCATGTGGCCTCTTTAAGAGGCTTTCTGTGAAAGGATTCTCCCTTTTCTACATCCCATCCTTCCCCTTTCTAATTAAATTTTGAAAACTCCTGTAGTTAGGTGTGAGTGAATGAATATGAGCCATATGTGTGTGGCTGTGTGCACATGCATATGGGAAGTCACAAGGAAACTAACATCAAATTGTGTGTTCTCCCCAGTTAAAAGGAAGAGAGGTAGGTTGGGGAGGGGAAAAGGATGCTTTCTCGTCTACGAAGGAAACCTCAAAGTGAACTACTCCTCCCATCCTCTCTGTAACAAAGTGTGCCAACCAGTGGCAATTGGGCCAACCCGCCATTAAGAGGCTGTAGAGACAGAGATACTGAGGAGAAGCACAGAGTCTCTTAGAGAAACCCAGGTACCAGTTTTCAAATAAAAACTAAAACAGCTCAGAGGAAAACAACCACCACCACCACAAAAGCAGAACTAAAAAGTAGCCTGGAGGCCCATACACAGGGTTTGGCACAGTCTATTTAAACCAATTTAAACCAATGAAATTTTCTATAATCTGAAATCAAAGCAGTTACTTGCACTAATGTAACAGGCTTTAGTAACCAATGTTCTGCTGTCCTGAGTCAAATGCCTGCCCTGCTCACAGGAATCACCAGGGCTGCTTTTTGGTGCTGTTTGCAAACAAATGAATAATGCAAAGGCCTTGCTACTCTAAGTGTGGTCCCGGGACCAGCAGCGTCGACATCACTGGGAAGCTGGTTATGCAAATTCCTGGGTCCTACCCCAGACCCAGTTAAAATGCAGTGAGATTTTGCATTTAACCCACAAGATCCTCCAGTGATTCTGGTACACTTTAAAGTTTAAGAAGCACCTGAAATTTAACCTTCTGACGGCATTCATTTGCTTAACAACTGTTTTTGAGAAAAAAAAAAAAAAAGACAATGGCAGCCCTCCCTCTGAGTTAGTGTCTCTGGAATTTGTCCCAGTGGGGATCTTTCTGGTTTACTCTTTGCATTGTAGTTAATAATAAAGAATGTTTTTCAAGTAAATCAATGGTTCCAGGTGGTTCTTGGATGAGAGCCCTGCAACATGGCTATAAAAAGCCAGATATTTCTAAGTTCCCAACTTAAATATTCCCTGAAGCAAATAGCTTCTGCTTAAGAGCAGCAAATAATTTTATGTAAAATAGATGAGTATCTGTGTAACTATCACACTACCTCCTCATCCCGCGTACACCACATCGGGGGGAGTGCCAAAATCAACTTTATTTTAAAATGTCACATGCTGACAAGAATAAGGGACTTTCACACCAAAACTGAGAAAAACAAATTACTCCACATACTTTTCATATTACTTAAAATTTTTCTACTGCCAAAAAAAAAAATCCTGTTACATAAAAACACCTCCATTATCCCTTCATTGTTTTTATATCCTTCCCAGGGCTTATAATGTTACCACTGTGATTAACTGATAACTTCTCAATCCATTTACTCTGACCAAGGAGTGAAAGAAAACACAATGGGAATATTGAATATTTTGAAATGACATTAATTCTTCAGTGGAATTATTTGCAAGAAGAGTACTTTCAGGTTCAAACATAAACTCTCAAACTTGGCATTAAATTCTCCCAAGTAGCAAAAGACAGGAAAAAAAACCCTAAGTAAATGTACTTAGATGTATGGCATTCCAAAGCAAACTTCAGCATATAATACATAGTTGTAATATACATTGACACGTAATACCAACTCGTTGAATTATGACTTAACAGAGTTTTAACCTTCTTTGCCTTTAAATCCAGTGTTTAACGATCACTTGCATTCAAGGTGTTTACATATTCAAATCTGATTGACTATAACGGACTGTTATTAGTGAGGGAGAGCAAAATATACCATCCCAAAAATGCTTCCCAGGTGACGCAGTGGTAAAGAATCCACCTGCCAATGCAGAAGACATGGGTTCAACCCCTGGGTCAGGAAGATCCCCTGGAAAAGGAAATGGCAAACCACTCCAGTATTCTTGCCTGGAAACTTCTATGGACAGAGGAGCCTAGCAGGGTACAGCCCGTGGGGTTGCAAAGAGTCAGACATGACTGAGCATACAGAGAGAAAATATGTCCCTTTGGCATATTGATTATTTGGGGCTGATTATTTTTTGAGAGGCTGCAGACATAGGAATTTTCCTGAAAGCAGGGAACTCACTCTTGTGAGAGAAATTAACCTTTATAAGGTTAATCTCCATTGTAAAGGGGTCTCCCTTTCTGTACCAAGAAGAGGAGGGTGACCAAATCTCTAGAAACTCTTACCAATGGAGAAGGTAAGGACTTAAATCTGTGTAACAACCATCCTTAATTACTGTATTTTGTCTGGTAACCTATAACTGGCTTCTCCCTTTGCTCAACATCTTATTTCATCTTTAGCTTGACTTGGAATTTAAGGTGGTAGCTTCAGCCATTTCTGGAGGTTAGTCAGTTGTCCTGAGTATAGGAAATACATATGTTATTAAACTTGTTAGTTTTTCTCCTATTAATCTTGTATTACAGGACGTTCTCAGCCAAGAACCTAGAAGAGTAGAGGAAACATTATTTTTCCTCCCCTACCTAATTAATCATTCCTAGACACTCTGCTTCATGCCATTTGTAACATATAATTTTTCATAAAGAGAATGCACACCAAAAAAAAAAAACTAGCTAAATTTCCATTTCTAATCAAAAATGGACCTTCTCCTCCAATGCAGCTGAAATAATGGAAAACATACAGCCAAAATGAGTAGACTTTATAAAATTCATGACCTCCTGGGAATTCTCTTGGAGAAAGAAATGGCACCCCACTCCAGTACTCTTGCCTGGAATCCCATGGACAGAGGAGCGTGGTAGGCTGCAGTCTATGGGGTTGCTGAGTCGGACACGACCAAGTGACTTCACTTTCACTTTTCACTTCACGCATTGGAGAAGGAAATGGCAACCCACTCCAGTGTTCTTGCCTGGAGAATCCCAGGGACGGGGGAGCCTAGTGGGCAGCCGTCTCTGGGGTCGCAAAGAGTCGGACACGACTTATGCAACTTAGCAGTAGCAGTAGGGAATTCTCTGGTGGTCCAGTGGTTAGTACTCTGCATTTTCACTGCCAAGGATCCGGGTTTGATCCCTGGTTAGGGAAAAAAGATCCCACAAGCCGTGTGGCATGGGGAAAAATAAAAATAAAATTCATCACCTCCAACCTCACCCAAACCACTACTGCCTCCAGGCACCAATACTACATTTCCTCAGTTTACCCAGTGCTCCACTCCCTTGGACAATGATTTCCCTCTCCTTTAATCTTCCACCTCAACCTCTGTCCTAAACTCCATTGTACTTCCCCTACTGCCTCTTTGACATCTCCACCAGGAAGTCTGATAACATCTCAAATTCAACAGGGCCTAAACTGAACCCCTGATCTTCCCTTCTAAACTTGATCCTCCCCCACAGCACTCCTCTTCTCAGTTAACAGCAACTCTGTATTTCCACTTAATCAGACTCAGAGCTCTGGCTCTCAGATCCCTCAAAAAATCTGTCAGCAAGACAGTGCCTATAAAAAGTGCCTATAGCAATGCCTGTTATATAACAGATATTCAACAAATATTTGTTCAGTAAATGAGTAAAATTAAACCTCAGCCTTTATTAGTGGATTCATCTGGCTGGGTCATTAATGCTACTAGAACAAACAGGCACAGATCATGGGTGCATGGAAGTTGATTACAATGTTCTTTCCATATATGTTTAGAAGTTTACAAAATAAAAAGATTTCTTTTTAAGCTTATGAAAAAAACCTGACAGTGTTTTCTGTGAAACAAATGTCACATCTCTTTAGTTTTTAGAGGATAGCAAAAGGAAAGGCGGGCGGGGGGAGGGGGGAGTCCCTGCATTGTATTTCTATTTCTAAGCTGCTTAATAGTTGTTAAACATGAGAGAGAGTGAAGAAGAGAGAGCCCTCTTACACTGTTGGTGGGAATGGAAAAAAATAGTACAGCCACTATGGAAAACATTGGGGAGGTTTCTTAAAAAACTAAAATAGAACTATCATATGATCCAGCAATCCTACTCATGGGCATTTATCCAAAGAAAATTCTAATTCAAAAAAACGCAAGCACCCCATTGTTCACAGCAGCACTATTTACAATAGCCAAGACATGGAAGCAACCTTAGTGTCCATCAACAGATGAATGGATAAAGAAGGTGTGATATATATACATATTACATATACACACACAAGCACACGCAATGGAACATTACTCAAGCATAAAAAAGAATGAAATAATTCCATTTGCAGCAACATGGATGGAGCTAGAGATTATCATACTAAGTGAAGTAAGTCAGACAGAGAAAAACAAATACCATACAATATCACTTAAACGTGGAATCTTAAAAAAAAAATACAAATGAACTTACTTATAAAACAGACTCACAGACATAGAAAACAAATTTATATTTACCAAAGGGGGAATAGGGGAGGGATAAATGAGAAGTCTGGGATTAACAAATACATATTACTGTATAGATAAAATAGATAAACAACAAGGTCCTACTGTATAGCACAGGGAATTACACTCAGTATCTTATAATAACATGGAAAAGAATCTGAAAAAGAATAGATATATATGTATGTATAACAATCACATGGCTGTATACATGAAACTAACACAACTTTGTAAAGCAACTATTACTTCAATAAAAATTGTCTGTTTAGAGGGGTGGGATGGGGAGGGATGGGGGAGGGATGTTCAAGTGGGAGGGGACATGGGTAAACCTACGGCTGATTCATGTTGATGTTCGGTAGAAACCAATGCAATACTGTAAAGCAATTATCCTTCAATTCAAAACAAATAATTTTTTAAAAATTATTTCTTTTCAACCCAATCAAATGGGCAGAAGACCTAAATATACATTTCTCCACAGGTGGCCAATAGACACATGAAAAGATGCTCAACATTGCTTATTTTTACATTATGGTATATATATAACTATTACAAACGTAACTTAGTCATTTTGCCATATACCAGAAACTAACACAATACTGTAAATCAACTACATTTCAATTTTTTAAGTTATTTTGAAGAAAATACCTAAGTACAACTGGCAAAAAAGGAAAGTTGTTAAATGTATTACAAATCATTTCATCACTGGGTCTCCAGCTTTCTAATCTTTAAAACAAAGAAATCTGTCTGGAATATCTCTATCTTTTGTAATTACAATGGTTCAAATATCTAACCCCAAAATTATCCAGGCCGTCTTTTTCCTAAGCATTGACTGAACACATTTAATTTCTACAGGAGAAATTCTGACTCTATATGGCATGATTTCATGCTGTTTTCTTATTTCTAAATTTTCATGATAACATTCTACATTTGAGTTTTGAATTAATATGGTACTGCAAGAATTCCTCTTGGAAGCAAAACTGTTATCTAGATTCATCACTTTAAGAGCTAAAAGGCTGATACTGGCCTTCTGACCATATTATCTATCTCAGATCTGGTTAACTACCATTGTTTTCATCAGCTGGGGGCGGGGGGGGGCAGCACTTACCATTTCCTTCTTGTCTTCCTGGAAGTGTACATCCACAAACATTTTTCCAACGACATAAGGGAGGGTACTTTCAATAAAGTTCACACATTTGTCCCACTGAGGCAACAAAGTTGTGGTCCCCTGGATTACCTGTGGGAGATAATTGAACCAGACTGAGCTTCACTTGGATAAAACCAATGGCTGAAAAAATGTTCAAACAACCTGAAGGACACAGTCTACAAAACACTGCATGCTGCAACCCATATACATGTGTCAGAGAGTAAACCAAAGGTACAATCGAATGAAGAAAAATATTCTGCTTGTCTTATTATATATAAAACCAAGAGAAAATATTTTAAGAGAGGATAATGATGTATCCCTCCTTTCCTTCCAATTTTCCCACTGAAAAAAAGGATATAGACAATAGCATAATTTTTCTGCAGTTGCAAGGACGTGAAAGGACCGTCCAAGTGTCCAGATGGTAGTTAATACCTTCTGAGAACTAAACTTTTACCAAGAAAGGTTTAAAATCAATGGCTGATCAAAGTTCCCCCACTCCCAGCAAAGGCTTCCTTGCTCTGGAAAGTACACTCACATGACAGACCAGGAAAATATGCCCACCATGAACAACCCAGGAGGCATATTTACATTGTGTCATAACAGAACACACTGGTAACCAAGTAAAAAATAGATGTGTTTTTCTCATCTGTCCCAATTAAATCATTATAAGAAAACATTTACAAACAAGTAGGGAAGGTCCAAAGCAGGACTTGGAAGGCTCAAAGGCTTACTCTTCAGGGTTGAAGACAAAGAAATAAATATCATTTAAGTTGCCCCTGTGGGTTGGGAGTTTGGAGCGCTCACAATGCAAAGTAAAGATAGACAGCAAGGGGAGGCTCTGAGAACGGTGGCTGGAGGCATCCGGTGAATGATATTAGACCCCGGCTGTAGGTACAGAGCTAATGTGATTAACACTGAAGTTCATCTATTCTTCCTCTACTTTCTGATAACATAACCACTCTCCAAGGTAAGGAATGAATGTATTTTTAAAACTTCTAGATAAAGAGATCCTACAACTTTATTTGGCAATTCAGTATTATATTTAGCACTTTATGCTTAAGAAACATCCCTTCATACCTAACCTCAAATTTTCACACACTACTTCTTACACCTCTCTCTCTTATTTTCTTCACAGTGGGGGTGGAAAGCAGCTGGGTACCATCTTTTATGTGATCCATAGAAGTTAAAAATATACACAGACACATATATATAATCTACTAGTTTTACAGCTTAACCCTTTGATATGACCTCAATATATATAGTTTTATGATGTTTTCTATCAAGTTCAGTACCCTAGTGACTTCAAGGGCCAAAATGTATCCAAAATAATTGTGCTACTACTCAAGAGCAATGACCCACTAAGAACTTCTCTAGCTACCATTTTCCCTAATAATTAAAATGTCTATTAAATGAAATTAGAGCTTATAAAATTTTCCATTACTTAACTATAAATTAAGAGAAAATTAACTTAAAATATTTGTTAAGGTCCCAAAATTCTTAAAATGTTAAAAAAAAAAAAGAGCCACAAAACCCTTAAGTCTGTATTGGTAAGAGACTCACTCAGACAAAAGCCTCTGAAACTAAGAGTGACACTTATGTAAGTTAAAGAGGAGAACAAGTGTGGGGAAGGAGCAGAGATCACAGGGCTGGATGAGCAGGGTGAAAAGAAAAGTGTTCTAGGCAGTTGAGCCACATCTCAGAGGAGAGTAAATTTAGGCCTTGTTGGCCTAGTAGAATTAGGATAAGTTAGATTGAATTAAGAAGACCAACACTAATGAAAAAGAAAAAAGAAGGCAAAAAAAGACTGAAGATCAAGCTAGAGACAAAACACTACCCCTAAATTGAAGATGAAACTTTACCATCTAATACATATAGCATGCATATTCTGAATATTCAGAATACTGAAAACGAAAGACAGTTACAAATATATCACTAAGAAATATTAAAATTATAATTATAGTGACCCACTTAAAACACTGGGGAAAGGGGAATAAATTGGTAAGAAGGGGAGGGTGAAAACATGATGGTCTCAAGTATTACCCTAAATATCCTTATATACCTTCATCAAAGAAGAGCTTGAATATACTTTATTATATGTAAGGTTTACCTCAATAAAAAGAAATAAAGCCAAAAAAAGTAGAACTTGAGCTGTAAAATTCCCTCTGCCCAATACCTAAAGATGATGTTTATTGGATTAGTTAATATACAGACTGTTCTGGCATGTAAAGTTATCCAGTGATGTAACACTGCAATCGTCTTAAAACTTACCCGTGAGAACTCCAGCCACCTATACTGAAAGCGCCTGCTTAAGTTTGGAATTCTGGAATAAACCATCCTCCACACCAAATAGTTGGCAATGGTCCTGTTAACAGAAAGAGAACACATTTATTGTACTAAGCTTGATATCTGATGCTTTGCAGAACACCTTGGGAAAATCTATTGGCAAAGCTCCATGGAGGGACCTTTTGCTCATACAAAACTGCAGAACTTTCACTTGAGAAATGACATCAGATGATACAATGTCAACAAGCTCAACCAAAAATGGCTTGCTTTTCACCACCTAACACAGACAGATGATACGAAAATTCCAGCCCCAGGTCTCAGCATGAACATTTTGCTTTCCCACTCATGACATGGAGTCCACTGTTATCCATGCTTTCATGCCTAGAAATTGTTGATACCTTCCAACTATTAGGCGACTTGACAAAATACAGATGGATTATTAACTTTTGGAAACAAAATGCAATATACTGGCTAATGCCAATTATCTAGATATGCACCCTTGTTCGATACCTACTAGATGTGGGAGTTTGGGCAAGTCACTTAAGTTCATTGATTTCATCTTTCTTTGTCATATAATGAGGATGACCTCTACCTTACAGGGTTATTGTGAAGTTAAAATAACTAACAAAATGTTTGACAGAGTAAATTTCAGGTTTTCTTATTGTTGTTCACTTCCAAACACATAAACAACCCCACACACTCATAATATCCACAACATATATTTTTAAAAATCCATTACATTTTCTTAATTTCTGCCTTTTTCTATAAGCAAAAGGCACCTTGACCTCAAAAGTATGTGTGATCTGAGTTAATTTCCAACTCAATAGTGATGATGAATTTTTAATGACCCATCCCCTCCCAGCTGTGCCATTACCATGGTGACTAATAACACATATTCTTGAGATGGCTCTTGGGGTCAGCCAGCCAGCCATGTGAGAGCAGTGTGACATGATAATGGTGACTGGCCAATCAAGAATAACCCACACTCTCATTTGCATGGCATCTTAACTCAGTGGACATTCACTCTTAGCAACTAAATATATTTCAGTGTATACACCCAACATATGTATAGCTCTTTTAATTTATATAGAGATATACTAATGGGCTAACATATCAGGAATGTCTTCAACAAATATAGAAATTTTGAAAGATAAAATGAAATAAAGATGTTTTCCAAAGTCCTTAATTAATCCTTCAAACACTTTTAGCTAATTCTTCAATACACATTATCCATATAGGATTAGGTTAACACAACAACAGTCAATGTAAATCAGCATCCCATATAGTCGTCTTGACTATTTCAAAATATTGCGACCATATCCTTCCCAGATCTGGTTAGAACACCACTGTTTTTATCTTGTCATCTGGCCAACCAAGACGGCATAACTAGAGTGGGAGAAGGGCCACTTCTGACATTTTCTTCCCATTCACTTTGTGCTTATACCATTAATAACAGTTTCAATTCCTGTTTCTCTACAAGAATTTTTTTCAATCATTTGCTCATTTTGTGAGGATTGAACCAGTAGTAAAATTCATAAATATATAGGTATATGTAAATGACTTGAGATTATTTTCAATATATGGAATAAAAACTAATCAGTGAAGGTAACACTGCCCACTCTCATATAGGGTATATAGATCAAATGAAGGGTTCAAGGCTATCTATACAGCAAAACTAATAGAGCCTAGCTATTGTTTTCAATAGAAAGAATGATACATAGAAGTTTTAAAATTTTCTCCTTGGGGTTCCCTGGTGGCTCAGTGGTAAAGAATCTGCCTGCCAATGCATGAGACACAGGTTTGATCCGTGATCTGGGAAGATCTCATATGCCATGGGGCAACCACGCCTGTGCGCCACAAGTATTGAGCCTATGCTCTAGAGCCCAGGAGCCACAACTACTGAGCCCGTGGGCCGCAGGGACTGAAGTCCATGTGCCCCAGGGCCTGTGCTCCACAATAAGAGAAGCCACCACAAAGAAAAGCCTGTGCACCGCAACTAAAGAGCAGCCCTCACTTGCTGCAACAAGAGAAAAGCCCGTGCAGCCATGAAGACCCAGCAGAACCAAATAAATAAACTTTTTTCAAACAATTTTAAAAACATTTCTTCTCAGACCCCGTGGATCTTGTTGAAGTATGCACACTTCCCCTCAGAGATCGCCACTCTCATCAGCAAAGTCTAGCCCTTGTCCTTGCTCTTCTGAGGCACTACAATAAGCATGTAGTTTCAGGTCATTTCTTTGAACCTTTTGAGTTCACATCCCTAAGCCTGAGCAAGACAAGTGCTCACTGAGCACTTATTGTTGGCCAAGTATCCTCCCATTTGCCACGAGGAATGCAAAGAAATAGGAATTCACGCCTACATTCAGAGAACTTAAAAGTCTAGCTGGGGGATATGGGACTTCAGATTTCAGCTTGTTCATAGAAATGGGTTTTTCCATTGAATGGGATACATGGTAAGTACATTCGCTCATTCAGCACCTCCTGAACACCTGATACATACAAATAGTTCTAAGTGCTGGCAGACAGAAAGGTGAGGAAGCTATAGTCCCTGATCTCCTGGAGCTTTCAACTGAGCAGGGGAAACAGGCAAGCACATAGCAATGATGTGACAGACCCTAGTACCCACAGCTGCATGCCAGAGAGCTGGCTGGAAGATTGCCTGCCTCAAACTGAGGGATGACAGTAGGCCTCAGGAGAGGGACAGGCCCTGGGCCAGGAAGGCTTCAGGGTGTGGGGTGGGACTATAAACTCTGGAGCAAGAACTTAGCCTCTCCGAGGCTAAATAATGGAGAAATAGCTTATGTGTGGGCGGGGATGGTGAGCAAGTTCATCACTCACAGAGCTGGGCAGAAAGGCCAGCTACAGCCGGGAAGATGCAGGCGGCAACTAGGGTCCAATATCTAGAATGTTAAAGGGGCAGAGATCAACTCTAATGCAAGGTCTGTAGGCTCTTCAACCTTAGAACACTGCTTCCGGGGTGTGAGAGCTGTGCTGGATCCCTACGTACAGATTCAAAGGAGATCCGTGGCCAGCAGATAGGCTTACTGCTGCTGCTAAGTCGCTTCAGTCGTGTCCAACTCTGTGCGACCCCAGAGACGGCAGCCCACCAGGCTCCCCCGTCCCTGGGATTCTCCAGGTAAGAACACTGGAGTGGGTTGCCATTTCCTTCTCCAATGCATGAAAGTGAAAAGTGAAAGTGAAGTCGCTCAGTCATATCCAACCCTCAGCGACCCCATGGACTACAGCCTTCCAGGCTCCTCTGTCCATGGGATTTTCCAGGCAACAGTACTGGAGTGGGGTTTGCCTTCTCCGGCAGATATGCTTACATGAATTCCAAAGCTATTCCCTCAAGGTGGTTGCGATGCACCAGATTAACTGGGGAAGCAGTTAGGATGGGGCCCGATGGTGGCAGTAAAGACACAGCATGATGCAGCTATGTTGGGGTCTTAGATTTTTCTGCCTTTCCTGCTCCCTTGAAATCACAGTGCTTAAGGCATCTTGTATTACCTCTAACTCCCACAGCACCGCTACAGGAGAGATGTCCTTGTATGCATTTTACATGACAGGGAACTTGAGGCCTAGAACCATGAAGTAACGCCTCAGGATCACATACTCAGTCGGTCTCCAATTTACAATCACCAGATGCCCAGGCCAATTCAATCAGTGTCTCTAGGATGAGACCCAGGACAAATATTATTTTTAAAGAGCCCCAGCTAAGTCCAGGGTGTAACCAAGTTGGAGAACAGGTGTAATAAGCATGTAGTTTCAGGTCATTCCTTTGGATCTTTTGAGTTCACATCCCTAATCCTGAGCAAGACACCAAGAGCTCAGTGTTGGCCAAGTATCCTCCCAGACGCCACGAGGAATGCAAAGAAGGCTAAGACAAGCCTAAGATATGTCTGACTCAAAAGCTTCTGCTTTTCCTCATGCCACACATGGACAGATTAACCCCTCTTGTTCCACAAAGATTTCCTGGTCAGTCAAAACCCTCCAACAAAGGCACTTTCCAAAAATCTGTGGGTATGAAGAAAGAACAGTGTGTGAGGGCTCCATAGGCAAGGCATTATAAGACCACAGCGCCTCTGACAGCTGGAAGCCAGAAGCAGGGAAGCTCGCACAGGGAGACGATGGCGCTGATGAGCTGCTCCAGCATTATAAATAGCTGACAGAGCGCTGGGGAGCACAGCTCTGGAGTGCTAATATTACCACGCCAGGAACAGATCTGACCGGAATGACTGAACGACTGCCGCTTAACGCTCAAAAAACCAAACAAAAAGAAGAATCAGCAATAGTCCTTAAAAATAACACATAGTATCTTTCTCTTTTCAAAAAGCATTTTCAGCAGTATGGTAATTTCCCCCAAATGGCAATCAATAAAGTAGAGGAAAACAGAGGCTCGAGAGAGAGAGAATCCACCACAAAGAGAGCAACAAGAAATCATTTCCCAAAGCCTCTGACGAAGGAGATTTTTTTTAAAGATTTTTCTCACCCTTGTTGTCAATTAGTGACAGCTTATATGTGTACTGTATTGCATTTAAGAGATCATTAAAAAAAAAAAAGGTCATGAAGATCTTCTCTGAGCCTCAAGACAATGCTATGGGGTGGTTATTATTATTATTCCAATTTTCAGACAAATAAAACAAAGATCCAAGGTCAAAGGACTTCTAAGCAAGTGTCAAATCTAGGACTAACATTTGGATCTTCAGATTCCACAGCTTGCATTTGCTTCTCTGAGCCAAACCATCTGAGGTAAGCCAAACAGGTACCTCTCAAAGGTTCTCAAAGCTGAAGAGCTCTTCCTAAACCCTAGAGGCTGCCCAGAGGTATGCAGCGTCAGCATCACCTGAGAATTCCTTGGCCTCCCCCAAGATCTACTGAATCAGAAATTGTTGCCTCTTTTTTTTTTTTCTTTCTCTCTCTCTTTTTGGCCGTGCTGCACAGCATGTGGAACCTTAGTTCCCTGACCCGGGATCATGCCCACACCTTCTGCAGTGGAAGAGCACAGTCTTAACCACTGGACTGCTAGGAAGGTCCAGAAACCCCTCAAAGGCAACATCCAGGTTAATGTTAGTCTCATCACCCAACATGCTCAACATCTTCCTTTTCCACTCTCCCCTACCTGAAAAACTCCTCCTTATCCTTTGGAGTCCTGCTTCTATGTCACCTCCCAGATGGTGGTCATGAGGCCATCTGGTTAACTTCTAGAAATTTTAGGAAGAATCTTCTATGTGAGAAGTACCATACTAGGCCATGATGTTATAAAAACAATTACAGGAGTGTCCACCATCAAATGTTTACTGTTTCATGGGGGTGAAGGAGAGGAGCAAACCAAAAAATTAGATAATTTCTTTGATATTTCGGTCTTGGGCACAAAGCTAGACTCTATTTCCCATCTTCTCTTGCAGTTAAATTGGTCATGTGACTGAGTTCTGGTCAACGGAATGGACACATACCACTTCAAGGCCTTCCTATAAAACCTCCTATGCAATCCTCTACGCTCTTTCCCTATCCAGCAGCTGAATGGAGAAGATTCCAAAAAGCCAGATGAAGGCAGAACCACATGATGGAAGGAGTCTGAGTCCCTGAGTCCCTGCTTGGAGGAAAGCTGCCTTACAGGGACAGCTGTGCTGGACATTCCAGAAGCACAGGGTACAATCGTCATGATACAAACCAGTAAGTGTAGAGGTGCTTATTACAGTGACTGGTATGTCCTGACTAATAAAGTAACTATGGGAACCCAAGGGCACATTTCCTTGACCACTCTTGTGCTACAACCCAAGGAGAGGATCAAAGATGGTCAGCAGTCTAAAAAACTTGCTGTGGGGACTTCCCTGGTGGTGCAGTGGATAAGAATCCGCCTGCCAATGCAGGGAACAGGGGACATGGGTTCAATCCCTGGTTTGGGAAAATCCCACATGCTGTGGAACAACTAAGCCCACATGCCACAACTCCTGAGCCTGTGCACTCTAGAGCCAGTTCTCCACAACAAGAGAAGCCACCACAATGAGAAGCTCGCACAAAGCAACGAAGAATAGCCCCTGCTTGCCACAAATAAACCCCATCCAAAGCAAAAAGAACCTAATGCAGTCAAAAATAAATAAATAATAGATAAAAAAAAGCAGTTTAAAAATAAATAAACGTGGTCTTTAAAAAAACTTACTGTGCTCTGCAAATAAAGTGTTCTCAAAATTCTCAAGAAGAATACAGTGTTTTGAAATCTCAACATACACACAATACAAGTTGTTTTTGATGAATCAGTTGCTAAAGAGCAAACTATGTGACAGAGAGTTGAAAGTTTCAAAATATCTGCAAATCATCTTATGTTACGGACATGATGTCTGCAGTTAATTTTTCTATTTACATTTCTTCCACTGTAGTTCACTATGCTTACATCTAAATTATCATTTTGATAAGAACCAGATTAAAATCTCCCTTCAGTCATAGTCTTTCTTGGCCCCTTTTGTCATGACAGATCCTGCAGTTCTAAAGCGTAATCACCACCAAAGAGATTATCTAATACAGTAAACCAAGGCCCAATCTATTATTCCCTGGTTGTCAATAAGGCTTTTGTGGAAATAAAATGAGTATAGTTTCAAAAATTACCTACTAATTTACAACTGAAGATAATACAGACACTGGAAGAAACCAACTCATTAAGTTCTGGAGAATGCATACATAGGATGGAAACTCCATCTTTCAATTTACCACAATTTAAAAAGTGTTGAGTAACTCAATGGCACAGGAGTACAAAATCATTGGGGTCATATTTTACAAAATTTCAGAGCTAGGAAGTACACATGAAAAAGTTTTTAAAGCAGTGAATCTCCCCAAAAAAACTAATCATAAGATTCCTGGGGTGCTTGTTAAAATACAGATTTCTAGGCCTCGCTCCAGATCTATAGAGGACGACTGCTAGAATCTGTATTTTTACCAGAGGCCCAAGGTGATGCTGTTGGCATTACTGATCCACAGATCACACTTGGAATATCAAGGTTTCACCCCACACAGAATCTGAAATGAATTTATTATTTCTACTCTCCCTTTTCTGTGGGCTTACTTTTCCGTATGCTTTCTTCAATGAACAACACATAGTTTTTATTTTAAGAAAATAGCATCTTAAAAAGAAGAGCTCTTCAAACCTGTCTAAATGTTTTCATAGGTGGGGATGGATGCTAAATTTTATTTCCAGGACTTCTCCAGGTGCCTCTTTTTTTCACATAATTCCTGGCAACATAACCTTGTCTAAGTCCAAATAAGTAATTATGGTTTGGAGGACTTCCCTGGTAGTCCAGTGGCTAAGACGCCATGCTCTGAATGCTGGGGGTCTGGGTTTGATCTCTGGTCAGGACACTAGATCCCACATGCTGCAACTAAGACCTGACACAGTCAAACAAATATTTTTTAAAATAAAATATGATTTTTAATCATGGTTCAGCAATTAGCTTATTAAACTGTGATTGTGAACTCTTTGACCTTCCTGTGCTTCATTTTCTGTAGTCAAATCTGAATGGCTTCATGAGGATGCAAACTTCTCTTTCCTGATCTAAAATATGACACAAATGAAACTATCTATGAAATAAAAATAGAATCATGGACATAGAGAACAGACTAATGGTTGCGAAGGGGTTGGGGGAGAGATGGAGTAGGAGGCTGCAGTTAGCAGATGTAAGCTTTTATATATGGAATGGAGAAACAACAAGGTCCTACTCTATAGCACAGAGAACTATAGTCAATATCCTATGATGAACAATAATGAAAAAGAATATTATAAAATGTATATAGAGATAGAACTGAATCACTTTGCTGTACAGCAGCAATTAACATAACAATGTAAATCAACTACATGCCAATTAAAAATTATCTTTCCTGAACATTTTTAGAATTTCCTTGCTTTGTAGTGCCAAAGGAACAAAGCAACAAATTCTAAAATATTGTTTAAAAAAAGAAAAACCTGACAGTTCCTGACAGTCTTTCACCAGTCTAATTTTTCTACAGCTTTCTGAGTGGTCTTAAGTCTTTTCAGTATTGGTGAAGTGAAGTGAAGTTGCTCAGTCGTGTCTGACTCTTTGCAACCCCATGGACTCTAGACTATCAGGCTCCTCCGTCCATGGGATTTTCCAGGCAAGAGTACTGGAGTGGATTGCCATTTCCTTCTCCAGGGGATCTTCCCGACCCAGGAATAGAACCCAGGTCTCCCGCATTGCAGGCAGATGCTTTGCCATCTGAGCCACCAGGGAAGCCTTCCGTTTATTGACACAAAGTGACTTATTGACTTAAAAGAAGAAGGAAGAAAAAAACAGCCAAAGACCAAGAATGAAGTAGAGGAAAAACAAAGATGTTCATATAGAAATCTCAAAAAATAACATCACTATATAACTAGCTTCCAAAACTAATAAACAATTTAGGCTTTCAGAGGGAATATGGAGAAAGATCAGAAATAAGGGGAAAAACATTGTATATTTGTTGCCATTGTAGTAAATAAACTACACCAGATGATGGTCTCAGCTTGTTTGTCATAAAGGACACCACAACTTTCCCCAAGACTTTTTGATATAACTTTCTTTAAAAATAGTTTTCAAAGGACACGAGGGGGAAGACCTTATAATTTCAAAGGAAAAATAAAAGTCACAGTAAAATGCACAAGAAAGCTCTTACTTCTTCCTCTCAGAGCCTAATATCCTAAACAAATCCTTAAAGTATTGAGGGACACGGACCACCACGTTCTCTGAGGGGCCAATGTCTTTTAGTTCAGGGTAGAGTCTGACGTCGATGACCTTCTTGATGTAGCTCAGCCAGTCGAACTGAGGAAGAGAAAGACAAAAAAACACAGTGAGAGAACCTCTGCTGGGAAACAATCAAGGAGGAAGGCAACCAGGTCAGTAGAATGTAATCCATGGCTTGTGATCTCAGACCAAATAAACATCCAACTGCTCAAATCTAGAAGATAAATGCCTGATCACTGCCACCCAGATCAGACTTGCTGGCTGAAGCATAAGTGGAACACGTGTCTGTGCTATCTGCGTATGGACCACGTGTGTGCACATACCCAGCAGCACATGCACTCACGTCCCTGGCCCCTCCTGCACGCTCATCCTCCCCTCTCCTCCTCCCACCTTCCCTCCTGCTCTCTCTCTCTCTTCATCCCTCTTGCAGTAGCACTCACCTCCCTTCTCCCTGTACTCGGCCCCATTCCGCACTCATTCACTCTCTTGTCCCCATAGACATAGATGCCCCGTGACATTTCTGCTCCTCCCTCTGGCACAGCCTTTCTTACACAGAGGGAAGCAAACAACAACACAGAGTAACACATGTCTCCCCTTCATAGCATCACTGTCTTGGCATTTTGACCTGGCTACCTAGAAAGTCCTTTCCAGGCTTTTCCTTTTCTTTGCTCCCCTGCCTGCCTCCACTAGTGAAATGGAAAGCCAGTCACTCACTTGCCCAGCCTACCCTGTAAGGAGGTAGTCCCACATGCCCCAGTTTTACTCAGTAAGAAATAAAGGGATGACACGTGGAAAGGCTTTGGTTTTTCCTGGTAGAAGAGTTAAACATGGCCCATACTGGGGCTTGCCCCTTCTTCCTGCTCTGAAGACAGATGTAACATATGCAGCTATGGCAGCCACCTTACAACCCTGAGTCATCAAATATGCAGTCAAAAAGCCAACATGCTAAAAAGAGTGGAGTGGAAAGAAAGAACTTGGATCTTTGACAACGTTGGGCAACAGCTAAACCAACACCAACAGCAACCTATGTCTAGACTTTTGTCTATATAAGGAAATAGGCTTTAAGTTTTTAGGCCACTCTTGGAAAAGTTTTCTGTTCCATAGAGCAGACAGCATCCCAATGAATACACAAGGGATATTTTATGTGATGACTGACAGAGATGGCGATGAGCAAGAAGACCAATGGTAGCTTTTATGAGGCAAAATTTGACACACAGATGAAACAGAATTGCTTGTCAATTGACCAGTTGAAATACAATTTCCTGGACTGCTTTCACTAACCTGGGGAATCATAGCACTCAGCTGGGAGATATTCATTTTGTTGTACATGGCTTCACTGGTTCGGTTTTCATGTGGAATCATTATCTGGTGGAAAGAAACTTTGGTTATTTTTTTTCAAACAAACCATTTCTAACTGCATAGCTACTTCCTACATGTGCCAAAACATCTGTATCATATCATAAACTTTTTCAAGATTTTGGTGTGGTGTCGAACCTGGGAGAGAGGAGGGGGAAAAAAATCACTTTAGCCAGGATTAAGAAAATAAAAAGAAACTTTCCTTTCCTGTTCAGTGTGAAACATTGGACTTGGTACAAAAATAACTACTCAAATCCCTCCCTAACCTTTCATGTGGATGGATAAAATCTATTACTGGCTTGGGGTAGATAGCCATGCTAAGATCAGGCAATTTGAGACAAACATCCCCTGTCCACAGGTAGTATCCAGGTAACAGCCTCTACAGTTCATAAACTACAGACCAACCCTTCATTCCCAGGGGAATGTTCTCGCTAAGAGCACTAGACTATCTGAACAGCACTGCCACCGGTGATTGTTGGGTCAACAGTTTCATCCTTCACGTCCCTTCTCCTCTCTGGTTTCTCTGGCCCAGAAATTTCCCTGGCCCCACTGCTGAAGGTATGGGTTCAGTTACCACCCAGACATATTTCCACATCTGCTTCTCCAGCCCTGACCCTTCACACTCCCATTCCCAACACGTGTGCTCCTGGTAATTTTGGCAACATCAAATCGAAGCTTCTAGGCTCTGCCATATTTAATCTGAGAAGAGCAGAAACAATCATCTTCCTCAAGGGCCATCTTAATCACTTCTGCAAACAGGCAGTAGCTCCTCATACCACTCAACACATCATGATTTTGCCTTCAGGCCCTCCATCATCTGATTCCCCTGCATTAAACTTGCCACCTTCCAACTCACACAGGACTCTCCTACCCTTGCACTCCTGTCCACTATCACTAACCTCATGGTTTGAACCGGAAGTCAAGACTTCGCTTGTAATTCATTTTCTGTTGCAAGTCTTTCCAATTAAACTCCACTTGGCTCCAATCCCAGGGGCTATGCCATCAACAAGACCTCCCCTTAGGCACGCATCTCTCTAGTTGGGATTAGCTGAATGCACACTTCATGGCTGTGTTTACAAGGACTTCTGGGGGGCTTGGCGAAGTTGTCCTGTCTCCCCAGCTTTAGAAGTCTGCCTGGGATGATGTGCCCCACTAATTCTGAAGGTCCCTAATGACCTGGGATGTAAGATATACAGATGAGTATTATCAGCTGGCAAAAACCCCAAGCGCCATGGATTTGTCAAGATAAACTCACAGAAGGCTGAGTGGCAGACATCTGCCGCCTCTTCCCTTCAGTGCCCTCAGCTTCTCCCTCCTCACCATCCATGGAGAGACTTCCTGTAGCTCACAGGCAACCTCCTGCCTCCATTTCAATCACTGCTTCAGAGAATGTCCACACTCTTCCTCACTCTACTCAGACTCATAGGCCCAGGTTGGAGCCCTTTGGCCTTAGAGCTGTTTTCAGCTCTGCCAGCTCCTTCCTCCACCCCACGGATTTGTCATTTCATTTAGCCTCTTGACCATTCCCAGTCTTGCCTCGGCCCAGCTGTTTTGAGTTCCCTTTTTGGTTCAGATCCCTGGCTCAGGGCAAGGCCTTTCCCGCTGTATCAGAGCTTCAGTCCAAATGAGGTCTCTGGGTCTCCAATTTGCCTGGGAAGGGAATCCAGATGGCCTCTAGACACAGCAGAGAGGTCCAGTCTTCGACTCCAGAACATCTGCAGCAGTCTTTGCCATCTTCAAAGGTGACACACAGGAAGGGACTGTATGTACTGTATGTGCTGTGACTAGGGGGTCTGGAGAAAGACACACATGTACACCACGCCAGCCAAGAGGCCAACTCCTCCAGACCCTGTCCATCAGCCCGCTTCCACCTTGCCACCCCACAACACCTCGCCAAACACAAAACCAAACAGCGCTTGGACTCCTAAGCACTTCAAGAATTTTACCAACTTCTATTATAAAAGACTACCAACAAATACACCACCACTTCTTGATAAAAGTATCATTTTTTTTTCACTACAGTATATCTCCCCAAGCAGATTTCATCATATGTGTTCCATCCAGTCCTGAGGACGTATAAAGATTTTATACTTTGGTTCTTCTAGAAAAATTATTCTTTGAACAAAGCTAACCATTTAGGATTTCTCATTAGTCTCCCTCAAGTTTGTTCTTAGGTCTTTTTGTCTCCACCATGAGCCTGAAAGAATTTAAAAGGTGATTTACATCCACACACATATGGACACCTTATCTTTGACAAAGGAGGCAAGAATATACAATGGAGTAAAGACAATCTCTTTAACAAGTGGTGCTGGGAAAACTGGTCAACCACTTGTAAAAGAATGAAACTAGATCACTTTCTAACACCGCACACAAAAATAAACTCAAAATGGATTAAAGATCTAAATGTAAGATCAGAAACTATAAAACTCCTAGAGGAGAACATAGGCAAAACACTCTCAGACATAAATCACAGCAGGATCCTCTATGATCCACCTCCCAGAATTCTGGAAATAAAAGCAAAAATAAACAAATGGGATCTAATTAAAATTAAAAGCTTCTGCACAACAAAGGAAAATATAAGCAAGGTGAAAAGACAGCCTTCTGAATGAGAGAAAATAATAGCAAATGAGGCAACTGACAAACAACTAATCTCAAAAATATACAAGCAACTTATGCAGCTCAATTCCAGAAAAATAAACGACCCAATCAAAAAATGGGCCAAAGAACTAAATAGACATTTCTCCAAAGAAGACATATGGATGGCTAACAAACACATGAAAAGATGCTCAACATCACTCATTATTAGAGAAATGCAAATCAAAACCACAATGAGGTACCACTTCACACCAGTCAGAATGGCTGCGATCCAAAAATCTGCAAGCAATAAATGCTGGAGAGGGTGTGGAGAAAAGGGAACCCTCCTACACTGTTGGTGGGAATGCAAACTAGTACAGCCACTATGGAGAACAGTGTGGAGATTCCTTAAAAAATTGCACATAGAACTACCTTATGACCCAGCAATCCCACTGCTGGGCATACACACCGAGGAAACCAGAATTGAAAGAGACACATGTACTCCAATGTTCATCGCAGCACTGTTTATAATAGCCAGGACATGGAAACAACCTAGATGTCCATCAGCAGATGAATGGATAAGAAAGCTGTGGTACATATACACAATGGAGTATTACTCAGCCAGTAAAAAGAATTCATTTGAATCAGTTCTGATGAGATGGATGAAACTGGAGCCAATTATACAGAGTGAAGTAAGCCAGAAAGAAAAACACCAATACAGTATACTAACACATATATATGGAATTTAGGAAGATGGCAATGACGACCCTGTATGCAAGATAGGAGAAAGGACACAGATGTGTATAACGGACTTTTGGACTCAGAGGGAGAGGGAGAGGGTGGGATGATTTGGGAGAATGGCATTCTAACATGTATACTATCATGTAAGAATTGAATCGCCAGTCTATGTCTGACGCAGGGTGCAGCATGCTTGGGGCTGGTGCATGGGGATGACCCAGAGAGATGTTGTGGGGAGAGAGGTGGGAGGGGGGGTTCATGTTTGGGAATGCATGTAAGAATTAAAGACTTTAAAAATAAATAAATAAAATAAAATTTTTTTTTAAAAAAAAAAGGTGATTTACACAGAACACAGCATATGACACAATGACATTCATGAAAGTAGGGCAAGAAAAGAATGAAAACCAGGGCTGGGTATAAGAACTAATACATACTTACCAGCCTGCCCTATACACTTTCTACATCAAATTATGTGACTAGACTTCCCAAAGCCTCAGTCTTAGATGAGACTGATTCTGCATCAGAATGGTGTAAAGAGTAAACTAGACTAAAAATAACTTTCCACTTAAGCCAAATTCATACGGATTTATCAAATGCATATTCTTCAGTTGAGGCCAAACAGGCATTTCCCTGGGAAAACAGAGAGAGCCTCCCCCTGCTGCTGTTCTTTGTCCACTGCTGACGAGCACGTGGACACTGACTGGGCTTCAAGCAGAGGCGGAAGAAGAGTTCTTCTCTCTGTTATGGTTTTTCTTCCTGCTACTTCCCAGAGAGGGGTGCTATGAGTTCTATCTTGGACCCAAAGGACAATGCCACAAAATGATTTTTCATATATATTCTCATGCAAGATATATCACCGTTAAAATAAGGAGAAGGAAAAGAAAAAGATTTTAGATGAAGACTTACCTCAGCTATCTTTATTTCCAACCTAAGCACCGACTTCATGTCATGCTCTGCTCGGGAGCTATTAGCTCCCAAAAGTACAGCAGTATCCACCATGAATTTGTAAAGGGCATCCCGATACTGTAAGAGATAAAGAAGCAAGGGACCATGACAAGAGTCTATTAGGGAAGTATGTTTGAGGAACACAGAAGAGCAGAAACAGCAGGTGGAAATAAATGCCCATCATTTTCACTCTGTACTCAAAGTATGGTATGAGCATTATGCAATGCCAACCACTCATCTACCACTTTGGGACAAAGAAGAATGATGGCTACTTGGGTACTGTTTCCATGATAGACAGAAATGTCCGGCCACCAAGAATCACGAGAACTTGTTTTCTGGCAACCAGTAATATTAAGGATATACGAAACATCTACAAATGAGTCGACTCCTCTTTCCAGGCAAGTGAGGCTTTAATATTAAAAAAAAAAAATGGGAAAGAACTGGTTGCTAAAAGCAGGAGGCATGATCACCATGAAGACTAGTGGGAACTGTGATTTATTTTCTTCCAGCTCAATTTACCCATCTCCACACTAAAAACAAAAGACCAGCAATCGAATGTTTTTTTTTTTTTTTCCATTTTGTAGGTTTTTACCAAGTTCTCCTCACTAGCTCAGGGAGAAAGGAAAGGAAAGATGAGAAGAATGACGAAGAGAAATCAAGCAAATGCAGAAGTTCCTCACTGCATGTTCAGGAACCCATTTTCAGGCTATTCACATACTATTGGAGAGGAAGACCTTACTTTGTGGGAGTTGAGGAATCTTGTGTGTGTGTGTCAGGGGGTGAGGGTGGGTCCCTTCTCCTTTCAGGTACATTTTAAGAACTCAACACACCAGGTATTAAACTGTTTCATAGTTATGCTATGGGAATAAGATTCCCTAATATACACCTTGATTCTGCAAAGCTATTCTTATAATGCTTATGACTCCGAGACCTGCACAGTGCTTGGCATATAGCAGGCCCTTAATAAATATTTGTTTAATCAGTAAGCAAGCCTCACAGAGAGTCATAATTAGAAATGTTTTGCAATTTCCAGTTAAATTCCAAAAATATTTATTCGATCAACACATATGCAAGATGTCTTGCTAGGCCTTCTGTGCACATGGAGGGAGTACAGATGAAAAATCAAATAATACTTAAGTCTAGTTCCCAGTGTGTGATCCTGGGAGGGAGATAAACACGTCATTACTAACTGTAACACCAGCAACACCAAAATAAAGTCTTTACTGAAGCTGCTAAGTGCTTGAAAACTCAAGAACTAGCGAATTCTAGCCTCGAGAAACCAGGGAGAGAGTTTTTTAAAGGGGACAGATTCAGGAGCAGGGGCGTCCTTCTGAGAGATGTGCGAGCTGCCTTTGTTGGGGGAAGAATAAAGAGAGGTGAGACAGCAAAAGTGGTTTGGGACTAGGCTGTAAAGAGGCCTTGAACTCCCTCTAAGGAATACAGAGTCTAACTTGTGAGCAAAAGCACACTGGGAGGTGTACTTTGAGAGCTTGCCAAGTGCTGCTAAGGAGGTAATGGAATGAAGGGGAGGGGGAGCAGTTAAAAGGAGACTCAACAAGGATCTGCCCTAGAGCAGTAGGGAGACAAAGGAGGCACCAGGGGGAAGAGATATTTTGAAGGCAGAGCCTACAGGACTGACTGGTTACAGGACAGGGACAACATTTCAAGCATGGCTGCCTATCAGGTGGTGACCCAAGTAGAAAAAGAAGTGCCTCCAGACTGGTAAAAGTTCGTTCTGTCCAATTTCAAGAAGGAAAACTTGCCAACCTTCTTTGATGAGTGTCCTCAGCCAGAAAGTCGCTGAGGATCCTGCCCTTCAGGGCCTTCTACATACAGACTTTCCTTTCAGCAAAGGAGCAGGGACTCCGTGAGAGCCAGCACTTCCCCCATCGAAGTCCCTGCCAGGCCAGAAACTCGAGCCTCCCTGGTCAAGGGTCCCCCAGGCCCGAGGCTCCCTTGGAAGTTCAACAAAGGCTCCAAAATGAATTCAAAGTGTCAGGAATAAACCAGCTCTAATCCAATCTCCAGGAAATGACTAGGTTTCCAAGCCAAAGCAAGAAGTTTGAGCAGATTGATCCCATCTGGTTCTCATTAACCTTACGTTAACCTGGGGCACCAATTTAAAAAAACAGATTCCTAGGCCCCACTTCACGTCTACTAAATCCGATTTCCCATGGCTGAGGCCCAAGAATCAACATTTAATAGAAGCTTCCGAGATGATTCTTAAGCAATACAATTTGGGACCCGCTGGTCAACTGGGTGTCCATTCCCACGCTTCTGCAATATACTGAGAGCTGTCCACACTTCTGAGGGCTGGCTGCAGGACCACTCCTAGGTGACCGCATTTGGTGTGCTGTCTTCCCCACTCAACTATGAGGGCATGGCCCAAGAAGTGCTCAGCCTGCATTTCCAGACTTCCAGAAAACAGGGAGGGCCATTTATCTGCCCAAATAAAAGCCCTTTGTTTCCTACATTTGGGGAAATGGTTGTCAAACACCCACACTGCTCCATTTGAGTAAAGAGTTAGGGATTTTAGAACAACTTATGAACCTCACAATGACTGACAAGATGCAGAGTTGAATGAGGAAAACTTACAGACTTGGCTTCCGTGCTGTTATCAAGGTAGTCTTCCCTCACGGCTAGGGAGAGCGCCGCTTGGTCCAGCTGTTGAAACAAAAAACAAAGCATTCTGCTGGCACTGAAAATTCTTCTGTAACATGTTAATGAGTCATGAGATCAGGATCCCTGCCATATTTTGAGTATGTGTCACCATTACTGAAATAATTCAAAGCAAACAGGTGCTGCAGCAATCAATGACAGTTATCAAGTATCAGAGACCTGCCCCTGATTCCCTGATTCATGGTTTCTAACCTTTTGAGTTTCTAACAATACTAAATAGTGTCAAAGCTAAATGACTTTGAAATAGGATTATCTGATTGTCCCCCCTATTTGATGGGTGGAGAAACAAAATCCAGAGAGGTGATTTTACTTTGAGAAATCTTTGCAAACTTTAGAACCCTCTCTGGAAAGTTTAAAATAGGTGATGAAAATACAAATAATGATCAGACAACTAAATATGTATAATTATTATTAGAGAAAATTATAGCATAATTTCTTGAATTAAAACTTTCAGCAGCTTAAAGGTAACCAAAGAGAAGATTATAATCTTTTCCAAAAAATGTGCTAGAATAATAAGATATCCATGTGCCAAAAAAATGAATTT
This sequence comes from Ovis aries, assembly GCF_016772045.2. Lineage (NCBI taxonomy): Eukaryota > Metazoa > Chordata > Mammalia > Artiodactyla > Bovidae > Ovis > Ovis aries. Next base: position 20,381,546 of record NC_056080.1, on the reverse strand, counting down.
CAAACCGGACCTCATGACCTGCACAAAAATTAATATGATATGGATCTAGAACTACATATAAAACCTAATAAAACTTCCAAAATCACTGTGGATTGGTGACTGCACCCATGAAATTCAAAGAAGCTTGCTCCTTGGAAGGAAAGCTATGACAAACCTAGACAGCATATTAAAAGCAGACACATTACTTTGCCAACAAAGGTCTGTATAGTCAAAGCTATGGTTTTTCCAGTAGTCATGTATGGATGAGACAGTTGGACCATAAAGAAGGCTGAGTGCCAAACAACTGATGCTTCTGAATTGTGGTGCTGGAAAAGACTCTTGAGAGTCCCTTGGACTGCAAGGAGATCAAACCAGTCAATCCTAAAGGAAATCAACCCTGAATATTCACTGGAAGGACTAATGCTGAGGCTGAAGCTCCATTACTTTGGCCACCTGATATAAAAAGATGACTCACTAGAAAAGACCCTGATGCTGGGAAAGATGAAAGGCAAAAGGAGAAGTGGGGACAGAGGTTGACATGGTTAGATGGCATCACCAACTCAATGGACATGAATCTGATTGAGCAAACTGGGAGACAACGAAAGACAGGGAAGCCTGGAGTGCTGCAGTCCATGGGGTCGCAAAGAGTCGCACACAACTTAGAGACTGAATAGCAACAACAAATAAAACCTCCAGTAAAAAACATATAGGAAAATCTTTGACCTGGGGTTACACGAAGAGTTCTTAGATATGACACCAAAATCAGATACATAAAGGAAAAAATACATTGGACTTCATCATCATTAAACATTTTTGCTCTGTGAAAGACACTGTTAAGAGAATAAAAAAGATAAGCTACAGATAGGGAGAAAATATCTGAAAATCACATATACGACAAAGGACTTGCATCCAGAATATATAAAGAACCCTCATAACTCAATAAGAAAACAAACTGCCCAATTTAAAACTGGACAAAAGATCTGAACAGACATTTCACCCAAGAAAATATTCAAATGGAAAATAAATTTATGAAAGGATGCTTAAAATCACTAGTCATTAGAGAATGTAAATGATACCCACAGTAAAATACCACTATACATCTACTAGGATGGCAGAAACAAAAACCAAAACACTGATAATGTCAGGGACTTCTCTGGCAGTCCAGTGGTTAAGACTTCTCACTTCCACTACGGGGTATAGGTTCAATTTCTGGTTGGGGAACTAAGTTCCCCGTGACTCATGGCATGGCCAAAAAGACAAAACACGGATAATGCCAAGTACTGGTGAGAATGTGGAAAAACTAGTTCGCTCATACACTGTTGGTGGGAATGCAACATGACAGAGTCACTTTGGAAATCAGTCTGATAGCTTCTTACAAAACTGAACATACATATGACCCAGCAATATCACTTCCCAGCCACTTACCAAAGATAAATGAAAACTTCTACTCACACAGAAACCTGCATGTAACTTTATTCATTATTGCCCAAAATCTGAAACAACCCAAATGTCCTTCAAGTGGCAAATGGATAAACTGTGACACTCACCCATAAAGAGGGATGAACTACTGGTACATGCAACAATATGGGCATATTTTAATCACATCCCCAAACAAGGCAAAACTACAGGGATGGAGAGAGGTGGGGAGAGCGGGTGATTTCAAAAGGGCAACACAAGGTAAATCTGGGGGAAGCCATGGGATGAACTATTGTCTGTCTTGATTATGGCGGTGATTCTGTGACTCCACGCGTTTGTAAAAACTTACAGACTTGTGCTTCACAAAAAGTGAATTTAACTGTAAGTAAAATTTTAAATAAATAAAAATTTTAAAGTTCCAGAACTTCCTCTAAATTTCTGGCTGTTCTTTCTTGAGTATAAGCAACTGCCCAAAGACTGAATAAAACTGAACCTGACATCAAATTTTCTACCTTAAATCTTATCCACACATTAAAAAGTTAAGCTAAGTGGGGGGAAAAGATGTTTTCATAACATCGACCTTGCCTGGGTGTATTGCTAAAAACCTCAAATTATTGTGTTCAACCTTCTTTTCTAATTGGCCCCAAACAACCAAGTCACAAGCCAGCCTGGCTTCATCATATTCCAATTCCCAATACACCACCCCTTCTTCCAAAAATTAAGTAAGCCAGGAACATGAAACACGATATTATGATTAAGATGCTTTGGCTTTCAATTAGAGTTGAACCACTTGGAGAATTTTTTGAGCTTTAGTCTCAAAGGAAAGGAAACTGTGTAGACAATATCAAGAAAGCCAAAGCTTCCCTCTGATGAAGTGAAGTTAAATCCATTTATTGTAAAAGTTTAGACAATTCAAGTGAAGTTAACGGACCTGTTTTAAATCTTCAGATTGTGACAGTTCCGAGGGAACCTCTCTATATATGAAACCAATTGAATAAGGTTAGTTAGCTAAAACTAGAAACAGACAAACACTTGAGGCAAAAGACTTTCTCAAGAGGCCAATATTAGGACACTATGTTATTTGAGGTTTTTTAATCCATGCATTTGTAACTGATCTTAATATTACAAGTAGAAAACAAAACACATGTTTAGGAAATCTGATACCCTGAACTGAAATATGAATTTTTTTTCTCTGACTGAAATGACACACAGGTTAGGAAACAAAACAGTAATACAAGAAGAAACATCTCACACATTATGATGTAGTTATAGGACAAAAAAGAAAAACTTTATCTCCAGGAGAGTCTGTCCTTATCATCCCTACAGATTTTACTAAGAGTCGCACAGATGCAGGCTGCTGGGTGATGATCACTTCAAGTCGCTGTTCTGGTAACACATACTGACACAACTTTGACCTTCCAAACACTCTTTCAGGATCACAGATATTCCAAAGTCTTTTATTGTCCCTTAAATTCTCATTCTTGCTATCTCCTTACACAAAATGAACCCAAACACATGTAGCAAGATATATTCTGAGGCATTAATCTGCCATCTCATGTATTTTTGTTTTTCCTTTCTCCCATTTAAGTCTGTGGCAAATTTTGTGTCATCCTGCCACGGGGGAACTTAGAGCACCATCATGTAGCTTTGAGCAGCCCCAGCTTGCCAAACCACATGTCCTCGGCACGGGAATACCCATTGGAAGAGTGCCTTTTTTCTTCACCCAAAGATACCACCTAAGAGTATGCCCACAGTGATGTGCCTTCCCAAAGCAGGTTTTTTTTTTTCCCTTATCCCCAGGGGTTTGTGGGATGAGAAAAGCCTAGAACATTGAAGAACATAGCAATAGAATGTGATGGAAAAGGAAGTCTAAATGCATTGAGGGAGAAGAGTTTAGGGTTAAGAGAGAGTTCTCCCAGAGCAGAAAGAAGACCTTTGAGGCAGTAAAAGAAGTCAGAGTTTCTTGTGAGCAGAGAGACCAGTCAATGTCCCTAGAAAATGGCAGGATTTGAGAAGGAGTTGGGGGCCCAGGGCCCCAGCAGCAGAGAGGCACAGCTGAAGGGGCCACAGGGGCTGGGATGGCAGGTTTCCTTTCAGAAATAGATAACTGATGATCACAGGGTCTCCAGTCTCCTAGGACAGGGGTCCCCAACCGCCAGGATCTAATGACTGATATCTGAGGTGGAGCAAATATAATCATAATAGAAATAAAGTGACAATAAATGTAATGGACTTGAATCATCCCTCACTCCCAGTCCATGGAAAAACGGTCTTCCGAGAAACTGGTCCCTGGTGCCAAAAGGGTTGGGGATCACTGCCTTAGGAGAAGGCTGAGAAATGAAGTAGCTGCCAAGTGAGGAAGGGTCTAGACTGGCTCACTTTCCAACTAGAAGGTGCGGTGGGAGTTCAGCGACAGAGATGAGACTGACTAAAGAAAAATGCCTGTTTCTTGTGCATCTGATTTTGAGATCTGAGATGTATGTTTGGCACAAAAATTGAAGAGAAACATTCCCTAAATGGTTCTGACAAGCCACCTGATCATGATGTAAGAGAAAGGTACCTTTTGCCATGTGCTACTGTGCACCAGTATCTATCCTGTGAATTGTCAGCAAGGTCATCCCATTGAAATCTCATAACAACAGCGAAAAGCAAATTCAAATCAACCTTTCATTACACCTGGGGAAAATGAGACTGAGAGAGGTGAAACAGCCTGCACAAAGACATTCAGTGAGTAGATCACAAAGCCAAGTCTCAATCTCTTTAAAAACCAAAGCCTACTCTTTTTCCCACTACGGTAGTGGTTTTCAAATTCTGTTCCACAAAACTTAAAAGGTGCTTCATGGGCTCCAAATATTCAACTGGATTTTTTTTTTTAGAGTTTTAACTACTTCTAACAAAAGCAACACTCACAAATTTTACAACATTGGCAGCCATCGATATGCTAGTTTTTGTTATCAGGTTCATTGGGCTTCATGCAGATCTCAGAAGAAAGCTGTTCCTACCAATACCTAGATATATGCTTGAATTTCTAGCAGCTGCATCATGGTTAGAAAGACTGTAGCTCTAACCTGTTACTTCAGGTGTGTGAATAGCCCCTCATACAAAATGGTATGAACAGGGATATACCTAAAAGCAAACACACACCGCACTCAAAATGCCAGGTCATGCTCAAACACATCAGCTTGGAAGAAGCTGCCACCTTGGCAAAGGAGAGCAGCAGTAAGCATAAGAGTACCTCCTTACATTTGAAAAGTGCTCTATTATTGACAGTTCAGTGTCCCTAGGATCAGTTTAACTGAATAATAAGCCTGCAAGGCAAGCTGTTAAAAATTGATTACTGTGATCCTCTATTACTCATGTTTCCCATAAGCTGATATTCAAACTACAGGCTTGATTAGACCCAAGTTGTTTTTTTTTTTTTCCTGTTCTTTTGGCATCATTGGTGGTAGCTTATGCTTCCCACTGCATAGTATCAGGAGGCATACAAAATCTGGTTGTCCCTCTTTTAGCAATGGCCTACCATTGATATCTGGGTTCATCTGATATCAGCCTGCCCTCTCCTGAATTTTCCCATCAACCATTCATCTAATAGTTTTAGCAGCCATTGATGACAGTTGCTTGGATCCTTTTATTCATTCAGTTCAGCTCAGTCGCTCAGTCGTGTCCGACTCTTTGCGACCCCATGAATCGCAGCACGCCAGGCCTCCCTGTCCATCACCAACTCCCGGAGTTCACTCAGACTCACGTCCATCAAGTCCGTGATGCCATCCAGCCATCTCATCCTCTGTCATCTCCTTCTCCTCCTGCCCCCAATCCCTCCCAGTATCACAGTCTTTTCCAATGAGTCAACTCCTCGCATGAGGTGGCCAAAGTACTGGAGTTTCAGCTTTAGCATCATTTCTTCCAAAGAAATCCCAGGGCTGATCTCCTCCAGAATGGACTAGTTGGACCTCCTTGCAGTCCAGGGGACTCTCAAGAGTCTTCTCCAACACCACAGTTCAAAAGCATCAATTCTTCAGTGCTCAGCCTTCTTCACAGTCCAACTCTCACATCCATACATGACTACTGGAAAACAATAGCCTTGACTAGACGGACCTTAGTCGGCAAAGTAATGTCTCTGCTTTTGAATATGCTATCTAGGTTGGTCATAACTTTTCTTCCCAGGAGTAAGCGTCTTTTAATTTCATGGCTGCAGTCACCATCTGCTGTCATTTTGGAGCCCCCAAAAATAAAGTCTGACACTGTTTCCACTGTTTCCCATCTATTTCCCATGAAGTGATGGGACCAGATGCCATGATCTTCATTTTCTGAATGTTGAGCTTTAAGCCAACTTTTTCACTCTCCTCTTTCACTTTCATCAAGGGGCTTTTAGTTCCTCTTCACTTTCTGCCATAAGGGTGGTGTCATCTGCATATCTGAGGTTATTGATATTTCTCCTGGCAGTCTTGATTCCAGCTTGTGTTTCTTCCAGTCCAGAGTTTCTCATTATGTACTCTGCATAGAAGTTAAATAAGCAGGGTGACAATATACAGCCTTGATGCACTCCTTTTCCTATTTGGAACCAGTCTGTTGTTCCATGTCCAGTTCTAACTGCTGCTTCCTGACCTGCATACAGATTTCTCAAGAGGCAGGTCAGGTGGTCTGTATTCCCATCTCTCTCAGAATTGTCCACAGTTTATTGTGATCCACACAATCAAAGGCTTTGGCATAGTCAATAAAGCGGAAATAGATGTTTTTCTGGGACTCTCTTGCTTTTTCGATGATCCAGCGGATGTTGGCAATTTGATCTCTGGTTCCTCTGTCTTTTCTAAACCCAGCTTGAACATCAGGGAGTTCACCCTTCACGTATTGCTGAAGCCTGGCTTGGAGAATTTTGAGCATTACTTTACTAGCATGTGAGATGAGTGCAATTGTGCTGTAGTTTGAGCATTCTTTGGCATTGGCTTTCTTTGGGATTGGAATGAAAACTGACCTTTTCCAGTCCTGTGGCCACTGCTGAGTTTTCCAAATTTGTTGGCATATTGAGTGCAGCACATTCACAGCATCATCTTTCAGGATTTGAAATAGCTCCACTGGAATTCCATCACCTCCACTAGCTTTGTTCATAGTGATGCTTTCTAAGGCCCATTAGGGATTTTTAAAAATGGTAATATTTAAGTTCTATTATTTCTCCTCCCTTTTAAAGCTGAGAAATCTGTATGCAGGTCAGGAAGCAACAGTTAGAACTGGACATGGAACAACAGACTGGTTCCAAATTGGGAAAGGAGTATGGCAAGGCTGTATATTGTTACCCTGCTTGTTTTATATGCAGAGTACATCATGAGAAACACTGGGCTGGATGAAGCACAAGCTGGAATCAAGATTGCTGGGAGAAATAGCAATAACCTCAGATATGCTGATAACACCACCCTTATGGCAGAAAGTGAAGAAAAACTAAAGAGCCTCTTGATGCAAGTGAAAGAGGAGAGTGAAAAAGTTGGCTTAAAACTCAACAATCAGAAAACTAAGATCATGGCATTTGGTCCCATTACTTCATGGCAAACAGATGGGGAAGCAATGGAAACAGTGACAAAGTTTATTTCGGGGGGGCTCCAAAATCACTGCAGATGGTGACTGCAGCCATGAAATTAAAAGACATTTGCTCCTTGGAAGAAAAGTTATGAGCAACCTAGACAGCATATTTAAAAGCAGAGACATTACTTTGTCAACAGAGGTCCATCTAGTCAAGGCTATGGTTTTCCAGTAGTCATGTATGGATGTGAGAGTTGGACTATAAAGAAAGTTCAGCGCTGAAGAATTGATGCTTTTGAACTGTGGTGTTGGAGAAGACTCTTGAGAGTCCCTTGGACTGCAAGGAGATCCAACCAGTCCATCCTAAAGGAAATCAGTCCTGAATATTCATTGGAAGGACTGATGCTGAAGCTGAAACTCCAATTCTTTGGTCAACTGATATGAGAACTGACTCATTTGAAAAGACCCTGATGCTGGGAAAGATTGAAGGCAGGAGGAGAAAGGGACCACAGAGGATGAGATGGTTGGAGGGCATCACTGACTCAGTGGACATGAGTTTGAGTGAACTCCGGGAGCTGGTAGTGGACAGGGAGGCCTGGCGAGCTGCGGTTCATGGGGTCGCGAAGAGTCGGACATGACTGAGCGACTGAACTGAAGTGAATCTTAAAGTTCTATTATTTCTCCTGCCGTTTAAAGCTGTGATTCTCCTATAAACAAGAATTTTCTCTTATTAGGTATAAGGTTACCCTGAAATCAGTCAAATTTAGTATGCTGTAGATTAAAATAAATATAGCAACTAAATGTGCATGTGATTCTTATTTGGAACCTGAATCAAAGACCAACTGTTAATTTTTTTAGAGGACAATCAGCAAAACTGAAAATTAACTTACTTCAAAACACCACTTAGGGTAATTATTGATAAGTATGATCCTGTTTACTTTATTGTTTGGGGTTTGCTTTTCTAGGCCTTTTCTGTGTTTCCTGTCTAGAGAAGTTCCTTTAGCATTTGTTGAAGAACTGGTTTGGAAGTGCTGAATTCTCTTAGCTTTTGTTTGTCTATGAAGCTTTTGATTTCTCCTTCAAATCTGAATGATATCCTTGCTGGATAGAGTAATCTTGGTTGTATGTAGGTTTTTCCCTCTCATTACTATAAGTATATCCTGCCATTCCCTTCTGGCCTGCAGATTTCTCTTGAAAGATCAGCTGTTAGCCTTATGGGGATCCTGTTGTGTGTTATTTGTTGCTTTTCCCTTGCTGCTTTGGAGACACAGACATTTTGGACATAGTGGGGGAAGGAGAGGGTGGGATGATATGAGAGAATAGCACTGAAACATATATATCACCATATGTAAAATAGATAGCCAGTGGGAGTTCATGTATAACACAGGGAACCCAAAGCCAAGGCTTTGTGACAACCTAGAGGGGTGGGATGGGTGGAAGGTGGGAGGGAGGTTCAGGAGGGAGGGGACATATGTATACCTAATATTGATTCATGTTGATATATGACAAAAACCATCATGATATTATAAAGTAATTATCCTCTAATTAAAAAAGTAAAATATATTTTTTAAAAAACACCACTTACTGTATTTGCACAATACAGGATATCACAATAGTTCTGAAATTAAGAACAAAAGTCTGGTTTTTTTAGGCCACATGGAATGTGAGATCCTAGTTTCCTAGCCAGGTAAACAGGTAAACTCCCTACACTGGGAGCAGGGAGTCTTAACCACTGGACTGCCAGGGAAGTTACCAAGAATGACAGTCTTAAAACATGGTTTGTTGGTTTGTTTTAAGTGAGTAATCTGTCAACATGGAACAGCAGTCAATTGGGCCATCACCATCATCATGGAGCCCTAAAGAGCATGTCTTATGCTGAGAGCATCAGAATATTCTCAGCGCCATGCTGTTGTTCCATCACCCAACACAAAAATACAGTTGTCTCTGTAGCTAACAATTTCCTCTTGAAGAGATGGGAATTCTTTCAATGACTAAAGATTTTTTATTGAGGTGGCCATTGTCTAAATTAGAGATGGACAAACTACAGCCTGCAGGCTAGCCCACCATACATCCATCCTCATTTATGTACCTACTGCCTATAGCTGCTTTACCACATATAACAGCAGAGATGAACAGTTAAAACAGAGACCATTATAGCCCACACAGCCTAAAATATTTCCTATCTGATCCTTTACAGAAAAAAATTTGCCAGTCCCTTGGTATTACTGAAAAAACAAACTCCACAATATAGATTTTTTAAAGTTAACATATCAGGAGAGAATAATATATCCTAGAGTTTTTATATTTATATGATTTAGATATCAATATACCAAATTGAACTATCATATGACCCAACAATCCTACTCCTGGGCATATACCCAGAAAAAAAACATAATTCAAAAAGATACACGCACCACAGTGTTCATTTCAGCACTATTTACAACAGCCAGGACATGGAAGCAACCTAAATGTCCATCAACAGAGGAATGGATCACGAAGCTACGGTACATATATCAATGGAATATTACTCAGCCATAAAAAGGAAAGAAATTGTGTCATTTGCAGAGATGAGAATGGACCTAGAGACTGTTATACAGGGTGAAGTCAGAAAAACAAACGTCATATATTAACGCACATACATGAAATCTAGAAAAATGGTATAATCTGATTTGTAAAGCAGAAATAGAGACACAGAGGTAGAGAACAAACATCATAGGGAAAGGAGGGAGGGTAGGGTGAACTGGGAGATTGGGATTGACATACATCCAGTATTATGTAAAAAAAATAGGTAACCGATGAAAACCTTGGAGAAGGAAATGGCAACCTACTCCAGTGTTCTTCCCATGGTCAGAGGAGCCTGGATTACAGTCCACGGGCTACAAAGAGTCGGACACAACTGAGCACGCACGAACAAATGAGAACCTACTGTATAGCACAGAGAACTCCACTCAGTGCTCTGTGCTGATCTAAATGAAGGAAATCTAGAAAACAGGGGGTATATGCACACATACGACTGACTCACTTCGCTGTACAGCAGAAAGTGACACAGCGGTGTAAAACAACTCTATTCCAATAAAAATATCACAATATCATTAAGATTTTCTGATTTAACAAAGAACAGAATAGGGGGAGAAAATTGGTGGTTCAACAAAATTTTCATTACTAAAGGAACTGTAGAAGCAAAAAAAAAAAAAAAAAGGAACCAAAAGACAAAACAATTTAAGAAGTGCTGTTTGCATTCTTGCCAAGTTCTCTGACTGACGAACCTTCTGCTGTTGGCAGTTTTCTGACGATTTCCTGACTTTCCAGTATGACTGTCCAGTGTCATACTCCACACCTCAGGATATGTCCTTGTGGCCCATTCCGTTATGGAAGAGATGCTTACTCTCCCAACAGAAAATGCAACCAAGCGCTTAGAACAAGTTTTGCCTTATCCTCTGAAAGGAAGGACAAAAGAAAGACTGAACTTGACAATGAAATTTGGGGCATGTACACAAGATCGTAGTGAAAGGAAAACAAGGAACCAGAGCATGTGTTCACTCCTTTGTCAGAGGAATGAGGGGAGAGGAAGAGCAGAGTTCAGAAAGTCTCAGCCCATCTCTCCCCACTAGAATTAAGGGGTCCCACACATGCTCAGGGTAGATATTTAACAGCCAGATCACAGATCACTTGAAACCTACTCACTGGCTTCTTGAAAGGCTGACATAACCAGTTTGTTCATGATTTACAATCTGCAAACCTGGCAAAGAATAGTCTAGATCTTAAGATTTAGCAGAATTTTCAACTTTATCTTTTCACTAAGGTGGTATGAGTCTTTTTCCCTGGGAAGGCAACCCAAAAGGCTAACCTTGGACTGAACAAGCATGATGAATGAGTCCTCACTGTACCTTCAAGATGTGTTCATTGGACATCTTGTCATCAGAGGACACATATAAACGGATGAACACAGAATTGCTGTATTGGCCACGAAATGTTGCAAGGGTCTGCAGAAGGCTGAACTTTCTCTCTGACCAAACCCCTTCAGGACCGATATTGGATTCGAGCACAGGCCAGCGGAAAGGTGAGTGCCGCAGGATATGTAATAGTGGCTTGGCATCTGCTTTTTCAATGGCTTCTGAAAGGGAGTAAGTAGGAAGGGAGAGTTAGATTTGCAAACTGAATCACCAAACTAGGGAGTACGTATATCTTCTCAAGAGAAAATTCCAGTAGGGCCCCAACCTAATTTTTTAGGGGGAGGTATAGTGGGTTGTCCATGACCACAGAGATAGAACTACCTATGACCCCCACTTCAATGTGACTGTCTAGGCCTGATGTTCTTGCCAGGAGAGCTAACGGGGAACCTGCCTGATATTCCCAACAATGGAAGGTGTGCTTACTATATCGACCGAAGCCAGTAAGCAATGGTAAGCTGAGAACACTCTGCAAGACTAAGGGACAACCCTAACTAAAGGAAACTGCTCAATACAACTAATCACTCCCCAGTAAAAATGAATTATTGCTCCACACACTTTCATTATCTTTTACTGCCCTCTTCCAGGTCACCAAACAACATCCCAAAACCTAAACAAGTTAATACATTTCCCAGAGGCACTAACCTCTTTCTGCAATAGCATTGAGAAAGAGGACCAGGTAGAATGTCCAGTGTCTCTTTTCATTCCAGTCAGACACAAGATGCTCAGACAGGCCTAAGGTCCCCAACAAACATGCTTGTCAAGCAGATGGAGAAGCAGAAGGGGCCTGGCCTGCCTGGAAATCTGGATTTCTCTAGGCCCCAGGAGGTTCTAACGAACACAGTAACACTCCCAAGTGCCCTCCCTCACAGGCTCCTTCTCAAACCAGATCTAGCCTCCAGATTCGGCCTTCTGTACCACATGCAGTATGGTTTGCCCTTCTGACCGTACCCATGTCTCATAGACTAACTGATACCCAAAGAGTCTAAGCCATCCATAGGAATAAAATTTTCCTAGTTGATCCACCAAGCTAGCAACAGACCATTAAGACAGGGGTAGTCAAAATCCAGCCTTGGAAAATAGCTCCTTTCTTTAAGCAACATTCTTCGTAGAATTCTTAGTAGTTCTCTTTTTCCTTAAATAATATCTTTAAACATTAATAGAGCTCTGGAAAATAAGGGTGGTAAGTTATTTTATTTTCTTTATTACTCACTTTCATTCATGCAAGATGAATAAAGGATTTTGGCTTTCTGTATGGCTTCAGTGTCCCGTCTTCTACTGATTGATTTCTCCAAAAGTGCTAGGAAGGTTAAAAAAGGATTCATTAGTATCCACCCACAGGTGATGCTGAGTTGGAGGTCATTTGATAATCACAGAGCCAGCCTCCAGAAAATTAAATGTAAAGACAGACAACCCTAGAAAAGATAAATCTATAAAAGATATGCGGACAGCAGAAACGATTCCAAGTTGCTGGAGATTCAAATAAAAAATATTTAACATTCTCTTCTCCAGAGTTTTCCTACTTCCAACCAAGACTTGACCTTCTACAGGGGTTAATGTTTTCTGCCACCTATACACACACACACACACACACACACACACACACACACACACAAACAGAATTCATTTTTTCAAGAACCAAAAATAACTGAGTTCTATTCCATGTTTCTGCACCGAGTAATATTCTCAACAGAGGCAATTTCATCAGGGTCAGTTTCTTAAGGTTTCTTCACAGTCCAGCCTCTCGGGGAGGTGACCTGGAAGAAATTTCTCATTAGAAGTTTTAGTCAATGTTGCCTATACATGCTGTGGCCCTGGTAGATGTTGTTTAGACAGGAAATGGAGAAGCAAGAATGGAAACTGCCCCTACCGAAATTGCCTGAAAACTTGTCCATTTACACATTCAAAGTCCTGGCCATTTAAAATGAGGCCATGTATACAAAACGGTTGCCAGCATGGACGCAAGCCCACCTGGAAAATGATTTTCTATTTATAAAATCACTGATGCTATTGTTTGAAGGTAGAAAATGACAGCTGTCACTATTTCTTTAAATAAGGAAATAGGAAAGCTAAAGACTTAATAAAAACTACCCTGCCCACAAAATAACACCTTAGATGTACTTAAGAATATCAGTTTACCAACAAAAAGCCAAGACAAAGAATTCCCACACAGCACCATGGCATTGCCTACACTGAGCTATGTCAAACTGCAGTTGTCAGAGCGTTTGGCATTTATTTCTGAAACAACCTAGCAGCCTCCAAATGATACAACAGATGCTTCTACAGTACTTTGAATAGCTTCAAGATACAACGTACAGAGCTAATCAAATTAATAAATAATAACATATTCCCTACAGCAGAAATCTACTTCTAAACTAGAAGTTTTACATTTCAAAAAATGCAACCTAGAGCTTCTGTCTAGTTTTCTGTAAACATCTATACATCAAATAAGTCCAGATAACTAGACATATTCAAATAAAATAAATTGAGTTCAATGTGGGCATTTTCAATTATTCACAACTTGTTTCTTTCTTGTGTATTATCACAGCAATAAAAGTGGGATAACTAGCCCCAAGGATAAAGGAAGGGGATTTCTTTCTTTAATAAACAAAAATCTCTAAAACTATACCTACATATATTTCTATTCAAATCAGATCACGTGCCTTTCCACCACACTGCATCCGCAGTCACTGGATTGCTGGGGAGACATTTGAAAGTAAATAAACCAAATTTCATTTGGAGATGTAATATCATCCTGATGTTATAAACACTCCACAGGCTGTAAACATGAATACCTTGTGGACCAAAAAAGAGCCATGACACAAAAGAACTCAAAATATTCCATATCAACCTGAGTTATGCACCCAGGGCAGTCTGTGTATCATGAGAAGGGGAAAAGAGAACATATATATGTTAAGCAGGGCAATGCCAAACCACTAACCGTGCACAAATATCAATAATTCTTATGTGTCAAAATTCTAGTTTCTGTACCATAAACAAATTGCCTTTGAAACAAATTCAGCTGCCACAGGTTCCTTGTCCTACCATTCCCTTTTCCTCCCCTTCTCTTCAAACCCAAGCAGGCAGGAGAATGTTGATATGCAGAGAGCATTGGGACAATCAGCTGGCAGCATCCATTTTATGTAACTCTGTATTTCAATTAGTGGTAAGAAGTATAAAATCTAGCCTGGAGAGTCATTAATGAGTAGAAAACAAAGCCTAACAAAGGCAATTATTTGGGTTATTAAAATGTGCTTAAAGAACTGAGGACTCACGGGTCACCCATATGAGGGTATTCCTATCATAGTCTGCATTGTTTCCTGGAAGATTTCTTAGCCTCCTGTCACCTCCATCTAGCTATTTCCAACAATGGTACAATAGAAAGGGAAAACTCCAGCTCATAGTGACCTCGAGTGCAACAACCTCTAGACTTGAAAATCAGTTTCAAAGTGCCTATGATGATTAAAATTTGATGTCTGCATGTATACAGGATATTTTTTTCTTCTCACTACACTCAGTCAAATAAAATTGGTTTTGTCCCCCAAAAGGCAAAATAACAGACACAGTCAAGGGGGTCGGTTTTCAATCACAAATACATGGGTTCCAGTTGCAGCTTGCTGCTTCTTTTAGCTGAAACTTGAGCAAGTTACTTAATCTCGCCAAGCCTCAGTTTCTTCATCTGTAAATCTGGACAAATAATAGTGCCTATCTCCTGGAGCTGTGGTGACAATCAAACACTATAATGCACAGAAAGTCCCTTCTCAATGCCACAGCACATGGTAAGTGATCAATCAACAGTGGCTTTAACAGGCTTCCAGGCTGAGTTAGCTATACACAGAATTGTAAAGTAATCAAGCTCGTTTCTAGTGCTTCTTCCATAAATGTTTTTTCCTCCTCCCTTCTCAGGATATCAGCAGCCAAAGGCCTTCTGCTAACCCAAGACACTGGCACTCCTTGCATACAACTCTTGTACAGACTAGATCTGCCCTACCAACCAAAGCATTTCCTCTGCTTCCACAGTAGACGCAATAGAGAGGATGTCTGAAAATACGCTGCCTGCATTCCTCATCCTCGACAGCAAGGCCTTTTCTTTCTGTAAACTTTTTCAGTGAAATTATAACATACCTACAGAAATGTGCCCCAATCATAATTTGAAAGATCTTCATGGAGTAAACACCCACATAACCAACATTCTGACCAGAACCCCAGGAGCCCCTTGTACTCCCTTCCAGTCACTATCTCCAATGAAGACAATCAATATCTTCTTTTATGAAGTGCTTACTCAACTCTATTTCTCACACTTCTGTTGGTAATCTATAAACCAGTTCCTTATTGATTTATAGAAGTTCTTTATATATTCTACACACACAAGTCCTTTGTTGAGTATTTGTACTGCAGTCTTCTTCCATTCCATAGCCTTCATTTTCCTAATGGTATCATGTAACGAGTGGAAATATTAATGCAGTCCAATGTGATCAGTGATCATTTTTTTCCACCTTGGTAAGCATGTTTTGTGTCTTATTTAAGAAATCTCTGCCTACCCTGAGGTCATGAAGATAGTGTCCAATGATTTCCTCTAGAATCTTTACTGGTTCACATTTAGATCTACAGTCCATAAGGAAATTGGTTTTGCCCATACCTTTGTAATACAGGCTTGGCCTCACAGGGGATGAATCATGAGATAATTTTCATAAAGAAGGTATTTTTGATCATTGGGCCTCAAATATTATCACGACCTAAAATTGGCATTAACAATATCTATTCTCCACTAGATCAAGTGCTCTCTGGGGCAGGAACCTGAGTCACATTCATCTTTGAACACCGGAGCTTAGCAACTGGCATGGCTGATGTTCAATGTCTGCCGAGTCGAATTCCTCTCAAGGAAAGTCTGAGAGAGTTTTTTGTGCAAATGAAATGTGAGAAACTGGACTTCTCTTATTATTTCTTCTTATAATCAGCAATGTCCTGATTATACTAACATGCATAATCTCCTTTTCTCACACTCCAGTCCCTATATCACACAATGAGAGCCAAGATTTCATCTGTTTTTTGTGAATACTGGTTTTTTTAAAGTATTTATTTATGGCTGTGCTGGGTCTCTGTTGCTGCGCTTGGGCTTTCTCTAGCTGCAGTGAGCGGGGGCTACTCTCTTCTTGTGGAGCATGGGCTCTGGAGCACGCAGGCTTCAGCAGCTGTGGCACACAGGCCTGGTTGCCCCACCACAGCCTGTGTAATCTTCCCTGACCAGGGATCTAACCTGTGTCCCCTGCATTGACAGGTGAGCAAATACCAGTTTTTAAGGTACCCAAGTCTTTTTTTCACCAACGGTCGTGGGTTAACCATGCACTTCCACTTTCCTTCTCTTCTATGAGGGACGGGGGAGGAGGACACACAGCATCCCATCTCCTTTAAGCACAGAAGGCAGATATGACTCTCAATTCTACTTATTCAGTCTACTTCTGCTCAGACAGGGCATTTACTGAGAGCTCTGGAATAAGACAGCATTCCAAAGGAACAGTGATACTCCTGAGGACTTGGCAGTCCCCTGCTAAGTCAGGAGCTCAGGATAATCACGTTCAGCTCAGGCCAATCATTTGGAGTTTCTGCAATATTTAAGACTTTCCCAAATAAGACTATTTTCAAAAATTCCACATGCACAAAGTTTTAGGTCTGTGAGCAAACACCTACCAAGAACTCTGGTGTTAAGCTGATGCCATTTAAAGAAGATGGCTCTCAGAGCACAGGGATTCTTCACTTGATCTTAGCCAAAAGGCCGAGAAGTAATGAGCACAGAGATTCTTTCAAAACGCGCTCCTCTGTGTTCTTTCTCAGACCCTGTAATCATTCTGTGTGCCAGTTCTAAAGGGGACTCTCTGGCTATTTGCTAAGAGTTCGCTGGAGCTATTTGCCTGATTTGCTTAATAGAAGCAGCAACTGCATTCTAAAACCTTGTCAAATTGAATTCTCAATTTCATACAGATAAGTATTTCCCTCAGAAATCAGGGGAAGTGTCCTCTTAGTTCTAGTGAGAAAAACAACGTGAAAACTCAAAGCTTTAGAAAACTAGATCTACATTTTAAGGGAAAATGTGCCCTTCCACACCTACATAATGAACAGAATATTCTCTAGACACATCTATTTTTTTAAACCTATCATATGATGGTCTGGTTTCTCCTTTGGTGGTACTTAAAAACCACCTTTGGCTGGTCCATGGTTGAATGTCACCTCTAATCTTACTATTTTTAGTCTTTGTTGATTTTCCAGGCTACAGACTTCAATTTGGTTTCCAGGCTCCTCAGTTTATTTACTGTACTGAAAAATTTCATTTTTCTAACTCACACTTCATGGGTATTAAATTCTTATGCAGTTAGACGTGGAGACTCTAAATCAGCTTGCAAAGCCTGTTGTTATTCTCATTAAAAAAATAAAATCCAAGTTAACTAAGTCATGGTCTGTGGATCCCATAACCCTCATGTTTTCACACGAATTGTGTGACACTTGACTTTGCAGTTCCTCAGCCCCATAGCCGGTCAAGCATGGGATTAACTGAGTCTGTTTGACATACTGAAAAGACAATAAGAGCTGATATTTCTCATTCTTCTGGAAAACTCCCACCCAAATATAGGGAGAGAAGCTGTCAGAAGGCTTTCCTCTGTTCATTTTTTATGATCGTCTCATAAATGATAATTGTTGGTTGGCACTAGCTTAAGAAAAAGGGACAGAGATTACTTTAGGGGCATTAAAAACCTCTAACTCATCAATCTAAATCACGGGTTACCAAATAATATAAAAATATCCCCATTTTAGCATCAAGGACCTCTTTGACCCAGAATGAAATTAATTTTATACAACTGCCAGACACTACAAAAGTCTAACAGAAGGTAACTCTTTTATTATGTTCACTTGTAAGTGAATTTTTAAGGATTTCGCTTATCAGGGTCACACTTCAAAATAATTTAAATTAAATTTTAAAATCACTCCTTGATGGCATAGAATTACAATGACTCTGCCAGCATGATATTTTAACTCATAAAAATAGCTTTCCTATTTAGATAATTTGTATCTTAGCAGATAACTCAATGTAAGACCTGTGCTGAACTTAAAGAGTCATTAAAATTCATCTTCAGTTTTTTCCTATAGGACAAATATTAATTACACTTTTCCTGCCTATTTCTATCATCTTAACATTACAAGGAAAAGGCCACGTATGGTTACATACCCCCCACAGTGGTCCTTCCTGAGCAGTCCTGAGACATTCAAGGACCCTGGTGACAGCGTTCATTCATTAAGCACCTGCTCTGTGCCAGGTGTATTGTCCATGACCTCAATTAATCCCCCACCAACCCTAAAGAGCACGTATCATTAACCCTAGCCTATAGGCAAGAAAACTGTAATAACTTGTCCAAGAAAACTCAGCTAGTAAAGTCAGAGCTTGGATTTGGACCCAGGTCCTTGACTTTTGCTCATTTGACCAGCAGGTGCCCAGCAAAATTCTGCAAGTTTCTTTCCTATATAAGAACAAGGCCCCCAGGTGGCTAAACCAGAGGCAGTCCTCATGAACTTTCTTGACAGAGCTCTTCATCACATTAATAACTGAAAGAAATGCCTCCCCAGGTTATACTGAGACTGGTTTTTGCAGCAGTGGAGTGTCTGTACTGAGCCACCTACCCACTTTGCCCTGTAACCCTATTTGAGACCAGGGACACATACTCCTGAGGCTCCTAGTCAGAGGTAGGAGGCCTGGTGAGGTTTGATTAAAACAAAATTAGCTGGTCCCTAAAGCTTAACTTCACATTATGTCCTAGTACAAACCAGTGGTTTCCAAACTTGCACATGCATCAGTATCATAAGGGCTTCTTTTTGTTTTTATTGGAGTATAGTTGATTTACAATATTATGTTAGTTTATGGTCTATAGCAAAGTGATCCAGGTATACAGATATATATATATTCTCTTTCATATTATTTTTTATTATGTTTTATTATAGTATATTGAACATACTTCCTTGTGTTATACAGTTGCACCTAGTTGTTAATCTATTTTATATATAGTAGTTTGTATCTGCTAATCCTAACCTTCTAATTTATCCCTCCCTCACCTCTGATTTATGTCAGAGCATCATTGGCCTATTTTCTTTTTTAGGAGTTCCATGGTGTCATGTCTTATATTTCAGTTTTTAAACCATTTTGAATTTGTTTTTGTGTATGGTGACAGGTTGTGTTCTTACTTTATTTGTATACATGTGTCTGTCCAGCTTTCCCAACACCACTTGCTAAAGAGACTATCTTTTATCCATTGTACATTCTTGCCTCCTTTGTCAAAGATTGAGTGTAAATGCATAGGTTTATTTCGGGGCTCTCTAGTTTGTCCCATTGATCCACATATCTGTGTTTGTGTCAATACCACACTGTTTTGATTACCATTACTTTGTAGTATTATTTGAAGTCTGGGAAAGTTATGCCTCCAGCTTTCTTCTTTTCCCTCAGGATTGCTTTGACAAATCTGGGTTTTTTATGGTTCCATATATATTTTAAGATTATTTGTTCTAGTTATATGAAAAATGCCATGGGTAATGTGATAGGTAATTTTCACTCATTTCCCATGTTGGTAAGGTTATGCTCAAAATCCTTCAAGCTAGGCTTCGGCAATACTTGAATCAAGAACTTCCAGATGTAGAAGCTGAATTTGGAAAAGGCAGAAGAACCAGATATCAAATTGCCAACACTTGTTGGATCATTGAGGAAGCAAGAGAATTCCAGAAAAACATCTACTTCTGTTTCATTGACTATATGAAACCCTTTGACTGTGTGGATCACAACAAACTATGAAAAGTTCTTAAAGAGATGTGAATACCAGACCACCTTACCTACTTTCTGAGAAACCTATATGCAGGTCAAGAAGCAACAGTCAGAACCAGTCATGGAACAACAGACTGGTTCCAAATTGGGAAAGGAGTATATCAAGGCTGTATATTGTCACCCTGCTTATTTAACTTATATGCAGAGTACATCATGCAAAATGCCAAGCTGGATGAGTTACAAGCTGGAATCAAGATTGCCAGGAGAAATATCAACAACCTCAAATATACAGATGATACCACTCTAATGGCAGAAAGCGAAGAGGAACTAAAGAGCCTCTTGATGAGGGTGAAAGAGGAGAGTGAAAAACCTGGCTTAAAACTCAACATTCAAAAAGCTAAGATCATGGCATCTGGTCCCATCACTTTATGGCAAATAGAAGGGGAAAAAGTGGAAGCAGTGACAAATTCTATTTTAGGGGGCTCCAAAATTACTGCAGATGGTGACTGCAGCCATGAAATTAAAAGACACTTGCTTCTCCAGAAGGAAAACTATGACAAACCTAGTGAAAGTGAAGTCATTCAGCCGTGTCCGACTCTTTGTGACCCCATGGACTGTAGCCTACCAGGCTCCATGGGATTCTCCAGGCAAGAGTACTGGAGTGGGTTGCCATTTCCTCCTCCAGGGGATTTTCCTGACCCAGGGATCGAACCCTGGTCTCCTGCATTCCAGGCAGACGCTTTAACCTCTGAGCCATCAGGGAAAACCTAGACAGCATATTAAAAAGCAAAGATGGACACAAAGGTCCATCTAGTCAAAGGTATGGCTTTTCCAGTAGGCATGTATGGATATGACAGTTGGATCATAAAGAGGGCTGAACACTGAAGAACTGATACTTTCAAACTGCGGTGCTGGAGAAGACTCTTGAGAGTCCCTTGGATAGCAAGGAGATCAAAGCAGCTATTCCTAAAGGAAATCAACCCTGAATATTCATTGGAAAGACTGATGCTGAAGCTGAAACTCCAATACTTTGGCCACATGATGTGAACAGCTGACTCAATGGAAAAGACCCTGATGCTGGGAAAGATTGAAAGCAAAAGAAGAATGGGGCAACACAGCAGATCAGATAGTTGGATGGCATCATTAACTCAATGGACATGAACCTGGGCAAACTGTGGGAGATAGTGAGGGACAGGCAGGCCTGGAGTGCTGCTATCCATGGGGTTGCAAAGAGTTGGACAAAACTTAGCAACAGAACAACAATTTGATAGGGATCAACATTAAATGTGTAGATTGCTTTGGGTAGTATGGCCATTTTAATAATATTATTTCTTTCAATCCAAGAGCATGGGATATGTTTCCATTTCTTTGAATATTTTTTAATTTTCTTTATCCATGTTTTATAGTTCTTAGAATAAGTCTTCCACCTCCCTGATCAGGTTTATTCCTATTTTATTTTTTGATGTGATTTTAAAAGGGATTTTTTTAACTTTCACTTTCTGATATTTCTTTGTTAATATAAAAAATATAACAGATTTCTGTATGTCAATTTTTTATCCTTCTCCCTTGCTGAATTCATCTATCAGTTTTTGTGTGGAGTCTGTAGAGTTTTCTACATATAACATCATGTCATCTGCATATAATGACAATTTTACCTCTTCCAATTTGCATGCCTTTTAGTCCTTTTCTTCTCTGACTGCTGTGGCTACGACTTCCAATACTGTGTTGAATAGAAGTGGTAAGAGTGAGCATTCTTGTCTTATTCCAGATTTTAGCAAGAAGGCTTTCAGCTTTTTACCATTCAGTAGTATACTGGCTGTGGGTTTGTCAAAGTGAAGTGAAAGTGAAGTCGCTCAGTTGTGTCCGACTCTTTGCGACCCCATGGACTGTAGCCTACCATGCTCCTCCGTCCATGGGATTTTCCAGGCAAGAGTACTGGAGTGGGGTGCCATTGCCTTCTCCAGAGGGGCTTGTTAATACAGAGTGTTGGGTCCTTTTGCCAGAGTGTCTGATTCAATAGGTCTGGGGTGGGGCCCAGGAATTTTCATTTCAAATTCCTAGGTAATGCTCATGCTGAGGCAGAGGAACATACTTTGAGAACCACTACTTTCAACCAATAGCACTCACCATTCCTCCTCTCCATCTCTAACTTTACTAAAGTAGAGCTGACAGTTGTTAGTAGTCCTTCTGGATGCCTGTGACCCCAGGACATCACCAGTCCAGATTCCCTCCTCCCCCATTCCCTGCCTCAGCCAAAGTCAGATCAGGACCTTTATCCTTTCTTTGCTGATTTCCTTACTCTGCAGCTCCATTTTAATTCAACATGAACATTCTGCAAGGAGAGCTTTACTTTTTTTGTCCTGGAAACACTCTCCTTGCATTGGTCTATTAAGGTCTAAGTTAGTCCTCAGTTCTACAATACCCAGCAATGAAAAGTCCCTTTCTTAAAGATGAAATGCAATATGGGTTTGAGGTGAGAGTCAATTCACTGGTTTAAGAGGGAAAAAAAAGCAGCACTATGCCAGTTAAGACTTCTAAAATGAAAAAGACAACACAGGACAGCTATTTTCAACTCCTGCTTATACCACACCCTACGGAGAGGAAGAGTGGGATAAATACTGCATCCCTGAAATCCTAAAAAATCTGAGCTCCAGACTTCACGAGTTCTCTCTCATCTATGACAGCAGCATCAAAACACTGTAAACATAGGTTTAAAAAGCCACTTCCCAACTAACCCCTGTTTTCACTCCCACCTTCTATGAGGAGGTGAGAGCAGCGGAGGTCCTATTCTTGGCTATTCAAACCATAGTGTGTGGTTGAGGGAGCTGTCCCTCTAAAATTGGGTTTCTGACAGTGAAAGATCCGGAGTCGGGCTTTCTTTCCTTTCTCTACCCAGAATCCTCTCCTGTAAAACAAAGGAAGCAATAGCATCCTTGGCACAAGCAGAGGACCCAAAAGGGCTGGTCGGACCAGAGTTAACTTCCACACCCACTGGCTGTGGCTACAGCTCCCCTAGCTGATTCTTCCAGGTGCCTGGAAATGTTTCCCAAAAAAGGGGTGGGGAGATACAGAGAGAAGACAATGGCCCTTCATGCTGAAGTTAGAGAGAAGAAGATACCTAATAATGCTTGAGGTTTTCTGTAACAAGGAAGATAAACTCTGCCTTAATCTGGATCCCAAGGTAGAAAACAAAACAGCACGCTGGGGCCTTCTGAACTGATCTCCATACATCAACCCTTTCCTCCGAGCCATGCAGCCAGGATGCTCTGGCAAAACTCATCGCGCATCAGCACACCCTGACATGACATTTACAAATGGCTTCCCACTGCCCGAGGATAGAAGCTAAAACCTTTAAATGTCCTACAAGGCCTACATGCTGTGGTCCCTCCTCTCTTCAGTTTTGTCTTATGTCCCCTTTCCCTTACAACTCTGAGCTCCAATCACACCAAGCTTCTTGAGTTTCCTCAAAGGCACCAGCTGGACAGAGCCTCTGCTCATGCAGCTCTTTCCGCTTGGGTTAAAACTGGAGACATTTGAAATGTTAGACCCGTAATCTGTGGGGGACAAATTATATGGCTGGATTGGTTTGGGCAAGTCACATAATTTTCTTGACCTTCGCTTCCTCGGATGTAGGGCAAAGACAGAAATAAACAATGATGGCAACATCACAGAATTAGAATGAGGACCATAGAGAAAACAAATGATTTGCTGAAGGAATAAAATTAGTAACAAGAAAAGTTTGGGCCTTGGGGAAGTGAACTGATGAATGCAGAATAGATACCAGGTAGGAGAAACAGTTCAATTTGAAACTCAGTTGAAAAGGTCACTATGAGAAGGCTCTGGTTAGTGACACAGCCAAACTCATGAGTGTACTAGCACATATGTGAGTGTGGGTATCTCTCTCATAAATGTAAGTTCCCATACTCATCTTAATTGTTGTTGAAAATAAAATTCTCCTCTCATTTTATAAACTAAAAAGGCCCAGGCATGTTTTTAAAAGTATCTCTCACTGTGCAAATATCAATAGCAATGAGGCTTTCCAAACAAACAGATCTTATTTGTGACAAGTTATTATCCAACCAGTCTCTAATTAATTTTCCTGTTATAGGTAGTGCCTTTTTACATGGAATGTTCTCTTGACATTAAAGCAAATAGTCTGTCATTACTAATTCATTAAGTATTCACACAGATGCTATTAATCACAATGAACTAATGTGGTATTAATGGGTAGGTTATTAATCTGCAATTACATGCAGATTTCCTAATAAACTCAAGCTGCCCAAGTTTTTCGAGGAGAAAAGCAAAGGAAAACAAAATGAGCAAATCCTTCATAAAACAAATTAAGGGGAAGAAATATCTCTCCCTGTACCATAAGAGAGGACATACAAAATTCGTTTTCTTTTCATCCTAAGAAATCTTTGTTCTTACTCAATACAATGACATTTGCAATAAAGAGGCTTTCATCAAAATAATAATATAAATGAAGGAAAAATAAAACACCCATGCACCCTGGAGAGGTACTGAATTTCTTTAATGCCATAACGTGTTCTTAGACGTAGCCAAGCCGGACTGCTCAACATGTGGTCCCTGAAACAGCAATGTGGGCATCACCTGAGAACTTGCCAGAAATACATACTCTCATGGCCCTTCTCAGATTTACTGAAACAGAATCTGCCTTTTAACAAGATTCCCACATGATCCACATACACATTCAAGGTTGAGAAGATTGGTATCAAAGTAGAGCTTTGTAGCTGCAAACTGGAGAAGAAGGAAGTGGGGGAGTTTTGCTTATACATCTTTGTTCATTAGAGACTAGGTGTGCTGAGGAGGGAACAGCAGGCAAATCTTGCTGAAACTGTTCAAACGTACATAAACAAGGTGGATATGACAAGCGGCTGGGAAATCTTGATTATTAGAAAAACAATTTACACACCATATTTCATGAAAGCTAAGAAGCACATTTTCTTTTAACATTTGAACATTTCTGAAATTGGAATCCATCTTAAAACTGTCAGCCAGACACAGTCACGAAGTAGACGCCATTGCCTACCCGTATATGACCTTGATCTAGCAGTTCTTATCATCAACACCACAAATGAGTTGGTCGGTTGCCTGACTAGGAAATTGTCACTTAACGCATCTTCAGAAAGATTTCACTGGAGTTTGGCTATGAAAGTAAAATTTACTGTGTATCCAAAAAGACAGCCTTGGAGGAAAATCCCTGAGATGATTGAGAGCACATTTTAAAGAAATGCTGAATCACTGCTGTTATTGATGGAAAAAGGACAATGTTTTGTGAGAATATAAAAGTACTGATGGTTTGAAATCAAAAAGACCATGAAGAAGTTTTAGGAATAACTTACCCCATCTCTTTTGCTTGCATTTTCCTTTTTAATTAATGTAAAAGACAAATATGTGATAAAAATTAATGTCTAAGCCTAAAAGAACTTTTGATGAACATAAAAATCCCCAATCCTAAGAAATCATTGTATAATAGCTTAGTCTTACTCAGCATACATGAAATAAAGGTGCATCTTTCAGCTGGCAGTCTTTTTGATTCGATGAAATGTGGTATTATTTTTGTTGATGCTATGAAAGACCCAGCAGTGTTTGTGTCTTCTCTTGCTTAATTTTAAGTCAAATAAATATAACCAACAAAACTGTATGTCACTATAGCATTACCACTACAGAAGACCCAGTATTTTTCCTCCTGGGAAATAATAAATGTGTCTAGAATATTCAAGCTGTGTTTCGATTTAAATAAAAGAAGGCAAAAGAAAAACTATTCCAAATGACTGCAAAAGCATTTTAAGGGCAAGTGAATTTCTGAGTGAGATGAGACATTTTAATTCCCGAATATTGGGTTTCACATCTAGGTCTCAAGGGCAAAAATACAAGTTTGGCTGACTGGGAAGGCAGGCGTGAGGTCTCTGGCAAGAGCAGCTTCGTGGGCGTCCCGCCACCCCGTGGGCTGTGCAGCTGGCAGACCTCAACCAGAGCCACAATTGCCTCCCTTCCTCACCCAGCACTTCCCACGCGGTCCCCACTAGACATGTTTCATTCTGGCAACGACCTGCAGCTTTCAAACCCTATCTTCCCCTTCTCTGCAGCTCACGAATTCCAGACTGACACAAACACCTTTGACCTCAATTAAAATAATCAAACTTATGTCTTACTTTACTCACACTGGTCACATATCCAGACCAGGGTGTAGATCAAGGGGGAAAAGAGAAATCTCTTTTCTTACATTATTCCAAGACTTGGTCAAAATGTGGGGAAATATAAGTTGAGAGAAATTAATAAATTAGTTAGGGCATTGCCTGACGTTCTTTAGTGTGCACTAGCATACTGCTGGAGGGGTTATTTTGAATGGCTCTCATTTCAGAAAACTCACAGAACCTTCTCCAATAGACAGTGGCTACAGTTCACTACTCAGTTAGTGTAGAGATCACCCTTGACTAGGTTCTCAAACTTGGCTGCATGTTAGAACTGCCTGCAGAAGCAGGGTATTAAATAGCTTCAAGAGTGGAAATGCAGGGTGCACATCAGACCAGTTACATCAGAACCTCTGAGGATGGGACCCAGGCATCTGTGTCTATTAAGCTCCCAAATGACTCCAGTGTACAGCTGCGGTTGAGAAGCATTTGACTAGAACTGCCCCGTCCAATTCAGAAGGGGATAGTTGCAAGGTGCTGTTGAATGCCTGAAATATGACCCGTCGACAAGGTGACATGTTGCAAGTTTAAGACATGTCCTGCATTTCAAGGACTTAGTAGGCAAGAAAAAAATGTAAAATGTCTCACGCGTAAGTTTTTTATACTGATTCCATGAAATGACAGTATTCTGGATATGTTGCATTAGATTAAAAAAAAAATAATAATTTCATCCAATTCCTTTCTACTTTAATGCAGCTATTAGAAAATGTAAAATTACATGAGTTGCATCTATGACTCAGGTTACATTTCTTTTCGACATCACTATTCTGGAAGATGCCTTATAGGTCACTAGCTGTGTGAATATGAGAGACTTACATAACCACTCTAAGTCTCAACTTCCACAACTGTAAAATGGGATAATACCTCCTCCCTGGTTTTCAGGGGTTTTACCAGGTGCTAAGGGTCAAACATCTGAATTCTAATCCTTCTTCCATCGCCTCTTAGCTGTGTGATCTTGGACTGGTGATTGACTTTACTGCTTGGCTACTTCTATTTCCTCATGCCCAAAAAGCAGATAAACCTTCCATCTTACAGGCTTGTGAGGAGTTCAGTTTAGAGACTTCAAAAAAGGTAGCAAGTGTATTATTAAATAAGGTCACCTCTATAAAGTGCCTAGACTGTCAGGCTTTTCTCTGTGTGATATATTCTTATGAATTTGGGAGGTGAGGGGATCTGCTAAAGGCTCACTTCACAGAGATGAGTCAAAATACCCACAGTAGTAGTAAAACAGGGGAGAAATGGGGATTTTTCCACATTGTAAAGATGCTCAATTCAGCCACACCTTCAAGCTGCAGTTGAAAAGTTCTCAGAATTGAGGATGAGAGCTCAGCTGAAATCATCTAATCAAAGAGTTAGGAAATGGGAGGATGAAATGTTCAACTCCACTTGGCCATGCATTTGTGCACAACCAACTTTTTTATTTTTCTAATGACTGAGTTTTGCCACTGACCAATTAGGAGTAGAATAAAGGTAAGTGATTGTTCCATTTCTCTAGATATTGAAGACCCGGGAAATCTGAGTCATCTGGTTCTGCTATGAAATCTGGATGACTCTTAGACATTCCTGCCCAAATCCCATTTTTCTCAGCTCCATTGTTATTCCTCCTTCTGGCAACCAACAGCAGGAACACGTGGGGACTTGAAGGAGCTTCAGGAATCATTACCACCAAAGCTCATGTGGGTAGGCTTGGAATAGTTGCCACCAAAATTTAGGACTTCTCTTCCCTTTTCAGTCATCTTTCAGGAAGTGGCTTTTCAAAAATACGCAACCCTTCTGAACAGCTACAAAGTAAAATACATTACACACACCAACCATGCCAAAAAGGGTGTGGGCAGGTTGGGAAGAATCATTGCAGGTGTATATATGTCTTTCTCAGGATGTGAATATCCTGTGTCATCAGTCATGCCCAAAAACTTATATTTGGTCAAAGGAGCCCAAATTTAGTTGACAATCTTCTAAAGTAAAATGTTTTTTATCTTCCTACAACATTCAAGCTAACTAGCAGGAAACTTTTCATTATGTGTTGCAATGTTTATACTACCAACATGCCCCCTCATCTGTTTTTCTACTTCTTTTTTTTTCATGTAGAGCATTTCTAGGCTGTCATTCCACATTTCCGAAACCTCAGCTTCCTTGCCCCCAGTCAAAAATCTCAAAATGGATTCTGA
This sequence comes from Ovis aries, assembly GCF_016772045.2. Taxonomy (NCBI): domain Eukaryota; kingdom Metazoa; phylum Chordata; class Mammalia; order Artiodactyla; family Bovidae; genus Ovis; species Ovis aries. Next base: position 20,353,510 of record NC_056080.1, on the reverse strand, counting down.
CATCCTTCAGCTACCCACCTCACTCCTGTCATCTCTCAGCAACAGCCCTGCTCATGCCTTCCAACAGAGCCAAGTTCACTCCAGCACCTCCAGATTTATAGCCCCGTTCCATCCCCTGCCATTCCAAATTCAAACAAGAGTCCCCATCTTTAAGATCAGATGACAAGCAAGCTCTTTCATAAACCATATAATACGTACTTATGAATGAAGACACTACTTTGTGTATTACTACTTCCAATCATTTGCACTGTTTAGAAATATTTTCAACTATATTATGGCAAAAGCTGTATCATCTCTAATTGGGCATTGACCTTTTAACTCTCTGCTTTCATAATAGGTATTTGGCAATAGACAGTAATTTCATCTATAAATACATTTGTTCTGTGGCATAGGTAAGCCCATAAAAGCTTGCACTTAATCACTTCAAGGCTTGGCATTGGCACAAACTCCAAACACGTATCTCTGGTTTCATCTAATATCCTTATAAACACCTATTAACTGTCGGTAATGTGTTCATCACCCAGGGATTTTAGACAGCAAATTGTTCAAATATTTGGGTATGAATGGACCCATGGGGCCATGTAATAGCCATCTCCACTCAAAACACCTGAATTAGGACGTATTGTAAAGCTAAAGTAAAATAAAACTATACCTTTTTGAGGCATGCCCCAACAATCTTTACATAGGCAGGGGTTCTTAATCTTTTTCGTGCCATACATCTCCTGGGCAAACTCTTAAAACCTATGGGCCATTCTCAAAATAATGTCTACAAGAACATAAGAAACATGGGTTTATAATGGAACCCAGTTATTTCAAAACACAGTTAACAAAACAGTTGTTTTACTGTTTAAAATCATGATAGATGCACTACTTCATTAATTCATTAAATAAGATCTCACATGGAGTCTAGCCACCACTATGATTTTGAAGTGGTGAGGTAGGTAGATGCTATTTCAAGATAGCTATAACATCTGTATTAAGATTTTTAAAAATGATGATTCCCATTGGTAAGCAAGTCACAGCTTACAAACTGGAGTTTGTAAACTACAGTCATAATTAAAGAAAATGCTAAAGTTCCATCAGAGATTAGTGCAAATAAAGATGCTATTTTTGTTTTCCTATTCAAGTCCCTGAATTCTATCAACAGCTCTCTTGAGGTGACATGAGTCCAAACTAAAGATCCCCTAGGGATGAGGAAAAGACAAGAGAGAATGGAAATGGGTATAACTAACAACAACAAAAACAGTGGAATCCAAAGAAGACCGAGAGCAACCTAAGATGACACCTTTCCTTTCACTAATTCCCCTTTCCTCTTCTCTTTCCCTACAGGAGAGACTTAAAACTCATATACACCATTGAGTGTGTTGTCTGACCAATTAAATTATCAAGACTTTTCAGGGTTTGAGGTCATGACCAAGGTCCACCAATAAAGTTGGGAAAACACATATATCCTAACCTATTGTTTTCATCCCCATGATGCTTCTTTCCTGATCACCTGACTCTTTTACACAGGTGGGCAAGCATACATGAGAAAAACAATTAAGTATGTATATAAACAAGATAATTTTAGATGGTTATACAAACCACAGAGGACACCTATAGAGTAACAGGATAGAGGGGGACTGTAGATGGGAATAGAGAACTATTTATGCTAAAGGTGTTCTTTGATCCTTCTCTATCAGTGAAATAAATCTGAATTTATTCACAGATAGCTCACCTTTCTAATGGCCAATTCAGGACTCTAGAGCAGCATTGTCTGATAGAAATATTATCCGAGCCAAATATATAATTGTTAATTTCCTTGTTGCCATATTTGAATAAGTAAAACAAAAAAGGTGAGATGTTTAATAATATATTTTATTTAACCCAATGTATCTAAAAATATTTCTATATGTAACTTATTAAATAAATCATCAATTTATTGGTGAGATATTTTTACATGTTTTCTAAATGAAGTCTCTGAAATTTGGTGTATACTTTACACTTACAGCACATCTCAGTTCCAGCTAGCCATATTTCAAGTGCTCAAAAGCCACATGTGGCTAGTAGCTACCATACTGAACAGTGTTGCTCTAGAATCTTTTATTATTACTTTTGGCCATGCTGCATGGCTTGTGGGATCTTAGTTCCCTGAACAGAGAGCAAACCCAGGCCCTGGCAGTGAAAGTGCCAAGTCCTACCCACTGGACAACCAGAAAATACCCTCTAGAATCTTGATTATAGTATCTACTGAAATATTTTGTGATGTGCAGATTTTTAATTTTTACACAGTAGTCTTGGGGCGGCTCATTAACATCTACATCCTCCTATGCCTAACACAGTATCTCTTGCTGGATGCAAATGAGGAAGTCTAAATTCTGATTGCTACTAGCAACGATCTAAGCCAAGCAGACTTAGAAAGTATGAGACAACGGATGCCAGAGTAGAAACAAAGAAAGAAATGTGATCCTTAGTTTCAGTTGCTAGATCAACCCTTACCTGAAGTCCACATGATTACTAGATATTTTGGTTACATGAGCCAACAAATTGTCTTTATTGTTTAGGCCAGTCTGAGTTGATGTTTCTGTTACTTGTGACTAAAAACAATTGGTTCCAGGAAAAAAGTAAAAGCTCAGAAAATAGTCCTGTGTTTACAGATTAATTAATATAATCAAAATGCTGTCTATTTCAATCTATTTGAAGTGAGCACATTTCCCCCAAATAAAAGAGCATACAACTCAGAATAAATGTTATAAATAGATGTAGTTCTTATTTGCAACATCACTTGCAACATTAACCAACTTATTTGCAACATTAACCACTACAAAAGAAAAGCTACATTAAAGCCACAGGGGAAAAAATAGATCTTAAAAAGCTTGGAACAGGTAGGAGTCAAAAAGACAAGGATATGCATTTGGGGTGGAAATGGATACACAGGAAGAAAATCCAAAGTGCTGACTGTCAAAACTACCAGAACACAGGCTCCTACACACGGTGGCCATTCTCAAGGCCTCTTTACTTCCTTAAGCTATTTAGAAAGAGGTCATGCCCTAGAGGTAAATATACATTTTCAGAGTCTTCAGGAAGAAATTAATTTCAGTATTTGAAATAAATGTCTCCTAACAGGAAATTGCTAAACTTTTTAAAATTTCACAACTTCTTTCCCCTTCCTCACACTACACGAACCCACACTCCCACCCCACCCATGCTCAAATGAGGTATTGCAATTATGAAAAATGGAAACCACACCAACAAAAAACTGCAGGTAAAATAATTTCATTTCACATGCTAAGTCTTTGACACAGGCCTAGATCTTTACGCAGCATCTCTCTGTGCACACAGGACTCATAACAGCGTATATATAACTTGGCAAGTTGTTGCTTCCTGGGTAGCCCCATGAAAAAGAGGCAGAATAGTCAGAAAAAACAGGAATCTGCTCTGAGTGGGCACACCTGGTCTACATAGCAGATTCAATGAGACTTACATGAGCTGAGTTTTCACCAGGAATAAAAAGCACACCACAGTGACTGGTCCCCGTCATGTCCCCATTTTGGTTTTTCTAGTCTGACATCGTTTGTTTCAAAGAGCTTAATAACATCAAGGTCAATTTGGCACATCATGATACTATGTCATGGCATGAAGAAAATGACACAATTAACTATGTCTTCAATGATCTGAACTTTCTAATTATCAAATGACTTTATAGGAGCTGAACTGTAAGTTTTCAGCTTTTTAGTATCTGCAAAAGATGATCTGGCTAGGATCACTAACAGGAAAACCAAGATTATAGGGGGGTTATTTAATTATGAGAATCCTTTAAATCTCAGCCAGCAGGTATTTATAAATAAATAACCAATCTATGAATCACAGTCATCTTTCTCTCCCTATTAATGCATAGGCCCCACTTCATCTTATTGTTCTGCTAGTGCTGTGTCTGTGCTTGAACATAATAATATACTGCATTTCTTTATAAAATATTGGCCAAGATCGCTATTCCATAATAGAGATGAGCTGGCCCCAGCCTAAGTCATCTGTCTTCTGTTTGACACAAGTGTTCTAGCTCACTCATTGCTTTATGTTTCATAAGTGCTCATTTGCAAAATTTTCATCTGTTTGTTCATAAGCAATGCATGCTGTGTCAATTTCATAGTCACATGAAAATTTGGGAGGCTTTGTAGGAAGGAAATTTTAAGACATTCAAATGCATAACTATATCCAGACCTTTTAAAAAAACAAATCCTAATTCTTAGAACAAGAAATAATTTTATTTTCCAAGTAGAAATCTGAGTCTTATATGCCATTTAAAGAAAAAAATTCATGAAGCCAGGTTGCTGACTTCAATAGAGGGCAATTTTTCATCAGCCAGGTGTGTCAAACCCATTTTATTTCACAAATTGGACAGCCATTTCTGCGTGTTTTCTGTCAGTCATAAGAAAATGGTATTCTTTTGATTGGTCTCATCGGGTTTTATTTTTGGATATTCTTTTTATCAAGGGTGAGGAAAAATATCTAGACAGTATTTAATATTTTTGAAAGCACATGATATTTACAGAGGATAAGACCAGAATAAAACTTAAAGCATTTGATAGACATTACTTCATGGGCCTCAGAACTATCTTTGAGACAAAATGGAAGAGCAAAGGACAAATATTGAGGGCCTGCAATATGCCAGGAACTAGACTGGGTGATTTATTTAGGTCATCCCCTTTAGTCCTCACAAATCCTATGAAATGGGTAGTCTTATCTCCATCTGAAAGACAAAAAAGCTGAGCTAGGTGAGTTAACTGACCAAAAGTAACACAAAGGAGAAATGAAAGGATTCAAATCCAACTCTATGGCATTAACACTCAGGCTCTGAGAGGCTTATCATGAAGATAAAATCTGGAAACCATCTAAATGGCAACACATGAATTGATGAAACAAATTTCAGTATATCCATACAAAATAGTCATGGCAAATAATGGTATAGAGCTATTTATACTGACCTGAAAAGATGTTAACATGTCACATAAAAATAACATTATAAAAATAGAATATATGATCCTTTTATATATATATATATATAATTGTATATGTATATTTGCATTTAAAAACTTATCACTGGGTATTAGGATCTGAAGTATGTTTCCTCTCGCTAGTCATTTACAGCTGATCTACAATGAGTTTGTCTCACCTGGGTGGTTAGATGGATGAGGAGACTGACTGAGAGATACACAGATACATAGATAGATATAGAATAAATATATATTAATAGTTAGAATTTAAAGACCAAGTGTTTAATTCTTGGATTGGCTTTTCCTCCCTTCCATCTTTCACTCTTCCCAGTCCCCCACCTGTATTTCCTGGGATCACTTCCCAAAATAAACAACTTGCATGCTAAATAAATAAAGAATATTTAGTGTTTAAAAAATAAGATTGCCAGCACATCTGGTATCTGAAAAGTTCTATTTATATACTTGAAGAATATCTGGGCTTCCCTGGTGGCTCAGTAGTAAAGAATCTGCCTGCCAATGCAGGAGACGCTGGTTCAATCCCTGATTTGGGAAGATCCCACATGCTACAATGTAACTAAGCCCGGGTACCACAACTATTGAGCCTGTGTTCTAGAAGCCATGAGCTGCAACTACTGAGCCCATGTGCCACAACTACGGAAGCCTGAGTGCCCTAGAGCTAGTGCTCTGCCACAGGAGAAGCCACCGCAGTGAGAAGCCTGCCCACAGCTAGAGAACAACTCCCACTGGCCACAACTAGACAAAAGTCCACACAGCAATGAAGACTCAGCACACCCAAAAATAAAGCTCTTCCTTTAAAAAATCTAATTATCTGCAACATATTTGCAGAGTTCAGAAAGATATATATCTATAAATCTGTGTATGGTATCATCTATATATTTACATATTTTATCTATAGGTATAAAGATATAGACAGAGAATGAGATAATATCCCTACATTTATAGAGAGAATGAAAGAATAATATGATAAAAATACAGCAAAACAGTAACAATCAGGAAATCTGGGTAGAGAGTATATAGGCATTCCTCATACTATTCTTTCAACTTTTAAGTCTGAATTACCTCAGAATTAAAAAGTTCAAAGAATCCATATTTTATATTTCAAGCACATACATCTGGCATAAGATGATACTAACTTAAAAAAAGAACCTACTCCACAATTTGCTCTCCTTCTTGGCACTTGAAGCAAGAGCCCTATGACTGATTTCGTAATTTATCCTTTACAGTGCATGTCAAACTAGAGGTTTACTTGTCTGTGTCCTTCCCAGAGGATAGAAATACATGGGGAGCCTCCCATTTTGTTTCACAAGACCAACACAATCTTAATAATAGAATTTGACAAACTGAGCACACAAAAATCCATGGACCAACATGAATCATAAATACAGACACAAATATAAGAAACAATTCAATTCTAGCAATAGCTTAAAAGAAAATAATAAACCATCCATACGCAGGATTTATTTTAAGATTCTAAGGTTAATTCAGCATGTGGAAATCTAGAGAAGTTAAATGAGATACTCCATGTGAATCTCTTGATAAACACTGAAGAGATTTTTCTTGAGCAACACTTTTTGCGAACTAGGAATAACAGAACACAATAAAAAAATACTAGAAACAAAGAAAAAGTACATTGGGGGTAAATGCTAGAGGCATTACAACCCAAGCTAAGAATATTATACCCATTATCATTGCTGTAATTCAACATTATTCTGAGGCTCTAGTCAATTATAGTAAAAGGAAAGGAAGAGACAAAAAATTGTAATTATTTCTTAATTTCTTGATTACCTTTCAAAAAAATCCCCAAAAAGCTATGAGTTAGTAAAATAGTTATAATTAGATCCAATATAGTTATAGCAAAGCTTTACAATAGGCATCAGGAATTGGCACACTTCTTCCCTGAAGGTCAGAGAGTAAATATTTTAAGCTTTGCCTGTCATATGGGCTTTCCAGGTCATATGGTCTCTTCAGCAACCACTCAGTTCTGACGGTGTGGTGCAAAAGCAGCCATTGATAATGCATAAATGGCTGGGTGTGGCTGTCTTTCAATAAAACTTTATTTACAAAAACAGGCAGTGGCATGGATTTGGCCCACCGGCCACAGTTTGCTGACCCCTACTCTATACCACAAAAAAACAGGTGATTGAGAAAAGCTGCCATTTAAAGCAGCAAGAAAATATATGAACACCTAGAAACAACTTTCTAAAGGACCATTCTGCTATTTGCAACAAAAATGAAACCGTGAATACTCTTTCAACACAGTGATTTCACTTCTGGAAATTTATCCTAAGGATACATTTAGATAAGGCCATAAAGATGTGCAAACTTGGGTATTTATTATAGTGTTATTTATAATAAGGAAAGATGTCTACTGACATAATCCACATCTATGAGGAATACATCATTTGTTAAAGCAGCTGACAGAGCAGCATGCATAATATCAGCTGTTTTTATTTTTTTTAATATATGGCTGTGCATATGACACTATGCATATGTATCCACACGTGGGAGAAAAACCTGGGAAGATATATACCCAATTGCTTTATTAGCAGGTATTTCTAGGAGTGGATTTAAGTGTGACTTTCTTTTTATTTTTTGCATGTTATTTTTGCTCCTTTTTACTTTCATAACTAAGCTTACAAATAACGGTTTCTCATTTTTAAAAGTAGAAAAAAATCTTGTGCTGCTCTGAACAACTTACTCTCATTTTTACTAATTTTAGCCCACAAACAGTATCTTCCTCAAACAAAACCCATCGATACTGATTTTAATTTTTACAGTAAGATGTTCCCAGAAATTCTTTAAATTATAACAGCTTCATGCCCTGAAGATAGAAATCTTTGGTCTATAACTAATATGAAACGATCATCTGTCTGGAAATACTTTTTCTTATCCTTCAGTGATACATCTGCTTATTGGATTGTGTGTATGCACACATCTTTCTGTCTAGGAAGAAAATAAGCCAGAGAAGGGAAATAGGAAACAGGCAAGAATGGTGGGTAAAGGACCAACACAAGTTAATATCCTACAGGGAAATAAGTCTTAGTAAATTCACTCTTCAAGGTCCTATTTACAGTGCCATAGCACAGGAATATCACCTGTTGGGTTATGGGAAAACTCTGACATTCTTCCAAATTCCCACTTATAACTTATGAAGACTAAGTTTCCGCCTTCTAGTATAAAATATAAGTCCATATGGTTTATATCTAATTGTGAAATTTAAGCACAGTTTTCCTTGCAATTTACAATGTGTGTTAGTTGCTTCGCCGTGTCTGACTCTTTGTGACCCCATGGTCTGTAGCCCACCAGGCTCCTCCGTCCACGGGATTCTCCAGGCAAGAATACTGGAGTAGATTGCCATTTCCTTCTCCAGGGGATCTTCCTGACCCAGGGATTGAACCCAGGTCTCCTGCATTGCAGGCAGATTCTTTACCATCTGAGCTACAGGGAAGTCCCTATAACTAACAATAGGTATGTAATTATTCTGCCAATGATTTTGGATGTTATATACATAAATTGATACATACTTAATTTTTATTAAAATTGGTTAAATTAATTCTTAAAATCTTGGGGAAAATGATATGGAGGAAAAATAAAAATGATTATTCTCAAACTTTTTCAGGAATTCTTTTAGATGTGCTACTGAATGCTAGCTGTATGGCATAATTCAGTTATAAGAAAGTGAAAAAAATACCATTTTTGCCTTCTCAAAACAATCACCTTACTTGGCCTTGAAAAACTCCCTACTTCCATCCTGAAGTGCTTTTCTCCAACAGCTCAGCATAAAAATTAGATCAATTGTGAGCAGAAGATCCTCTAGCAAAAGACATTTCCAACTTTTGAAGAGTATGTGCGCGTGCAGGCATGTGTGAGTATGTGTGTGTGAGCTTGTCATTGTTTGAGAGGCCATGGGAGAAAGGACAGTCTCCCCAGAGCCAACTTAGCATTTAACAGGAACAATAAGACAAAAACAAGGTCATCCAGAGTTCTCAAAAGTTATGTCAAAAGACAATGAAGTGTTAAGTACATGTTGTAAACCATGAAAATCCAGGACACAATGAGCAAGTGATGAAGTTTGCTCTGAACATAACAGACAAATGAGTATACTGATATAACATGATTTTCATTAACTATTCCTTTGCTCCCAACCTCAATTAAATGCTATTTATCCTTCAGCAGCAAAACTTACTACTATCAAATGTGTACATGAGCTATGCCAGGCTTGCACTGAGATCTGAGAGACTGGAATTCTATAACTTTACTTCCAATCTTCCTTTTTAAAAAATCTTAGAAATGAATTTAGTATAGTTAAAAAGTGAGCAGTATGCTTCAAATCCAAAACTATGTTTTTCTTGTCAAATACTGCTCTCTGTAAAGTGCATCACCAAACCCCAGCAGAAACTTACCCTTCAACTTGAGGTCGACATTACGTCTGAGCCAAGGATAAATCCCATAGCTTGGCATATCTTCAGGAATTGGATTACTGTGTATCCAGCCATCACAAGCAAACCGGAAGAAATTATCACAAGGGTCCACAGACAGATTTACTTTACTTAAGATGGAAGCAGCTATTTAAAAAGAAAATCATAGGATTAATGACAAGCACTGAACATTGTGTACTGGTCTCTTCCAAATTAAACAACAATGTCATATCAACCAGTTCCCAAACCTTGGTTTTCACATTTCCCTTCAAATGACTCCCTGAATCAACTTTGTCATATTAAACTACTACATTCAGACTGAGTGGATAAAAGTTTGCTGGTATTATTGTTATTGGTTTTTGCAGGACCACCCCTAACATCTGTTTCAGCAATACAAATAGAGTGTACAGGTAAACTGTCTGCCAGAATGCATGTGACATTTCCTTCAATTCCTTTCATTCTTCTGCAAGGTGACTTTGCCACTCTTTTCACCAGCATCTATTTCCCCTGCCTTGAATCTGGGCTGGCCTTATAACTTGCTTTGACCAGAAGAAAGTGGCAGGGCAACTTTTCATGAGTTTCAAAGCTAGGCCTTAAGAGGTCTTTCATCTTCCATATTAAATCCCTTTGAATGGAGCCCTGAGACTGCCCTCTGAAGAGGAGGAGGTACGGCCACGTGAAGAAAGACCAAGCTACCACCAATGGCCAGGCATGTGACTGAGACTATCATGGACCTTTCAGGCCAGGCAAGCCTCCAGCTAAATGCAGCTATATGAATGAGCCTAAGGCACGGACACGACTGAGCAACTTCACTTTTACTTTTCACTTTCATGCATTGGAGAAGGAAATGGCAACCCACTCCAGTGTCCTTGCCTGGAGAATCCCAGGGACGGGGGAGCCTGGTGGGCTGCCATCTATGGGGTCGCACAGAGTCGGACACGACTGAGCAACTTCACTTTTACTTTTCACTTTCATGCATTGGAGAAGGAAATGGCAACCCACTCCAGTGTCCTTGCCTGGAGAATCCCAGGGACGGGGGAGCCTGGTGGGCTGCCGTCTATGGGGTCGCACAGAGTCAGACACGACTGAAGTGACTTAGCGGCAGCAAGGCAATCTCCACAGAGGAACCCGACCAAACCCAAGTCATCATAAGAAATATTAAATCACTAATTCCAGGCCTTTAAGGTTTGGGGTGGTTTGCTCCACAACAAAGACTAACTGAAACAGAGGCCCACATGCAATATCTCAATGTTGAAAAGATCTATTTACAATATATTATTACTTTCATAAAGACCTGGAGGGTCAGGTATGGATTCTTGAACCCCTTGACATTTAGGGAAGCTCTCAGAGAAATGAACCCCTGAAGAGATCCAAAGAGGCCCTGAAAGGAAGCTTGGGGCCATCTTACAGGGGATTCTGGGTTGCAGAAGGAGAGGGCTGCTGCTTTGGCCCCACAGACTCCTTGTCCAGGGCAGAGGTGTGGCCAGAGCGGGGCAAAGTGGAACTTTCTAAATGAGGGGCCCAGGACAGACACCTCTCTTGCCCAAGTCTAGGGGCAGAATTGGCTATCTGTATAAGTTAACAGAAAGACACAGTAGACTGACCTGCCATTTTTTCCTTTCTTAAAGCCACACTCAAGTCCATACAGAAGATAACCAATAGAAATTTTGTGCGTACCTAAATATGTATCCACAAGCTTAAAAAAAATCTTTCATTACAAAACGAGAAGGTCCCCAAATTCCTAATACTAAACTCCAACTCTCTTTCAACTGTTGGCTACCACTCTAACCTAAAGATATGCACCAAATCATTTTTTTAAAGGGCAGCCAATATTTTAATGACATTGGAAAGATGACATCCTGTGTGATTGTATAAAATTAATTGTATAAAAATTAATGCCAGAATACATTTATGTTTGAAGTAATGGAAACGCAATGAGTTTTCAGCTAAACATGAATGACTAGCCAAAGAAGTATAATCTGTATAAATGTAGATATGCATACTACAGTTTGGTTATGTGTGGTTCTTCCAGGTTTAAAAGTAAGGCTACTTATTTCCTTAGCCAGACATTCTATGAAAATTTCAAACAGCTTTATGTCTTCGATGAAGTGAATAATATACAAGCACCCTAATCGCTACAGAACTTCAAATTTCTCACCACTCTCAATCCTTCCACACACCCCACCAAAAAGCAAAAAAAAAAAAGTGGTTTAGAATCTAAGTTTGACAAAGTTTAAATTAATATTTTTATCTTTCTTCTTTTTTTAATTAATTAATTTTAATTGGAGGCTAATTACTTCACAATATCATAGTGGTTTTTGCCATACATTGACATGAATCAGCCATGGGTGTACATGTGTTCCCCATCCTGAACCCCCCTCCCTCTTCCCTCCCCATCCCATCCCTCAGGGTCATCCCAGTGCACCAGCCTGAGCACCCCGTCTCATGCATCAAACCTGGACTGGCGATCTATTTCACATATGGTAATATACATATTTCAATGCTATTCTCTCAAATCATCCTACCCTTACCTTCTCCCACAGAGTCCAAAAGTCTGTTCTTTACATCTGAGTCTCTTTTGCTGTTTCACATATAGGGTCATCATTACCATCTTTCTAAATTCCATATATATGCATTAATATACTGTATTGGTGTTTTTCTTTCTGACTTACTTCACTCTGTATAATAGGCTCCAGTTTTATCCACCTCATTAGAACTGATCCAAAAAATATGGAATGCTTCACAAACTTGTGTGTCATCCTTGCTCAGGGGCCATGCTAATCTTCTCTGTATCGTTCCAATTTTAGTATATGTGCTGCCAAAGTGAGTGCAATATTTTTATCTTTCAAAATTAATTAGGTTGTCTCCAATTACAATTTTTGTTTCTGCTACTATTTCATCACTAATATGTAATATGAAAATATGTTAGGACACAAAGTTTTCATTTTGGTTTATATTTATGGTTAATCAGGCTCTGCAGTCACAGAATGAATCTGCTGTGTGACACCTCAGGGACATGGATCACAGAAGTTTCAGTCCCATACAATATTTAGAGTCGCACAGAGGAGCCTACACACACATTTGTGTTCACATAAGCACACTGTTTTCTGGCTACCTTCCCAAATCCCCTAGTCCCCAACCCTCAAATGTATCCCATCTCCTCAGTGTTCTTGCAGGTATCTAAACTGCAAGATCAGCTCTGACCTCAGTCCTGATACAAAGTAGAGAATACATCACTCACACTGAATTTGGAACTGAGCCCACTAAGTGGAAAAACTCCAGCTATAGCCTCTCAATTCATCATTCTCAGTTCACAGCTGGGCACAGGGTTGCACCTTCTGCAGAGGAGCTGTGACTTAAAATTGCAAGGGACCATAATTGTCAAGACACCAAAACTCCTTTCCCCCTATTCAGTTCATGGATAAAACTCAGGGAGTCTTCTTTTAATAAAAGAAATATGATGACAAAGAAACTCTGCGAAATGCCAGGCTATGTACTCCCTCAAGTCATCACATACAAGACAAATTGCTATTTGGTCTCCAGCTAGCGTTTGTGTAGTAGAGGTGGAGGCACTACTCCTTATACCAGCCTGACTTTTTAAAGTTTAACAAGGGCTAAAAGTGGTGGGGTGGGTGGTAACTAATACTGAGCGGTTTCCCTCTGTGCCAGGAACTATGCTAAGCCCTTCTCAGGCAGGGTAGCCTCATCACGTACTCCAGACCCAGACCACCTGATTTTGAATGCCAACACCACCATGCAATAACTATGCAACCTTAGGTGGGTTACTTAGCCTCTCTGTATTTTAGTTTCTTCATCTGTAAAATGGGGTAATAAGAGCACCACATAGGATTTTCATGAGAATTAAATGAGTACATGTAAAGCACTTAGAATAGTGTCAGGCACACTGCCAAATAAATACAGTTGCCAGATAAAGTACAGAATACCCAGTGAAATTTACATTTCATATAAGTGACTACTTTTATAGTGTAAGTACTACCAAATATTTCATGGGGGCATACTTGTACCAAAAAAAATTTGTCATTGTATCTGCAATTCAAATTTAACTGGGCATCCTGAATGTATGCATGTAGCTAAATCTGGAAACCATACATACAAATTTGCTATTACAATTTCACGAACACTCATGCTAAACTCTTGAGGCCAGATGTTTCAGAGCTCATAGAGTCTAGAAAAGCAATGCAATGCATAAACCACAGATGATGTAATACTGCCAGCAATTTCTGAAGTAGCACTCCTGAAGCAAACACATTAATAATTCTATAGGGAATAGAGCACATTCTCTGAAGAGGGATGAACAATGCCGAAAACAGCCTCACATGAGTTAAGATATAGTTTTGCCATCACAAGAACTGACGCCAGGTCCAATCTTGCCAACTGAATTACAATGCTCTCTGAGTAAGGGGCAAAGGGTAGGACATCATGGACCTCCACTTCTAGTACTCCCACCATCATTGTTTTCTTCTATTCTCATAACCAGCATGATAAATTAAAAACTCTTCTCTGGTGGCTCAGTAGTAAAGAACCAGCCTGCCAATGCAGGAGAACTGGGTTCAGTCCCCGGTCAGTAACATCTCACATGCTGCAAAGCAATTAAGCCCTGTGGGCCACAATGATTGAGCCTGTGCTCTGTAACGAGGAGCCACCACAGTAAGTCCACTCACCACAACTAGAGAGTAACCTCTGCTCTCCACAACTAGACAAAGTCCATGGGAAGCAACAAAGGCCCAGTGCAGAAAAAAAAAAAAATCTTTTTCCCATTTTACAGATTGTGAAACTGAGCCATAGGTGGGTTTATGTATTTAGCCCAGATCACACAGCCTGTATGTGGCCAGATCAGCCTTCGAACTCAAGTTAGCCTCTCTGCTCTTATCCACTACCACCACTATCATTAACAAGTCCTTTCCTTGTTTCCTCACTTCTTTGTATTCTTTCTCCACCTGCTATTCTGAAAGAGGGATTAAGATGTGACTAGAAAAGAGAAGGAAAGGCGGCACCTCAGAAAAGATGGCACCTGCTCGCAAAATGCCCAGAAAGCCCTTCTCCCAAACATCATCCTACAAGCAACACAAGCACACAGCCCCGAGGAAGACACGCACGCAACACACACTGTGCCAAGGCAGGCATGCACGCGATGCACGTGGCACTGAGGCAGGCATGCACAAGACGCACGTGGCACCGAGGCATGCATGCATCGCATGTAGTGCCAAGGCAGGCACACACACGGCGCCAAGGCAAGCACACATGCAGCCCCAAGACACACACGCACATGACGTATGTGGCACCGAGCCACGCACGCATGCGACACACGTGGTGCCGAGACAAGCATCCACGTGACACATGCAGCACCAAGGCAAGCATGCACGCGGCACCGAGACACACACACACACACACACACACACACACACACACACACACACACACACGTGACGCACATGGCGCCGAAGCAGGCACGCACGCACGTGATGCACATAGCACCGTGACACGCATGCACGTGACACATGTGGCCCCGAGGCAGGCACGCACGGGACGCACAAGGTGCCAAGGTAGGCACACACGTGGCACCGAGGTACACACGTGGCACCGAGGCACACATGCACACAGCACCTAGGAATGCACGCACGCGACGCGGTGCAGAGATACGCACGCACGTGATGCTTCTAGGCCCGAGGAATGCACGCACGCGACATACCTGGTGCCGAGGCAGACACACACGCACGTAGCACCAAGGCACGCACGCACGCGACGCACGTGGCGCCAAGGCACCTACAAATGTAACGCACATGCGGGGCCGAGGCACGCACATGACGCACGCGGCACCGAGGCACGCACACACGTGACGCACATGGCGCTGAGGCACGCATGTGACGCACGCGACGCACGCAGCGCCAAGGCAGGCACGCACATGACGTGCACACAGCGCTGAGGCACACACACACGCGGTGCTGAGGCATGCATGTGACGCACATGGCACAGTGGCACACACGCACCTGACGTGCACGCAGCGCTGAGGCATGCACGCACGAGGTGCTGAGACACTCACGTGATGCACGCAGCGCCGAGGCACGCATGCGCACTCAGCAAGGCTTACACTAGAAACAGCTAGCAAGGGAAACAAGCTGTCAGAAAGCAATGGGATCAGTGTCATTCTTCAGGCTTTACTTTTTCATTATTGTGATTCGTAGTATAGACAAAACTCATGAAATAAGTGGTCCTCTATACAAAAACTCGAGTAAACTCAAATTGAAAGTTTGAGTTCAAAAATGTAAATTTAACACATCTGCGAGACCTGTTCCATAGCCAAAGCACAAAGGGACATCAGGTCTAAAAGCTGTCCTCTGATAATCCTACCTGGTCCTTCATCCTACTCCAAGTCACCCTCGCTCCACTGGAGAAAACCCTGGGTCATCTGCTCTGCTGGGAACGAGAATGAACCTGGGAATTTGCACTTTTTTTTCACCCTTTCTGGGACAAGATAAAAAAGCTGCAACAGTTGTCTAGTCACTAGACTCCAGTAGGTCTAATGTTATGAAAAAATGGAGCAAGACAGGACTAGGATCCAAGAAAGTTACCTGGCATGGCTTCTGGCACACGGGCACAGATGGACCAGAGCCAGACATGAACTTGAAGCCCAGCCCTGCCGCTAACTCAGGTTATGACCCTTAGCAAGCTATTTAGCTTTTGGAAGCCTACATTTCCTCATCTGCAGTTGGGCCAGGTGATAGCACCAACTTCATGGGGTTCTTATGAAGACTTTGTGAGATGGCACATGTAAGTCACAGAACATATTGCCTGGTTAAAATGTGTGTCAGCAGGATCCTCTATGATCCACCTCCCAGAATTCTGGAAATAAAAGCAAAAATAAACAAATGGGATCTAATTAAAATTAAAAGCTTCTGCACAACAAAGGAAAATATAAGCAAGGTGAAAAGACAGCCTTCTGAATGGGAGAAAATAATAGCAAATGAAGCAACTGACAAACAACTAATCTCAAAAATATACAAGCAACTTATGCAGCTCAATTCCAGAAAATAAACGACCCAATCAAAAAATGGGCCAAAGAACTAAATAGACATTTCTCCAAAGAAGACATACAGATGGCTAACAAACACATGAAAAGATGCTCAACATCACTCATTATTAGAGAAATGCAAATCAAAACCACAATGAGGTACCACTTCACACCAGTCAGAATGGCTGCGATCCAAAAGTCTGCAAACAATAAATGCTGGAGAGGGTGTGGAGAAAGGGAACCCTCCTACACTGTTGGTGGGAATGCAAACTAGTACAGCCACTATGGAGAACAGTGTGGAGATTCCTTAAAAAATTGCAAATAGAACTACCTTATGACCCAGCAATCCCACTGCTGGGCATACACACCGAGGAAACCAGAATGGAAAGAGACACATGTACCCCAATGTTCATCGCAGCACTGTTTATAATAGCCAGGACATGGAAACAACCTAGATGTCCATCAGCAAATGAATGGATAAGAAAGTTGTGGTACATATACACAACGGAGTATTACTCAGCCATTAAAAAGAATTCATTTGAATCAGTTCTGATGAGATGGATGAAACTGGAGCCGATTATACAGAGTGAAGTAAGCCAGAAAGAAAAACACCAATACAGTATACTAACACATATATATGGAATTTAGGAAGATGGCAATGACGACCCTGTATGCAAGACAGGAAAAAAGACACAGATGTGTATAACGGACTTTTGGACTCAGAGGGAGAGGGAGAGGGTGGGATGATTTGGGAGAATGGCATTCTAACATGTATACTATCATGTAAGAATTGAATCGCCAGTCTATGTCTGACGCAGGATACAGCATGCTTGGGGCTGGTGCATGGGGATGACCCAGAAAGATGTTATGGGGAGGGAGGTGGGAGGGAGGTTCATGTTTGGGAACGCATGTAAGAATTAAAGATTTTAAAATTTAAAAAATAAAAAACTAAAAAAAATAAATAAATAAAATATTTTTAAAAAAATGTGTGTGTGTAACTTAAGAATGAGACCAAAAAAAAAAAAAAATAGACTGGTGGTTGTCAAGGAGTGTGAGATTAGCAGATGTAAACTCTTTTACATATAGGTGGTTAACAGGGTCCTACTGTATAGCACAGGGAACTAAATTCAGTGATGGTGGTGGTTTAGTTGCTAAATCATGTCCAACTCTTGTGACCCCATGGGCTGTAACCTGCCAGGCTTCTCTATCCCTGGGATTTCCTAGGTAAGGATACTAGAGTTGCTTGCCATTTCCTTCTCCCAGGGATCTTCCCAACCCAAGGATCCAACTCAGGTCTCTTGCATTCCAGGTGGTATCCTCCATTGCAGGCAGATTCTTTACCAATTGAACCACCAGGGAAACCTGTGATAAACTATGATGGAAAAGAATGTATACGTACTGTGTGTGTGTGTGTGTGTGTGTGTGTGTGTGTGTGTGTGTGTGTGTGTATAGTATATAGTATAGTGTATATATATACTATATATAGTGTGTGTATATATATATAGTATAACTGAGATTGCTGTACAGCAGTAATTAACACATTGCAATTCAACTAAACTTCAATTTTAAAAGTTTTTAAAAAGGACTCTAATAACACAGCTATCTAACCTAGTATCTTTGTATAAAGCCTCAGAGTTTAAAAGCCCTTTTACCTATGTCTTTTCCATTTTAATCAATGCCACTGCCAAAAACCTAAGTATTTCCTTGATTCTCTGTATTTTTTTTACAGCCCACATCCAGCTAAGGTGATAGGAATGTCGATGGTCTCTGTCTTCAGGTTTTAAGAAAGGCCATTCAGTCTTCCACACCCCTTTCTGATTTCCTTATAGTGACTTGGAATACTGCACAGCTGTTTTATTGCAAGAAAAAAAAAAGCAGGAAACCTATATTCCACACTTCACACCAAGACTTGAAAGTAAAGTTAAAATTTCATCAGAACTACATTTCATACTTGGTAAACCTCAAACAAGCAAAATACTAAAAATACCACCTGTTTTCTCTTCCACTCCCCAAGGTACCATAATTATAACTTGACACAGGGTGGAAAACTGACTTACCAGCTTCGATGCATTCTGGCTTCAGGCAGTACTCTGGTTTAGCATGGAGACTTAAGAAACCTTGACTCACTGAAAAAACAGACCAAAATAAATGACTGGCTTGCAGCAGACCACCAACAGGTAACCCATTGTCAGGCACACTTATGAGACGTTTGATATCTATTCATCCTTCCCTGTATTGACACCACATTCAAAAATCCACTTGGCTCAGTGTCACAGAACCAGACTCTGGTCACTAGCTAAGAAACCTTGGTGAGCCTCTTGGTTGCTCCCAAACTTGGTTTGCTTGAACATGAAGACAAGTGGGCACAACTAGACCTGTGCTTCTTAGAGTGGGGTCCCAGGGGCAAAGGCAGCACAGCGACACCACCTGGGAGCTAGTGAGAACTGCAGATAACCAAGCCCTACCCTGACCTTCAGACTCACAAACTCTGGGGTTGGGGCCCAACCATCCTCATTTTATTTATTTAATTTTAATCTCTTTATTTATGGCTTTCCCGGGTCTTCACTGCTTTGCATGGGCTTTCTCTAGAGAGTTGCGGTGAGTGGGAGGCTACTCTCCAGTTGTGGTGCGTGGTCTTCTCATTGCAGTGGCTTCTCTTGTTGCAGAGCACAGTCTCTAGGCGCGTGGGCTTCAATAGTTGTGGCACAGGGACTTAGTTGCCTAGCATGCATATGGGATCTTTCTGGACCAGGGATCAAACCGGTGTCCCCCGCATTGGCAGGCAGACTCTTAACCTCTGGTCCACCAGGAAAGTCCCATTTGCATTTTAACAAGCCCTCCATGTTATTCTGATGCACACTCAAGTTTGAGAACCATTTGGTTAAATAATCCCTAAAATCTCTATCTCCGATTATCTGTGGTTTAAGTCTAATCATTTCACTTTTTGTTTACAACTACATTCTCATTTTAGTGATGGGAAAATGGAAAGTTATAGAGTGTGTCATTTGGACTAAATCCAGAGTATAAGGAGAAAGCTAGCATATGTGGCATTTAAAGTTCTGCATCTTATCTAAACCATTCATACAGATACAGCCCATAAAAGGAGGAAGAGTAACAGTGATTTTTTTTTCTGTCAAGAGAATCATTATCTGCCTGTCCTGTACTCCACACCCGCCTCCCAGCAGGCCCAGCCCAGCTACCACACAGATACAGCTTGGTGGACCAAGTTTCCAACTACTTCCACCAAAACAAAACCAAACAGAAACCCTACAAGACCTAAGTAGCTTTTCATCAATGTATTTCCCCCGTCTGGCTGGCAACTTTCTGCAAATGTTTGGAGGGGTGCCCTGTTCATAAACTTCAGGTGGCACCTGGACGTTAGCAGATATGAGTTTAGCCTTTGAAAATATTTGTGGTAGCCAAGGAAATTGTGGGGAATTCATTATGGCTGTACTCTGTGAGCAGAAATAAGGAATCGTTTGGAAATGTGGCTGTGGGGAGATGGAAGGTAGAGGGTGAAGGGAGGCCAAGGCCTTTCAAGGTATCCTCAGCAGAGGAAAAGTATCCCTATGATTCTGCTAGAGATGGAAGACCTATATATCACCTGCCAGTGTGGCAATTTGTGTTATTTATTAACCCACATTCTAAGAGGAGCCTGCTTTTTCTTTGTTCTTTTCTCTGCTGCCATCCTCCAGTCTTTTTACCTGTGTTACATTAAACATTCAAGAAAATTGCCTATGAAACAAACATCTCAGGCCTATTTTTAAGAAAAGTATCTTAAAGTTATATTTTTATTTCTTTAGAAATCAAAAAAAGTAAAAATATATATGTGGAGCATAACAATTAGCATGAAATATTTCAATATGCCTTGGTGATTGAACCATAAATTTTTCCCTTCAGTCTATTACTATATGTTTACCAAATGTTCTTTAATGAGCATGTTTTTTTTTTAATGTGGAAAAAGAAAGTTTATTGTAAATAATAATATTTTATCATTCTGGACAATACCTTCTTGATACTAACCTTATTTTATTTTAGAAAGAAGATAATAAAATAATTAAAGACATTCCTTTCAAGATACAAACTTCCAGTTATAAAATAAATAGGTCATGTGGATGTAACATATAGCCTGGTGACCATAGTTAGTAACACTATATTGTATATCTGGAAGTTTATAAGAGAGTAGATCTTAAAAGTTCTCACCACAAGAAAAAATATCATTTGACAAAAATACCATTTCCTTTTTAATTTGAGAGCATACAACTACTTAAAAGCAAATGTCTCTGAATGTATACATCCAAATGGACATGGCCACCTGAAGCAATACTTCTCAAACTTTAATTTGCAAATGAATCATTTGGGAATCTTGTGAAAAATGCAGATTCTGAATCAGTAGGTCTCGGGTGGGGCTCCAGCTCCTAAGTGATGCGGATGCTGCTGGTCCACGGACCACACTTGGGAGTAGCGAAGGCTGAGGGAGAATCATTCTCTAACGTCATCACACCTTCTCTTAAAGATTCTAAGTGAGAGAGAGCCAAGTTATCGGGCACATTGGAAAGTTATTTTTTTTCTATTTTATGTAGGCCTCCTTACCCATAATAGCATCAACTGGCTTGATGAACTTTACTGTGCTTGAAAAACTTTAGAGCTGATCCCAAAGGATCATCTTCTCTCAAAGAACAAAGATTTGGAATCCCCTAATTCTAATGGTTAGGACTCCGCATGGCAGAGGGTCTGGGCTCAATCCCTGGTTGGGGGACTAATATCCCACAGGCTGAATGGTGTGGCAAAAAAAAAAAATGCTGCCATCATGAATATTCTAATAATATGCTACAGCCTCAGAACTTTCATAAGAGTGGGAGGAATTTCAAAGAAGCTTCAAGCAGCAGTAACATCATTAAAAAGAGAACATATTTTTACATAAACAATAATCACTTGGATTTTTAAGTTTGGGAGTGTTTGCAAAACACTGATAGTCTAACTCTGTAGTCACTTCTCACACAGTGCATAGTCCTTGACGTTATCATTTTTCCCCCAGTTGTGAATTTGAGGATAGGACACTTGCCTAAACCCCAAGTGCCAAGAAATTTCACAACAGTTTTTAAAAGCCTCAAGTTCAGTTGCAGGAATAGGAGATTCAGTGATAAACCCATCTAATTTCCTAAATCTTCAGCCACAGAAAACATGGAAAGATGGTTTGCTCGTTTAGCAGTTTTCAACCACACAACCCTAACTTTTTAATGGTTAATTACTGGCTTTCCCTTGCCAAGATAAACGTGGCCGCCTGCATCCTGCATATGCCAAGGTCTGTTTCCAGGCTTGCTACATTTCAAACAGCACCTAGACTCTCCTCAGGAAAGGGCTTGGACCTACATAATTTTCAAGCTAATGAAATAGTATAGGCTGCATGAGAAAAATACAAAGGAGAACAGTCAAAGATTCAGAATGCCTAAAATCTTAGAACATCCCTCTCCCCTTTCTAAGATATTTCATTCTTTCTCATAAGAATATGTTTTTATCATCATATATACTCTCTGGGAACATCATTCTCACCAACAGTCATTAAAATCAATGAATCACAATACCTTTCAAATCTTGGGAGGAAAACCTCTGTTTTCCTTCATATTAACTTTTAAATCTAATAGAAAGAGTTAAAATTTTATTCCACCAGAGTTACTAGATTGGAAAGGAATTGAAGAATACCACTAAAGGTGCATTTTAAAAGACTGATTTGTATTTTGTGAGTTAAATTTCATGAGTCATTCAGGCAAACATTGACAAAAATCAAATGGAAAGAAATTCCAGCATGGTTTGATCACAATGTAAAGTCTTTCCTCACCAAATAAATGAAAGTATCTGACTATGAATTCGTCAACACTCATTTTGCTAAATGTAATACATAATAAAATGTTTGCCTGAGGCAACCAAGTCCTCCAGCCACTCGAAGCCACTTTATACCCACTTCACATTTTGGATTATGTATTTGGTACTTGGGCATTCATATTTATTTACCTTCCTAAAGAAAAAGCTTCCTTTCATTTGTGTATTTAATAGAAACTAAGGACGCACCACCTACTAACACAAGCGAACAGCCCTCTACCTGCATCCTGACAAGGTTTGCCAGAATTAAGTGCAAGGAAACCACTGCACAGTCACCCAGTTCCCTGGCCTCCAGTGCCCCCACTTACCTAGAAAGAGGACTATGCCCAGCACCAGGGTGACACCAACGAACACGACCAGGGCGATTCGAGTGCCTCTGTTGGCTGTCTTTCCGATCTCCATGCTGCTCCCTGTTTCTGCCTCCATCGGGAGAGACAGAGAGGCCAGTTAAGAAGAAAGTCGCTTTTTGTGGTTTGGTGGCTGGTCTCAAGAGTCTGTTAGGCGTTGACATCCAAAGTTCTCATGCTCTTCTACTAATGGACAGGTTAAAGAAAAAAATCCTGTCAGGAAATGTCCTCTCGCCACCCTTTCTCAAATAATTCTTCACAAATGAAATGAAACCCCAAATATTGGTTGCCTTGCCTTTCCCCCTGACCAGACAAAACAAACAGTGGTTGCTTTATCTTGGTGCTCTCCCCCAGCAAAGTCCCTCTCAACCGACCGTTTGGCAGGCTCTTCTCTCAGGCGTTCCGAGTGTACATGTTTTACTATGTTGCTGAACAGATGTTTTAGCTATTTAAATGTATAGTCACTTGGGGAGGAAAACACAATTGTCTTTATCAAAACTGGATTCTCGTCAAACTCCCCCAAACCATGATAAGTTAGGTGGCAAGGATTCTTCGGACCCTCTTCAAGATCTCAAAGAATCATATAATTCTTTTGCCATAAGCATTCTGCTCGCCTGAATTGTCTTCATCAAAGATATTCTTTCAGCGTGCAAGTCCCCTTTTAAAGCCTTCTAAGAGTTCCGGGGATATCCTGGAGCATTTTATTTTCGGAACTTTGTGTATGACACCATGTGCCAAAAATCAGAGTCATAGCCCAGTGCGGTGCAAAGTAGCAATTAAGACAACCTACAGAGGCTGATGGTTTGGACTGGAACTTGTTTTTAAGGAAGAAGGAAAAGCACTTCCTTTCTGTGGTGCTAAGAATTGTAAAAAAGGCGAATAAGTGTTCAAATTAAGCTTATTAGCAAGCACACAAGATATGGCAAGAGGGTTCTTCCTTGCGTGTTTTGATGAGAAGTACACCTGTGTATTTTGCCCTCCAGCACCACCACCAGTTAGTACGTTCTTATGTTTTCATTGAGCCCCCTTCTCAGCAGGTTCCCCAGGATGAACTCAGAGGTTATTGATTTCACTGGAAAGACTGATTAATAACTGGTTCTTTGATTTCTTGGGTTATACTAACAATTTAAGTGATAAAAATCTGCTTTCTTCACGGGGCAGGGCAATTGATATTTCAATGTTATTATTACACCTGATTAAGTTTTGCTGGAGGTCATACAACAGTTTGGAGTGGAGCTGAATTCAGCTACATCTGGAAATCAGGAGAGTGCTTTTCTTATACGAAACTTCTGCCCATTGCCTTAGGGGTTCATACAAAGGCTCTGCAGACAGTCCTGTAACACCTGTTACCTTACTTTCTGCTCATTGCATGCGCCCCCCCCCCTCAAGCCAGAAAAGCACAAGCTTTTGTCCAAGTTATGACATCATGGTATGTTGTAGACACTCACTATGTGCTCATCAACTGCTGGTTTATTTTGGTGTTATTGTTCCAATAACACATCCTAGCAGGCCTTTGACTTCTAGGATGGGATCCTCCCAAGAGTTTTGGGACTTGACTCCATAATGCTTCTTAGACTGCAAGCTCCATGAGGTCAGGAATCATATCTGTCAAGTTCAGTGCTGCAGCCCCATCAGCCACAGTCTGGCCTGCAACAGTGAAGGGAGAAATACAAGCAATGAAAATTATACCAGTCAGCTCCAGCCACTTACTCTTAAAACACAGCTTCAGGAACCCCAGACACTAGTGTCTTTCAGCCTCCTGATTCCTTCTAGATGCTCAAATGGTGATAATACTTCACACAGGTATAGCAGTTTCATATCACATTTAAACCCCATGGTAAACCTATATATGGGGCTTCCCTGGTGGCTCAGCAATAAAGAATCCACCTGCCAATGCAGGAGACCTGGGTTCGATCCTGGGGTTGGGAACATCCCCTAGATAAGGAAATGGCAACCCATTCTAGTATTCTTGCCTGGAGAATCACATGGACGGAGGAGTCTGGTGGGCTACAGTCCACAGGGCTGCAAAAGAGTTGGACATGACTGAGCGACTAAATATTAACAACAACCTTTATACTTGCTAGCAAAGGTATTTTTCTCTCTGTTTTGCCCCCAGGAATGCTGAGGTCCAAGGGTTGGCCTCTGGTGACATAGGAAAAGCTGGAAGTGGAAAGATAGCAAGGGGATCACTACCATCTCCTATGCACAGGGAAGAGGACACACTCAGAAGCACAACACCAGGAGCACATCTTCCCTTTCTCCTTCCTTCTAATCTCCTCACACCTTTCCAGGTCCAGGCTGGTGATTGTGAGTTGACAACTGGAAACCTTGGACTGGCAGTTTCCCCAAAGTTGAGGGCAATTGGGACTTAGTCTGAAGCACACCTGTCCATCACATAACCACATGGATTCATCCCTGAACACTTGACTGCTCAGTGAAAAGCCTTTGAACCCAAAAATAGTTCTATTACTTGTAACAGGAAAATTATGGAGCATTTCATCCCAAATGAAGATATTTAAATATAGATAGAAAAATGTATTAATTGAACAATGAAAATAGGTCTTTTCAAAATGTCAAAAATAAATAGTTCATATAATGTAATGAAGGTTTATTTTACCCACCAAAGGACTAAAGGAAGACACGAGAGTAGGCGGGGATTGGTGGAAGAAAGGGTACAGGTTAATCATTCATCATCAGGCGCATTCGTCATTCTGTGCCATTGTCTGCACTAATTTTTCAACCTTTTTAGAGATGATTATTTTGCACTCAAACTGCACTTAAAAATAAAGTTGTAGCACAGAAAAAAACCTTTAGAGCAAAATAAATTCAAAGCACTGTGTACTCAAAAGAGACAAAAGCAGGGATCTGCTAACTAGGGCACAAGGCCCACTGCCTGTTTTTGTAAATAAAGTTTTATTGGAACAAGGTCATGCCCACTTGTCAATGTATCATCTATAATTGCTTTCATGCAATGAAGTCAAAGTTGAGTAGTTTTGTGACACAGATGGTATGTGAGGCTTAGAATACTCTCTGGCCCTTTAAAGCTTACCAACCCCTGAACTAACTGCTGCCTCTTCACCTCACCTACATGGCGCACATAAAACAAAATGGTCACTGACCACACTTGACCTCCTTCTGAAAATCATTCTACTTGATATTCTGTAAATACAGGCTGTTGTGTCAAGGAAATTGGCCGATGTGTCTATGCCTGAAATTGTAATATTTAAGTTACAGCATATTGTTTAGTGTGTTTTGAGGTGAAAAGTCAGTATTCTGCCATTAAAAAGAAGTGGGATTTGCCCCCCCCAAAAAATGTATAATTTCTCAATAGCTGTAAAAATTAGTAAAGTAAAAAGGCACTGTCCAAATGAGTCTATTAATAGTTGGGTCTGTGCCAACCCAGTTGTTTCAGTTAAGAAGCTCCAGGCAACTTCCCTGGTGGTCCAGTGGCTAAGACTACACTCTTGGGACCCTTGCAAGGGTCCATGTTCAAACGCTGGTCAGGGAACTAGATCCAGCATGACACAACTAAGATCTGGTGGAGCCAAATAAATATTTTTAAAAAGAAGAAGAAGCTCCAAGACTATCAGGAGCCTTAACTGGAATCAATTAATGAATCAACAGAAGTTTCTTGAGCTTTTCTCAGGTGCCTGGCCCTCTGCAAGGCCTGTGAGGGAAGACAAAGAAGCTATGCCAGAGAGTCCAGACTGGGAAACTGAACTTGGGCCAGAAAATACGCAAAACGCATGGCAACTTAGTTACAGAACACTACAGGCCAGCAAGTGTCTAGAGAAGTAGAAATCTCTGAGCAGTAGATTTGTTGGGAAGACTTCCAGAAGGAGGACCTGCAAGACTGGACAGATTAGGGAAAAAAGGAAGGCTTTCAAATGGGCCAGACCCCACCCCAAGAGGGGACTTGCCTGGGCATTCACATCTCTGCCTGCAGAACTCACAGGTGAGACTGTTTATCCAGAGACATGAATCTGGCAATCTCAGCCCAACCCCAGTGGCCTGGAAGACAACCGGAGGCAAGTCTTTATGCTAGACATGAGTGCATCTGGCCATTACTTGGATGTTTGGGGTCTTCTGTTTCTGGCAGTAAAATCCCATGTGGGCCACAATTTCAGTGAGAGGGAAGGAAATGATTCAAATCCTGAACAATGTACTCATCCATTCTCTGGAAGGAGGAGGGAGTGAGTGAAGGGAAAAGAGGGACAGAGAAACTAAACAATGAAAACTCAGAGCTGGGAGCTGTGGCGGGGCTCTGTTATTTGTTGGCAGGTCCATCAGACTATGGAGGGGTCAAGATCCAGGCCTTCCACTAATGAAACTCATTACTTATATCTGATCTGTTACAACAGAACACCTTAGCTAGGTGTTCTGTCTCCTTTTACAGATGAGGAAACTGAAGTTTGGAGCTAGTAAGTGATTTGCCAAGGTCACAAAGCAGATATTTCTCTTAGGGCCTGAGGGGTTTCAAATTCCAACCTCTTTACTCTGTGCCATGTAAATTTGTTTATCTCCCTCAGGTAATTAGCACAGTTAGGTGTAGCATGTCAAAATGACACTTGAGCTGAGGAAAAGCCATAAACTATGGATGTGAGAGTTGGACTGTGAAGAAGGCTGAGCACCGAAGAATTGATGCTTTTGAACTGTGGTGTTGGAGAAGACTCTTGAGAGTCCCTTGGACTGCAAGGAGATCCAGCAAGTCCATTCTGAAGATCAACTCTGGGATTCTTTGGAAGGAATGATGCTAAAGCTGAAGCTCCAGTACTTTGGCCACCTCATGCGAAGAGCTGACTCATTGGAAAAGACTCTGGTGCTGGGAGGGATTGGGGGCAGGAGGAGAAGGGGACAACAGAGGATAAGATGGCTGGATGGCATCACTGACTCGATGGACATGAGTCTGAGTGAACTCCGGGAGTTGGTGATGGACAGGGAGGCCTGGCGCCTGCGATTCATGGGGTTGCAAAGACTGAGCAACTGAACTGAACTGATGCTTCCTCTAATTCTCTTGTTTAAAAGACATGAGGTTTTATTTCCTTAATAGGAACAGCAGCCATAATTTAATATGGGGAAAAAAGCTTTTGAGTTGGGGAACAAAAATAACAATACATAAAACATCTCCTGATTTCCTGCTGCTAGTAACTGAACGGTAGGAAAGATGTATAAATTTGAAGGTATCTAGCCATGAATTGTACTTGTTTACTTCTGAGCCTAAAGGGGGCTTTTATTGCCTGATTTTCTCACCTCCTGGGCCGTACATCTTCTATTTCTTCAGGATGCCTCCACTTTATGCATATTATCATTGGTCCTTCCAGCAGTTCTAGGATATAGGAATCTTCTCCCAGGTTTTACAGAAAAGGACACTGAAGCTGGCAGAGGATAAGTAATATTCCCAAGGTCACCTGGTGGGTAAACGACAGGGCCCAGGTGGAACTCATATCTGTGTGGCTCCTGTTTTGAGAGGTACCCAGGATTCGTTTTAAACAGGCATGATAAAATGACAGACACAAAGACAGGCTTCGAAAGAAGAAGAGTATTACACTTTTCAAGAGGAAGGTGTCAGCTACAAATTGGCATTTAACAAAAGCATGGCTAACAACTGAACAACAAAGGCATTTGCCATCTGCATCTACACAGACTGAACCCCATGCTGCCATACCTGTTGACCTTCAACAATCCCTGAGGGAGTTCATGGTGGAGTGGGCACTCTGTGCTCCAGGGAATCTAGGGGGACAGGTCTTCAGATAGTTGAATGTTTTTAGGAACAGATTTTATTATCTCAATCCTTGCATCTGCTCATATCTAGAGAAGCATTAAATCCCTTCATGGTGACGTCACATCCTCATGACTAACAAGAAAGCTTTTGTAAAATGAGTCCTTAATGGTACTGAACTCCCCCATCACCAAAATCTTGTATATTGACCTTCCCCCACTGCCACTTTGGAGCAGTCTTTTGGAGCTATCTGAGATGCTGTGTCCTGGGCTGCAGTCCTCATGTTGCCCCAAATAAAACTTAACTCGCAACTCTCAAGTTGTACATCTCTTTTGGTTGACAAAGGGATATGGGGAAGCACTAGGGTTGGTCGGACAGCAGGAGGGGAGAGGGAAAAGTACGAGCAAAAAGGAAGAAATGGGCGAGCCTGGGTAAGTAACTGAACAGGTTTACAATGTGAATAATTTCAGCAGGCTCTGGTCTACCAGAGTGGTCTCTAGTTGCCCAGTACCTAGGCCTGGGGTGATCAGAGCAGGGGGATACGGTCCTGGACACTGCACAAGCCTGATCAAAAGAGGCAGGTGGGGGCATGGACTCAGGATTGGTTGCTTTGCATTCCAGAGGCAAGGTATAAGGTAAGTCACTCACTATTAGCTAAACCTTCGAGGGGCCACCCCACTGCTTCCAAAAGGCCTGAAGATGTCAAAAATCATAAAATATAGAAAAGAAATAGCTATAGAAAAGGTAGAAAAGATAAAATATAGAAAAGATTAATAGCTACAAAACCCATGAGATTTTTTTCCAGAGCACTCTACTTCATAAAACTTCTATTAAAACGTAGTGACTATTCATCCAACTAGTACTTACCTACTACATCCTCAAATTGATCAGGCCCACCCTGACCCCTCAGTTAGACTACTAACATCTTTAAATATAGCCAACTGTTCAAGGATAGCTTACTCAGCTCTGTTTCTGAAGGCAAGAGGCATATGGAGAAGCAAGGCACGAGAATCTTCTAGAGGGCTAGGCTCTATCCCTAGGGTATCTAATCCAGTAGGTTGGAAATCTGCATTTCTAACAAGCTCCTGCGTGCATGCGTGCTAAGTTGCCTCAGTCATGTCTGACTCTTTGCGACCGTATGGACTATTGCCCACCAGGCTCCGCTGTCTGTGTGATTCACAAGTCAAGAATACTGGAGTGGGTTGATGTACCCTTCTCAAGGGAACAAGCTCCTAGGTGATGCTACTACTGCTGGCCTGAGGACCACATTTTGAGAACCAGTGGCTTAGAGAAACCACTGAATCTCTTTACAGTGTAGTAAGGTAAACTCAAGAACTAGCAAAAGTAAACATTAAACTTATGTATTGAAACCAAGGATGATATTCAAAATATCTAACAACCAGTATGGCATGGCATTCACCAGGGGCAGGGGCCAGTCCTGCTGTGGCAAGCTGTTACCATTTCATTAAATGAAGTGGAGCACAGGGTATCGAATAGTGATCCTTTTTCAACAAAAGACCACAGGAGGAAGTACAGGGCACACCACACTGGAAGGTGGAGGCAGAGTGCAGACAGAAAGAGGCGGGACCTGGGGCACAGGCCTCTCTTAGGGTCCTGGGGTGGAGTTGCTTGGGGTTCCCGAGTAAGGCCAGATGGATCAATTCAAAGCAAAAAGAGGACTGTGGTCAGCTCCACAGGGGTCTTATCTAAGAGTCACCCAAGGGGGCTGACTCTGGGAGGGGGGGAAACGATCACAAGGGCTGCTGTGGGCTGTTCTCTAGGACAGCAGTCCCCAACCTTTCTGGCATCAGGGATGCATTTCGTGGGAGACAGTTTTTCCACAGACCGGGGGTGAGGGGATGGTTTTGGGAGGATGCAAGTGCATTACATTGACTGTGCACTTTAATCTAATGCCGCCGCTGACTTGACAGGAGGTACCGGACCATGGCCTGGAGGTGGGGGGACCCCTGATCTAGGACATGCACTTGTAAGAGAAGCGAGCTTCAGCTCAAGGCCCCCATAGGCCGCTTGGCCAAACAAAATGGATGCCGAGGCAGCAACACCAGGGAATAAGCAGCTTAGCAAGCATGACATCTAGTTGCTAGATCTCGAGGGTCCCAGGAGCAGGCTGGGGTAGACAAGGCTGCAGGGGGCCCAGAGCTGCAGCCAGCCACAGCGAAGTAAGGAGGGGCTTCAATATTTAACAACAGCTGCAGCCACAAGGGTATGAACCAACTGAATTGCAGTCCTGAGTCAAATTTCAAGTGGACTTTTGATGATACTTAAAACTCTTCAGGGGCTGCCAGTGGCTTTTAGGAAAATGTCAAAATGCTTCATGTGGAGGTCCTACGTGACTGAACCCATGCCATCTTCATTGGACCGACAGCTCCTCATTTTACGCCCTACACACCAATCATTCTCAACCTCTTCAAGTTTCCAAACACGCCAAACTTCACCTAG
This sequence comes from Ovis aries, assembly GCF_016772045.2. Lineage (NCBI taxonomy): Eukaryota > Metazoa > Chordata > Mammalia > Artiodactyla > Bovidae > Ovis > Ovis aries. Next base: position 20,322,662 of record NC_056080.1, on the reverse strand, counting down.
CCTCTATGTCTTAAAAAAGATTTATCCTCTTGCCTGGAAAGTCATTTCCTCAGGAAACTCAGATTCATCTTCTAAGACTCAGCTCAAACTTTGCCTCCTCAGGGAAGTCCTCCTAGACTCCTCTTCCTCTCAAGGTCACAGGCAACCTGTCATATTCAGATTCTATTATGATCGTCTCTAGAAGAATTCACCACATTAGATGACACGTAAGGTGAATGTAGGCTTCCCAGGAGGCTCAGTGGTAAAGAATCCACCTGCCAAGTGGGAGATGAGGGTTGGTCCCTGGGTCGGGAAAATCCCCTAGAGGAGAAAATGGCAACCCACTCCAGTGTTCTTGCCTGGAGAATCCCATGGACAGAGGAGCCTGGTGGGCTGTAGTCCACAGGGTCACAAAGAGTCAGACATGACTGAGCGACTAAATAAGAATAAGGTGAATGCAGGCATTTATTATTTATAAAACAGGTATTTACAGGTGAATACATCCATTTTAAGAGGGGCTTTTTGCAAGCTTTAATATGTCTAGAAGTAGGGTGTACCTTACAACTGGTGATGTGGTTTAAGTTGACAGAGTCTGTCTTTCTTAATGGTACATAGTATTGTGGTACATCTTCAATCAACTGTATTTTATATTCAATGAAATAAGCTTTTCTCCTTCCCGTATCCACATCATGTGCAATACTGTGCATGGAGGATATGCTTTGACTCTCAGCCCCTCTCAGACCGTCTGGCATGTTTAATGTGAGGCCCACCAGCTCACTTTCCAAGCTCCCTTGCCAGCTGGGGCATCCATGGGCCATTGGAGGGCAGCAGGCAGGTAGAAGCCTCCTGTGGGTTTTGCTTGCTACCCCTGGTTATGCCCATGGCTCCAGCAGGAGCAGGGCCAGAGGTGACAGCAGCAGAAGTGTGTGGGACTGTGCCTCCTGGAGTCCCACTTAGCAGCAGCCACCACGGGGTGAGCATGCTCAGGCTCAGGATCGGCTCCTTTGCCCCTTAGGTGGCAGTAGCAGCAGCAGCTATCTGCAGTTACTGAACTCTGGGTAGCATCACCCCCTCTTCGCGCCTTCTGCCAGTTGGTTCCAATACCTTTGGAACCAATTCCCAGCATTAAATACACTCTCTTTGAAATACCCAGAGTGGAGGAAAGAGCCTCATCTCTCAGGGTCTCAATTTTGCCATCTGACAAATGGAGACAATAATAGTCTATCTCGTATAGGTTTTTTTTTTTTTTTTTTAAGATGAAGCACTTAAAACAGTGCTTGAAGAAATGTTAGGCATTATTATTGCTGTGCTTCTCAGTATTCTGCATGTTTGGTCACCCACAGATATACCTGTAGATGCTTCTATTGTTTCTTTTTTCAATGCTTATTCAGGACTATCTAAGCCTATTCAGACAGGTTTGTTCAAGGAGGGAAGGAGGAAGGAAGGATGAAAGAATGGAATGGAAAATACAGGAAGGAAAAGGAAAGGGAATGGGACCAAAGTGGGGAGGGGAGGAAAGAGGAGGGGAGGGGAGGGGCAGAAAGGGAAGGCAGCGAGGGCTCAGGGCATCAGCTACTTCCCGAGAGGTGTAGGGTGATTTGCTTACCAGCAGACCATCAGCCTGGCTCCCTCTCTCATCCATGATCTCAGAGTCACACCAACTCCCGCTCTTCCCCAACACAAGATACACAAATCAATCTGCCAAAGGCAGTGCTAATGATTTTCTCTCTGCCTGGAAGCTATGTGAAAATGGCGCTTGTCCTTCACATACCAATACATATAGAAAATGCATGAAGCAATAAGACAGATCACCCAAGAGAAAAAGTGGACCAAAGACTTGAAGAGACACTTCAAAAGGAGGTTACCCAAGGAACTGATAAATACATGAAAAGGGGCTCAACTTCATTAGTCCTGAAGGAAATGCAAATTGAAACCACAACAGTGTCCCTCTTCTCTGGTCTCTTCTCTCCACCACAGACCCTGGTTGTCCTCCAGTCCTATTCCCATTGGTAGTAAGAGCATCCAGGTGAGAACATACACCTGTCTGCTTCCTCTCTGAGCCGCTTGAGGGCTGAGATCATGATCTGGACATCTTCTCACCCCAGGACCAGAGGGAGGAAGCAATAAACATTACAGGCTGGACACAACAGAAATCCCAACGAGATGACAGAAGTCAGCATGAAAAGACTGGGTTCAGAATGTGATTTTGCAGCGGGAAGAAGAAAACGGACTAGAGAGGAGAAGTAGCAGAGCCGTTCTCTGAAGTTACTGGAAACAATTAGGACAAGAGGAAAACCACTTCTTTCAAGACAGTGGCCGAATGTCTGTTCACGTCTCCTCTGCTGTAACTCACCACTGGATTCCTTAAGGTCAAGTGCTCTCTGGGTGCACTTAGCCTGGTTTTTATCAGAAGAAGACATATCCCTGTTCTCTAGAACTTTCTGTCAATAGAATTTTCAGTGGGAAAAAAAAAAAATTGGGTGCACATATCTTCTACAAATGGAGAAAAGAAACTATGATGAGATTTTGACATTTCAACTGATTTCTAGCTTTGCAATGCATTTGAAAGTCTTTTACTCTAAAAAGAGCTCGCTTGACAGAATATTTGCCATTATTCCCAAACATAATGAGTATTCACTGTCCATATTTTTAAAAAATTATAATACAGTTCCTCAAGCTCATTTCTACATTAAATTGTGAGACTAGAGCACAAATGCAGGTCTATGCACATGTCATTTAAAGCCAGAAACCAGGCTGCAAACTGTTAAATCAAGTATTTATATTCTAGACTCCTAGTTCAGTTCAGTTGCTCAGTCGTGTCCAACTCTTTGCGACCCCATGGACTGTAGCACGCCAGGCTTCCCTGTCCATCACCAACTCCTGGAGCTTGCTCAGACTCACATCCTTCGATTCGGTGATGCCATCCAACCATTTCATCCTCTCTCTGGACTCCTAACTTGTAAATATAACTCTTACCCACCTGGAAACCCACGTTCCAATTCAAGATCCATAAGTTCTGTGACATTCCATGTAAAACCATGTTGGCACCCCCTTTTCTCTGCTCCCTTCCCCCATCCCAGCAGCCCCCTGGGTGTAGGCAGTCTTCCATCATCCATCAGGCTCTGGGATGATAAACCGAGGAGAACCCTATGGGCCCTGGAAGTGGATGCTGAGCAGTTTGGACAGGAACTTTCAAGTCTCAGGGATACAAACTGTGTTCTAGAAGAGGACAGAGGTGCAGCCCCCAGCACTTTGGGCCTGTCTCTGGTGGCGAGGGGCACAGCTGGAGGAGAGCCAGAGGGAAACCCTCTTGAAAGAACAACCCAGGGCAGGTCCCCTCTTTGTCAGTTCCCAGGGCAAAAACGTAGCCCTTATCACACAGCTTACAATTTAAATCCTTTCACATCCAACCTATTCCAATAGATTTAAACTACAAGAATGTTTTTTTAAAAGAAGAGAAATATAGACCTCAGGTGTTGGGAATGATCTACCTACTGCAACTGAGGGCTTTGACAGCTAAAACCAAAAGGAAAAGACCTCAGTTAGATGTTCGTAAATAATGTATGCAAGTTCATTTGTTTAAGTAGACAGTGTTTTTCAACGTGTCAAATTCTAGGAACATTTTATTGTGTCAGTATCGTATAAAATTCATCAGGTGATATATGAATTTCAAAAATGTAATACATTATACCAAGAGGAAAGATCATTTGTCTTCCTAAGGAGGTGATACGACATTACACAGTAGACTGCCTTGCTGATATTATTAGCCATGAATCCCATTTGGAATTTACTGCTCATCTCAAAGGCTTAGCATTATTTAACTGTAATAACTCTCAATCGTAACCAGTCAGACGATCGATTCAGTTTAATCACTGATGTTCCTGTAATGGTGAAACACTGAATTATTTTTGTTTGAAGCTAGCACACCAAGTCCCATGGTATGGTATAATTAAGAACAACTGTTTACTTTTTCTTAAATTCAACACCCCTCACCCCCACCTCAAAAGCTAGACATTAAAGTACTAAATATAATGATCTTGGTAAACCAAATTGCTAGGTTCCTGGCAGCCCTTCCCTGCTGTTTCCCTTAAACATTTCTATCTGAAATGATGATGAATAAAAAAAGAAAAAGAAAAGAAACCTGGAAAATATACAGCTATCCCTTCACTGTATCGTCCACCTAACCATCAGAGTTTCCATTCCGGTGCTAAAAAACACTCCCTCCCTCCTTCCTCTGTCCCTTTCAGACCATTTTAGATTGTTACTTGCACTGTTTCAAACGTCCATGGGGCACTCACAAGATCCAGAGACACCAGCCCATTATTTTATGTCTGTGAGTTAGTCTCCCCAAGCAGACTGGGAGACAGTTTTGAAGGTCTTCAATCATCTTGGTTTGCTCGGTACTCCACGAGGGCCTGATCCATGCAAGTACCCTAATGTTACTGAATAAACAAACGATCACCTTGTTGCCCTCCTGAACTACACGGTATTGAGAGTTATTTTGGCATAAAGAGTATCAGTTCCCCACAGAAGTGAGTTAACCCAGTGCATCACCACTATAAAGTTTAAGAATATGAACATTAGAAAGTCTCACTATAAGATACTGGATGAGTTCATTCAGTCCCACCAGGTAGGGAATAACTCTCAGAGCTTAGTGGCAAAGACAAAGACTGATGCAGCATGCCCTTGTGAAATCTTTTTCAAGTGTACTTTGTTTCAATTATATTTTATAATCATCAGGAGACTAGCCTTGGCTATGCTTTAAGAACACTGCACTTAATCCGAGCTTATTTTTCAGAGGCAAAATTGAAAATACATTAGATCCTGGAAATGCTTAGAAGGGAATCATTCTGAGTGGCATTGCAGTAACTGGTCAACACGTCTGGCAGCTGGTGCCTTTCATCCCCTCTACTTTCAGCTGTCCTCTTTCTGTTCTTCTTTTGGCTTGTGAGATCTTAGTTCTCCAGCCAGGGATGGAGCCTGTGCTCCCTGCAGTGGAAGTGCAGAGTTCTAAACAGGGGAGCACCAGGAAATTCCCACAGCTATTCTCTTTTAAACATGTTTTAAAACTGTCAGCAGCCTCTGATCTCTTTTGGGAATAGATAGGTTATCAAGCATGAATAAAGGCCTTAACACATTTACTAGCATTTGAATTCTTCCCAAGATGCAGCTTCTTTTTGGTGGATTTCATTATTAAGTTTGTTCTCTCCACAAACTTAATAATCTCAGGTATAACTACCACTTTTTCAGAGCATCTTTGGTAATTTGTTATAATCCAGTTATTTAGCTTATAAACGGCCCCACATAACTTACCTGTTCATTTAAATGTTTAACATTTAAAAATAAATTGTATAGTGGACCATCATAAAAAAATTTCATCTAAACTCTGCTCAACATATTTTTCCTTTTGGCAATATTCTAGAATGAAATACAATCCACTGGCATTCTGTGGCCATCTGTATATCTTTTTAAAGTACATTTCTGGCATAGCCCCACCAACTATCACTTTCTCAAAGTCCAAAAAAGCTGTTGGACCAAGAGACAGGCTTATGAATAAATGGATAACTTAATGCATTTCAAATCACTGGGGAATGAATAGACAATTTAATCAAGGGTACTGGGACAAGTGGTGACCACAATGGAAAAAAATAACTTCACAATTCATAGCATACCAAAAACACAAAACCAAAACAAAAAACCCTCCTCACATCCTACAAAAAAAAAGGGGGTGGGGAATGCCAGATGAATGAAAGACCTAATTATGAAAAGTAAAAATTAAAACACTAGAAAAAATATGTATATATATGAGAAAATCAAACTAGGGAAATGTTTCTTTTAAAAAACACAATAAACAGAAACCATAAAGGAAACAGACTGACAAATTTTATTGCACTCAAATAAAAAATGTGCATCAGAAAATACTATTAATAAACAAAAAGACCAAGCATAGCCAAAGCTAGTCTCCTGATGATTATAACATGTAATTAAAAACAAAGGGCACCTTAAAAGATTTGACAAGGGCAGATTGAGAGTAGCTGCTTATAAGATAAACAATACAGGATTATTATCTCAAAGATATAAGCATAATACATCAATAAGAAAATAAAAACCCAATAGCCAATGGACAGAAGAGAGACATTTTTCTAAAGAGGGAACATTGGCTGGCCAATTAACTTATAAAAATGTGCCCAACCTCATTCCTAATCAGGTGAATGAAAATATAAATCACAGTAAATTACCAGTTCACACCTCCAGACTGGCAAAAACTTAAAAGTCTAATACAGCCAAGTCCTGGCAATAAAGCAACTCCCATGTCCTGGTTGTGAGAGTGTAAACGGGGACCCCAGTTTGGAAAGCAATTTGGCAGCATCTAATAAAGTTGAAGCCTGGAGAAGCAAACATGGGAATGTTCCATCATCTGATTTCTTTTAAAAGCGGTGGAAGCTTAATATAGGGGGCAGTTTGGTTGTATTAGCATAAATTCTGATTTTGCAGAATTCACTTCTGAAACCTGATACTTGCTAGTAAATAATAAAAGCTAACATTTGAGCACTTAGTCTGTGCCAGACACCACTCTGAGCACGGATTATTTTATTTGATCCTCCTAATGATCCAGAAAAAGGTTGCTGTAGACTGAAAGTTTACGTGCCCTTGCTCCCCACTGAGTCCATGCTGAAATCCTAATCCCCAGTGAGATGGTATGAGGAGGTGAGGCCCTTGGGAGGTGACTAGGTCACAAGGGTAAAGCCCCCATGAATAGGATTAGTGCCCTTATAAAACAGACTCTGGAGAGCTCCCTTAACCCATCTGCCACATGAAGGCACAGAATGAAGACAGTCGTCAATTAAGAAGAGGGTCTTCACCAGATGCCAAACCTGCTGGCACAACATCTAGGCTGCACAGATTCCAGCAGAGTGAGAAATACCAACGGGGTCTACTGTAGCACATGAAACTCTGCTCAGTGTTATGTGGCAGCCTGGATGGGAGGGGGATTTCAGGGAGAATGGATACATATATCCATTCATCCATGTATATGCATGGCTGAGTCCCTTTGCTGTCCACCTGAAGCTACCACAACATTGTTAATCAGCTCTACTCCAATACAAAATAAAAAGTTCTTTTTTAAAAAAAAAAGGATTAAAGAATAAAAAATAAAAGGAAAAAAGAAGTGTGAGAAATAAATTTCTGCTGTTTATATGTCACCCAGTTTATGGTATTATATACCAGCACAAATGGAAAGAGACAAAAGAGTCGTTCTTATCACTATTTTACAGATGCACAGAGGGCCAAGGTCCCAGAGCCAGGACATGACAGAGCTAGCATACGAATCCAGTGGTCTGGGTCCACTTTCACATCCTGCACCCCATGAGTAAATAGTATTTGCAGGAGTTGGCATGGCTTGTCCTGGAGTCAACTGTAACATCACTAAGTATGTGTAAAGCACTACCAACTTTATGTCTGAAAAATTAGTACGGTTTCCCAAGTCAACCTTGATAATACACTAAAATCAAGGAGAGAAGGAAGAATGCTTCTAACGTTTGACTTCCATGTTCAAGGAGCAAATAGAGTTCAGTCTTGTGTTTTCAGGCTCCCTAATTACCAGGAGAGTATGTTCTCCAAGCCAAGTACTTTTGCCTGAAAAATCCCATGGACGGAGGAGCCTGGTGGGCTGCAGTCCGTGGGGTCGCTAAGAGTCGGACACGACTGAGCGACTTCACTTTCTCTTTTCACTTTCATGCACTGGAGAAGGAAATGGCAACCCACTCCAGTATTCTTGCCTGGAGAACACCAGGGATGGGGGAGCCTAGTGGGCTGCCGTCTGTGGGGTCGCACAGAGTCGGACACGACTGAAGTGACTTAGCAGCAGCATGTTCTCCAAATGGCACTTTGCCTAAGTTTCCAAAACAATATTCATTCCAGGAAGCCACAGACTCTGACATCTCATCCCAGTGTAGGGTGTCTGGGAATTTCACAGTATTATTTTGCTTACGAGGTACCTGTTAGTGCCTTTGATTAATTGCTTCAAAGACTTTAGTTATTAGACTTTGCTAATAGGACATCATCTCTGAATAAGAAAAAAAAAATGAAAACTGCCATTATTGAGATACACCATTGACAGAATTTGAATAAATCCATACATTGCATTAGATTGTAACAGAGTTAAGTTTCTTGGTTTTTATCATTGTATCCAAAAGACGCTTACTCCTTGGAAGAAAAGTTATGAGCAACCTAGATAGCATATTCAAAAGCAGAGACATTACTTTGCCAACTAAGGTCCGTCTAGTCAAGGCTATGGTTTTTCCAGTAATCATGTATGGATGTGAGAGTTGGACTGTGAAGAAGGCTGAACACCAAAGAATTGATGCTTTTGAACTGTGGTGTTGGAGAAGACTCTTGAGAGTCCCTTGGACTGCAAGGAGATCCAACCAGTCCATTCTGAAGGAGATCAACCCTGGGATTTCTTTGGAAGGAATGATGCTAAAGCTGAAACTCCAGTACTTTGGCCACCTCATGTAAAGAACTGACTCATTGGAAAAGACTTTGATGCTGGGAGGGATTGGGGGCAGGAAAAGAGGGGGATGACCGAGGATGAGATGGCTGGATGGCATCACTGACTCGATGGATGCGAGTCTGAGTGAACTCCGGGAGTTGGTGATGGACAGGGAGGCCTGGCGTGCTACGATTCATGGGGTCACAAAGAGTCGGGCACGACTGAGCGACTGAACTGAACTGATCCTGGTTATGAAAGTGAATGCCCTTGTTCTTGTATTTAGGAGTTAAGGGACATCATGCCTGCAATTTACTCTTAAATAGTTCAGAATAGAAGTTATAATAATAATAAAATCCTAAAAGGAGAGTTGCCATATGATCCAACAATCCCACTCAATATACTCATACAAAACTATAATTCAAAAAGATACATGCACCCCTATTCTCATAGCAGCAGTATGTACAATAGCGAAGACATGGAAATAATCTAAATTTTCATTGACAGATGAATGGATAGAGAAGATATTATATATGTGTGTGTACACACACACAATGGAATATTACTCAGCCACAAAGAATGAAATCATGCCATTTGCAGCAACATGGGTAGACCCACAGATTATCAGCCTAAGTGAAACAAGTCAGAAAGAGAAAGACAAATACCATATTATATCATTTATATGTGGAATCTAAAACACAATACATACCAGTAACTTATCTACTAAAGAAAGGAAACCATAGACTGGTGGTTGCAAAGTGGGATGGGTAGGGGAGGGAAGGAATAGGGGTTTGGGATTAGCAGAGGCAAACTATTACATATAGGATGGATAAAATAAACAAGGTTATACTGTATGACACAGGGAATTATATTCAATATTCTATGACAAACCATAACGGAAAAGAATATGAAAATATATAAATATATGTATAAATGAGTCATTTTGCTGTACAGAATTAACACAACATTGTAAATCAACTCTACTTAAATTTTTTAAAAAAAGCAAGACGTTAGAAATAACAAATGTTGGTGAGGATGTGGAGAAAAGGGAAATGTTTTACGCTGTTGGTAGGAATGAAAATTTGTGCAACCACTGTGGAAAACAGTATGGAGGTTCCTCAAAAAACTAAAAAATAAAACTACCATGTGACCCAGCAATCCCACTCCTGGGTATATATTGAAAAAGAACAAAAACTCTTAATTCCAAAAATACACACACTCCAATGTTCATAGTGGCATTATTTACTGTTGCCGAGATATGGCAGCAACCTAAGTGTGGTGTGTGTGTGTGTGTGTGTTGTACAACATGAGGAACAGAGCTACTGTAATAACTATAAATGGAGTATAACCTTTAAAAGTTGTGAACCACTATACTGCACACCTGTAACATATAGGATTGTAGAGCAACTATACTTCAATTCAAAATGAAAGAAACCAAGGTGTTGGCTTTGAGAGGGAATCAGGTAGGTCCTTGCTTTTCTCCTTAGGCCCATAGAATGGTGTTCTCCCTGTGTCTTCACATCATATGTGTTTCTGGGTCCAAATTTCCCCTTTTTATAAGGATACTAGTCACAGGATAGTGACCCTATCCCTAGTGATCTCATCTTAACTTGGTCCTCTGCAAAGACCCTATTTCCATATACGGTCACATTCACAGGTACTGAAGGTTAGGGTTTCCATGTCTTTTGGGGAGACACGACTCAAGCCATAACACCATTCCAGGTATATTTCTGATGGGGGAGAATTAAGACTGGAAGTAAGGGCCTCATGGCCCTAACATCTGCATTATTTAAGGATCGACTGTATTGTTTCACTGTCTTTTTGTAAATGTTTGGTGCTTTATAAAGCCCATGATTTATAAATCATCTCTATCCCTACTCATCCCTTACCTGGAACATATGAGCTTTCTTCACAGCCTTCAGTTTACACTCATTCCTTCATCCATCTACTTCCAGCAGCCCTCATAGTGCCCTGTAGCTTTGGGCTGGCGTTTTCTTTCTTTTTCTCTGCTGCCTAAGGAGCTGCCCCATGTTCTTTCCTCTATACACTGCTCTGAATATATATCCCAAACACTGTCTTCTAGCCTTCTATGGAAGGCTGTTCAAGTAGAACGTCAAGACTGAATCGTGTAACCTTTCATCCTTCCCCACATTCTCCAATCTATTTTCAACAAACTTGCAAAAGACCCAAGCACGAATTAAAATTTGTTCTGGTTTTACTCTCCACAGAAATAGTAAGCCCATGAAATCAGAGCACAATCTAGGCTTCCGTAAGTAGCATGTTTAGTTGAATAGAAAGTATAATCCCTTATCTCTGTGTTTAGAACCTTCTAGCTGTCAGGACAATGTCTGCACACTGAACAGGGTCTCCACATCTCTTCAAAACTGCAAGGAGCCCAGGTGGGGGAGGGGGGGAAACTGTGGGGAGAACTTGAAAATATCTGCACTGGTCATTGCTTCAAACTCTCCACTAATTGGCCTCCATCCACTGCCAGTTTCGTAACTTTTCAAATGCTGGGGGTATAAACGCCCTTTGTGGAATACTGGGAAGTTAAACTTGAGCCCTAGATTAATGCTTTATCCAACTGCCTTTTAAACACAGTCCATGAGAACATTCCTAACCCTTGGAAATCAAATAGGAATTCATCTTAGCAATTATCATGGCAATATCCATTGCTTTGGAGGCCACATATAACAATGTTAATATAAAATATTTCAATTTAGCAGTGGTTTATGCATTCTGTGAGTTTTTCTGCAAGGCACGCACCTTGCTGATGTACCACTTAGCAGCTCTCCGTGCCAGTACCACTCAGTGTGGTCCACAGATTGGCAGCATCAGCTGATTAGACTCTGAGAAATGCAGGCTCCCAGGCCCTGCCCCAGACTTCCGGAACGAAACTGTATTTTAAGGAGATCCCTGGGTACCTATTCACACTCAAGTTTGCTAAGCAGTGCCCTCATTTTTCTATTCCTGTTTCTAAATGGCAGGGTGGGCTTGCCCAGGGACTCAGCGGAAAAGAACCTGCCTGCAATGCAGGAGCCACAGGAGACACAGGTTTGATCCCTGGGTCGGGAAGATCCCCCTGGAGGAGGGCATGGCAACTGACTCCAGTAGTCTTGCCTGGAGAAGTCTGTGGCCAGAGGAACCTGGTGGGCTATAGTCCATAGGGTCACAAAGAGGGACACGACTGAAACGACTTAGCACGCACACACACAAATAGCAGGCAACTACAGTTCCAGGTGAACTTTTTAAAGTCCTCAACCAGTTTTCTCATGAAACTAACTGAATAGAGCTCTCTTTTTTGGCCTCACCATGTGGCATGAGGGATCTAGAATCCCAACCAGTGACTGAACACATGCGTGCCCCCCGCAGTGGCAGCACAGAGTCCTAAGGGAAGTCCCTGAATAGCTTTTTTTGATGTGACTCTATTTCCAAAATTTTTTTTTAATGAGACTTTTTGCCTTAAGTAAAAAGAAGGCTTCAGACCCACTCTTGATCTCCATTCCTGTTTCTGCCACATACATGGATTAAAAAATCCTTCATGCCCTCCAAACCCTTCAGGTCTTAGCAGAAGCTCAGGAACAAACATCTAACAACAAACAGTGGGGTCTTTGAAGCAAGATCTCTGCCAGGGACCTTTTGTCTGTAGGCCAGCGGGAGCCACAAGAACCCGAGCGCAGACAGGGAGCCCACTGCAGCGGACCTCCCAGCCAGAGCTCCACTCCCCCATTCCAGCCTTCGTCATCTCCTGCGGGAGCCCTGGCAGGTACGGTTACATCTTTGTGTAGCAGTCCCACAGCCTGAAAGACCTAATATAGCCACTAGCACTTCTGCTGCCTCGCAAACATCACATTTTACTGTCTTCTGTGCTCGATCTTAACAGTCTGCTTTACTTGGGTGCTATGCAGGGCCCTTGAGACTCAGTCTTCTTGGGTTTCTGGTACTGTGTCCAGAAATCTTGCTGTCATGTCCTTCAGGCAGACAGGAGACCAACCCTATCAAAAATTTCCTTTTTTTTTTTTTTAAAGATTTAACCTAATGTTTTGCTTGTAAATCATTTCAAACATAGAGGAAAGTTGCAAAGAGAACTTGTCAATTTAATGCTGGTATAACAATACTTGATCAAAAGTACCATTCCCATACCAATGTGTCAATTGATGCAATAATGCTCTCTACATGATTTTTCCTCCAATACAGGATCCAGTGTTGGGTCAAATACTGCATTTAGTTGCCTTGTCTCTTTAGCCTCCTTTAATCTGGAAACCTTTTCACGGCCTTTCTTTTAACATTGATACTTTTAAAGGATATAAGCCTTCTGACAAGAGAACATTTCTCATTTGGGAGCTAATGTTTCATCATGATTAGATTCAGAAGCATTAGAAGCATTCTTACCTAATTTCTGCATAGGTACTGATTAGCCTTCTCACCTGCCCCTTGCTGATTATGATCACCTCGTCAAAGGGTCCAGTGTCTCCAATGAAGTTTTCTCTGGCAACATGTAGTAAACTGAAAAAGGACTGCCTGTGGACGTTAACATCCTAATCCAAGAAACTTAGATGTTACCTTATATCGCAAAAGGGACTTCACAGCTGTGGCTGAGCTTGAATTGGGGAAGAGAATCATGAATCATCCAATGGAATCTCAATAGGGCTTTATTACAAGGATGCAGCCGGACAGGAGTCAGAGAAGGTAACATGACAGAAGAAGCAGAGAGATTTGAGGACACTATGCCTCTGACTTTGACACCGAAGGATGCAGAAGCCAAAGAATGTAGGTGCCCTCTAGAAATGAGCAAAGACAGTAAACATTCTCCCCTGGAGCCTCCCAAGGAAGCCAAGTCCTGCCAGTGCCCAGATCCGAGCCCAGGAAGACTCCTTGCACACTTGTGACCGGATACATTTGTTAGTTTAAGGAACTCAATTCAGGGTAATTTGTTCAGGTGGTAACAGGATCCACAACTCATAAAGTCTGGGGGAGACAGAGCCACATAAATCTGCTCTCTGTCAAAATCTGCCCCCAGATTTTACATCAGGGGATGGTTCTTGCCTAGGCCAGTCTTTGCCATGATGATTACAAAACGCTCTTTTCAATTCCAGCACTCCTCTCCCTTAACGAGCTCTCAGCTTTCTATGGCAAGTACCTCATCTGTTAGTGTATTTGTGACCTCCACTTACTTGTATATTTATTTTCCATATACCCTTCATGACTTTCAGTTTTTTCTGAGGGTCTGATGGTTTATAATTTATCGTTCTGCTTAATTATTTTAGGACACAAACCCTTCTGGGGTTCAGGTTCAAACTACGCATAAGCAGCCAGGATCAGAGTCTCATGGTCTGGCTGACTGAGGCCCTGAAACCCAGGCCACAGCCCCCTATAGGCTGACCCGGACCAAAGTAGAGGGCTGGAGTAAGAATTCCACCCACTGGGTAGGGCGTCACCAAGGGTAGAGATGTTCAAGAAGGACAGAGTTGACAGTGGAGGACAAACAGGAAATAAGAGACTCACAGCAATGCCTGACATCCAAATGGCCGCAGGTCCTACACAGTGTTCTGGTTTTCGGATCTGAGTGCTCTATGCCTTTCCGGGTCCTGCTGTCTTCAGTCTGTGGGAGCGCCAAGAAGGAACCCCGAAAAAACAAGCCCTGGTGAAAGGACCTTTCACCCACGCTGAGACCACACCCTGCCGGAGCAGGCTGGCCACGCCTCCTGCTACGCGTGAAGGTGGGGTGTGTTCTCCCTCTCTCATCACAGCGGCTCTTCTTGAACACGCCCACCTGTGTAACTTCTTCACACGGCGTCTTCTATGCTCCCCTGGGAAAATGCACGTCTACGCGTTCCTGTCACAGTGCACTGTAACCATATGCACGAAGCATTAGACAAGCTGAGCAAGAGGTCCCGGGTGACGGCCTTGGGAGCTCATACTGTAGCCATCTGGCACCTGGACTTGGGCTGAAGGCCCTGCATCCCCTGTCCCCACTGGATGCATCCCGTCCCCACTGAGCTTCACTTCCACGCCACCAGCTCTCACCTGAGAGAGTCAGAAACCACTGCTCAGCTGTGCTCTCTCCCAGCAGGACTCACCATCCCTTCAGACGTTGAACATTCAAATATACGTGGACAATAGATAAGGAATGAAGACTTAAATAAGATTTAACAGAAAAAGTAGAGATACTGAGTGTGAAGGGACCATGCAGCGGACACAGGATATGTTGACAAAAGCTCCCCTCAGTGCTGGGAGGAAGGACAGAGGTGTGATTTCATGTATCAAATTGAACTCAGACATCTGAAAGCAGGCAAAGGCAGACTCGTCTAGAAAATAGAGAACATGGAATATCATCCCAGGAGCATTTCCATCCTTCTGCAGTGAACTCAGGGCTGTCAGAATCCCTTACTGAGAACCTGAGTTACCAGGTAATCATCAACCAGTATGTGAGACTATTTTAGCCCTAAAACAAGAAAAAAAAGTTGCTCACTCGTGTCCGACCCTTTGCGACCCCCACGGACTATATAGTCCATGGAATTCTCCAGGCTAGAATACTGAAGTGGGTAGCCTTTCCCTTCTCCAGCGGATTTTCCCAAACCAGGGACTGAACCCAGGTCTCCCACACTGCAGGCAGATTCTTCACCAGCTGAGCCACATGGGAAGCCCAAAACAAGAAAAAAGGATTTCCTCATAGGCAGAGCCAGGCATCTCTCCCAAGTCCATTGTCAAAGCCCACATCTACAGACAACTGCCCCTTGCCCAACTTTACAATCTTGGGCCTCCATCTCTAGGCTGAGGTGGGACAACCCCTCAGGCCTCCCTCTGGATATTGGAGGGCTCCTGTCCAAACAGGAGAGCCCGTGACTCATTTACTGTTACTGTCCCCTGCTCAATATGTTTCCCAGTATGTCATCTGAAAGGAATCACTCATCGAAATGACCACTGTGTGACTGGTTGTTCCCCATGGATGTACTCTACATTAATAAAATGGCCAGGGCATCACTGGGACCCCCAGATCCAGGAGATAAGCTTACCTGTCCAGTCACATTTATCATCTTACTTCCCAGGGAGATCCCATCCAAGAGTACTCAAATAGCCTTCCAAGAGCACTGAGCTATTTCTTGCCCATGTTCAATTTCTTATTTTTGATGAGTAAAGCAAAAAATCAGTGGAATGATTGCCCTGGGTAGTTGAGATTATAAATGGTTCTGGCTGAGAACAACTGATCTGCCACTGTTATCTGAGGTTGACAGCAGGGTGAAGGGGCCCAGCTACCCTTCCCCACCGCCTAAACACAATCAAACAGTAGAAGCCAAAACTATGGGTCAGGGGTTCTTAACTGGGCATCTATGCATGGAATAATTTGCGGCTCTAAACTTGGTGGGAAAACCTTTCTATATTTTTACTAACCTTCTACTGAAATCGAGCATTTCCTTTAATCATGAGCACAGGTGACAATCCATGTTAGCACTGACAATACCTATGACTTTGTCAACAAGTCAGATGCGTTCTTTGCACATTTCAGTTGCCACAGATCTTCTATTTATGCTCATTATGCTTCAAAATAACAATATGTGACCCACAACTAGATACAGCTTTGTAACACATCATTGAAGCAGAAGTATGAAATCAGACGTCTTTGAACAACATTGTAACCTACTTCCTTATAATCTTATCTCCTTGATGTATTAGAAAACTTGTTTCTGAGGAGGGGTTCACAGGTTCACCAGGCTGCCTGAGGAATCCATGGTACCAGGAAGGTTAAGGACCCCTACCTAATGTGAGCCTTGTGACAGCAAATTCAGAACGCTGGAACCTAAATTCAGATTGTTACTGGCCACGAGACCCCTGGGCATATTTCAAATTTTGACTACTGGCCTACTCAGTGATATTCACAATTCACAAAACTCACAAAGCTGTTTTTAAGACTGAGCAAGAGAATGTAAAGGAAAGTTGTGTACTGACCCAAAGCACAGCACCATAAAAGATGGTGTGGTAGAAAGACATTCAGCAATGGGGTGATGTAGAAGGAGGTGAAGTGTTATCTCAAAGCTATGTAGCAGCTTGAATCAAATAATGCTGCCCACCTGGCCTTAAGAACAGGGCTACTCACAGTGCTATTCCAAGACTGGGGAAGGACTGTGCCCTGCGGTGGAGACCAACATGCTGCTTCGTTCATTGAGATGGTCTTGCTGGGAATGAAAAAACTTCAGCTGAAGCAAACGAAACAATGTGCATAGAACATAACAACCTGCTGAAGGACCACACTGCTCTAGAGTCTTGGGCACAGAGCAATGATACATCACACACATGCACAGAGCAATTATACATCTTACACACACACACACACACACACACACACACACACACACACACCCCTTACTCTATCCCAGGAGTCATGAGAACAATGAAACTGATCAATTTATTGGGTGCAGAGCAATAATACATCACTCTCTCACACACACACACACACACACACACACACATGCGAGAACAATGAAATTGATCAATTTATTGAAACAAATGCAAACTCTTATGGCAGCAAGTTAAGCAAGAAGGCATCTATTCGACTGCAGAGGAAGAGCAGCACACTTTTGCTCTGCGCAGTAGAAACAGTGTCAACCCAACCTCCCTCCAGCCCAGTAGGATCACCATAGATCAGGTTCTTAAAACAGCCAATCACACTGTCAGAAGGCAGCATTTCTTCTTTTAATAAGCAAATTCTTGGTAACTGCTGATGTGCTGAATAGAATTTAAACTACAGCCACACTTGTCTTTAATTAAAAAGCAGCTATATATTACAGTATATTCTATTTTAGATGATAAAGGGGACTACAACAGTAAATAACACTACAGCCATTAGAGTAATGTAGCAGTGCTTAGATTTTATATTTCCTTAAAATGCAGCAGAACTGAAGGTTGTTGATAATTATCAAGAGTTCAGTTTGCATACATTTAGCAGTTCAAAAAGATGTTCAAAAAACACTAGACATCCTTTCCCTACTAGAAAGAAATGATTGTGCTCAGAATTCATGATTATCACCTGAAACAAAAATTTTCTTTCCATTTCCTTCTTCCTCCCATAACACACGCTAGTCTCTCCTGAACACATCTTCCATGGTCTGTCCCAACCCGATCCATCTCGTTCCTAACTCTCAGCTCTTGGCAGGACCTGCTACATCAGCAGATTTAGCTTCAGCCTCAAGCTAGTCTTCAAGTGTAAAGTTATATCACATATTAACACCACCATATCCAGACAGCAGATACACTTGCTTTCACATTTCAAATGGAGAAAAGAAAAACACCCCAAAACCTCCACTTCCATTTACCCACTCTGTGTTCAAACAGTACCATACTGTTTAATGTTACACAGTATACAGACTTTGAAAGACTGAGGAAGTTGGTGGTGGGGAGGCAAGGCGGTGAGTAGGGTTCCTAGTGTCTATCTATCAAAGCTATTTTTAACCTCTAGGCACAAGAAAAATATTTGCTGAAAGCCAATCTAGTTCCCACATGAGTCTAACTGCTTTCGTTCATTATTTTTTTTTCCCATGCCAATCCCACAAAAAAGAGTAAGTGGACATATATTCATTTTGAAAGATTATATGTTTCATACCATGAACCTATCTCGGAAGAATATTATGGGCTGACACTAATTCTATCTCAGAACAGACTGGATATTTTTAACGGTTTTCTTCCTACAAATTCATTGTAAATGAACTCATTTCATCGATAAAGCATAAACTTTTTTAAAAACAACAGGATAACCCAGTGATGTCTAACAGTCTGAGTCAATATAAACTTACCTTTTTATGTGAACTGTGACCCACACATACACTACCCAGCAGTGACACGCACTTCCTTAGGTGAGTTGAAGTTGCTCCTATGGCTGTGGGCCTCTACATAAACTATCCTCTATCTGTGCATCTAAAAAAACTCAGACAAGTTCACAGCAGCAATCCACAGTGATCTTTATTTTCACATCTAATATACCGATAAAGAGTTGGAAGAGAAACTCTTATTAAGAGAAATAAGCTTTTGCCTTTCAACTTTACAGTAAGGCCAAGTCTTTTCCCATCCTCCAGGTCAATTTTATAATGAAGAAGTGGTGAATGTAATAGGTTGTGTATCATTTACCAAGGTGGTAAATTAAGTCATTACTACTGTTCAAAAAAGGCCCTAAGGCCATCCTATTATAAAGAGATAAATGGCACCAACTGATAGGACAGAACCAAAAAAAGACCAAGGAGACACCTTTGTTCTGTGAGATCAGAAGTGAGCAAGAGAGGACCTGACTGAAATAAAACGACAGACACATGAAATTTCTCATTTGTAATTTTAATTGAAGCGTTGCTATTCATTTTTAAAGTCTTTCCTCATAAGCACCAAATTTTAATATCTATATCAATTTGGGTGGGAAAGAAACTCCATGAAGAACTCCCCTCCAGAAGAAAACAATGATGTTCACTCCTCCAAACAACCAAATTCAAATTCAAAGTCTACCAAAATGAAAACAAAACAAAACAAAAAAAAAAAAGCCCACGCAGAAAAACAGAAACAAAAACAAAAATCACATTCTAGGGGTTCAGTGCATTTAGCAGCCTTCACTGTGCTGTCTAATCATCCTAGTTCATCAAAATATACATTTTCCATTTGATTTTTAAATTAAAAAAATAATTAAAAACAGGAAACGTGAAGGAATTCACAATCAATTGCCTGACTTGTTTCGATTTCATGTACAGCATAGAAAGGTCAGGAAGGCTATTTGCAGCACACATGACTCGGGGACACTGATTTTCAAGGTTTAGCTTTCTTCCAAACAGTGTAAAACACCCACCTGGATAAGGAGTCAAGGAATAAGAGGAGGTAATTGAAGGCATCACTTAAAATTTGTTTACTGGCCTATAGACTGGAAGATGAATGAGCACTTCAAAGCTTACAGCGCTGTGGTAATGAGAGCAAAGGCCTCTGAGACAAGGGCACTTCGCAGCCTGGATGCCCGCCATCTGTGACGTTGGGGCGAGGTGTGGGGGAGCTTAGCAGAGAAAAGGTTAAAGGGACACAAATACTCTCTCAGAGAACACTTGTGCTTCCAAAGACTCTAAAATGTTTTAGGGAATTAATATGAGAAGGAAGGGTGGGAAGGAGAGAGAAACATCAGAGGGAGTGGGAGGAGGAGGGTGGCGGAGGTGGGAGGAGAGGGACCGAGGAAGAGAAGGAAAAAACGGTGGAAGGATGAGGGACCAGAGAGGAGCCAGAGGGTGGAAACCTTTTCTCCAGATGTCATCAATTGCTTTCAAAAGTCTTTGAGCATGTAAACAAAGATCTGACTGTCACAGAATGCTCTGGAGAGCAACCCTGATGAAGGTGCCAGGCAGGGAGAGGAAGCTTTGGTGTGCAGAACACTGTCCAGTTTTTAGGAGGAAGAAATGCACTATGAAAGTCCAATGACAATGCTCTCCTTTGCCTTTTCTCCAGGTTCTTCTCTTATTTCTCTGGACCAGCTTTACTAAGTGGAACTAAATGGAGGACACCAACACTGACTTTGTGATGCCTGGCATCATTTTTAGCTCTATCTCTACTGCAAAGCAGCATCAAGCCAAGTGTCGAAATTAATATTAAAGTAGGGTAATATAAACGTAAAAGGACAACGAGCTTCTTCAGCCAGCCTGCTCCAGCTAGGGTGGCTTTCTGAAACTCTGAAGTGCACGTCAATCCCCTGGCAGGCTGGTTGAGACAGGTCACGCGGCCCCAGCCTCCAGTGTTTCTGACTGGACAGCAGGCTGGGGTGGGGCTTAAGAATGTACCTGTTTAACTAGCTCCCAGGTGATGTCACAGGTCTGGTGGTACTGTGAGGACCAGTGGTGCCATACCATCCAAACCACCTGGGAGGCTGTGTCAGGGCACACCCCAGCATCTGAGGCTGGGACCCAGGAATCTGTATTGTTTTCAAGTGCCCAGGGTATTATTACAACATACAGCCAAGTCTGAAAACCAGGGCCTTCTGTATACTACAGAACTAATTCTGTTTACTGAAACTGGTAAATGGGCATGCTTTTTACATGGGGGTTCTGACTGGGCAACACGATGATGTGGTCAAAGGATATAATTCCAAGTACGAAGGGACACAGACGATCTCCTTTGAGAATTCCACAGGACAATACAGGCGCCCCAGCTGTTCTTCGTAGAGTGACAGGGCTTCTGTCAAATTGACACAGTTCCCCTAAATCAAAGAGAGAAAAGCAAACAATAGGAATCTTAAGTCCTATGGAGGGTCCCACTCATTGGAAGGTCTCTAATAAATGAGAACAATTCTAGCTTTAGATAAAAGTTCATCTCTGAAAATGAGATAAGGTTTCTGTACTTTCACAAATTGCATTGCATTCTATTTCTAGGCCCATTAGCTCATTATCCTTCTACTTCATTTACCAAGCCATTTCAAACTATTCGAGGATGAAGCAACAGAAAGCAGTGAGACCAATTTCTCATTAGTGACACAGTCATTGTATCAACACCATGCAATTAGCAAAGATTCATACACATAACCCATTCAAAATAAGTTTTCCCTAAAGTCACTGCAGTATTGAGGATGAAGTATCAGAAACATACTGTTCTTGATTTCCAGAATGACTTAAACTACAACCTTCTTAAGAGTCTAAGATGTTGACACAGAACTATTTCACACCCTTGTGCTTTCTCCAACAAAAGTCAATTCCAGATATATACACTAAAGGTATTTCCTCGTTTACTTTTTATCAAACATTTTGTCTTGACTTCATTGTTCTAATTTTTCTCCGTTTCTTGCCATTTCTTGTCTCCCCAGCTGGTAGGAGTGGTCAAGGAAATATAGTATAAATCTGCTGATAAAGATTTTTTTTTGAAATGTGTTCTTTTTCTTAATTATTGAAGTATAGTTGGTTTACAACATTGTGTTAGTTTCAGCCATACACCAAAGTGATTCAGCTACATGTATATATACACCTATATATACACATCTTTTCAGATTATTTTCCATTGTAGGTTATTAAAAGATACTGAATATAGTTCCTTCTGCTATATAGTAGGTCCTTGTTATTTATCTATTTTATGTATAGCAGTTTGTATCTACTAACCCCAACCTTCTAATTTATCCCTCCTGGTCCCCTTTCACCTTTGGTAACTATAAGTTGTTTTCTATGTCTGTGAGTCTGTTTCTTACAGATTCATTTGTACTATTTTTTTAGATTCCACATATAAGTGATATTTGACCGTAGACAAATCAAGGATAAACACAGTGACCTTGCTCCTTCAACTTTCTTCCAGCCTGCAACTTAGATGTGATATGTGGAGCTGTGGCAGCCACTCTATGACTATTAAAAAAAATGGTGAAGAGAATCAGAAATGCTGGTAGCCAAGACCCAGGAAAGCTGGTGAATGGATACAGAATCTGCCTAATTCTAGAGCTGCAATTCTTAATTTTTAATGTGTATATGAATCATAGGGGGCCTTGTTAAATTGCAGATTTTCATTAAGTAGGTCTGGGGTAGGGTTTATCATTTCAGCACAATTTTCCCACAATTTTCTCATAATGGATTTAGAAAACAAGATGAGCATTTAATATCAACTATTTCCTTTTAACCTCTGAAGTTCTAAACATTTGGAAGACGACTAGAATATACGTGCTGATAACATTCCTTCATAAGAACTTCATTATCAATTTGCCTCAAAACAGCCAAGATGAAAATTATTCATAAATAAAGCATCCTGTGATACAAGCATTCCTAAGAATGGCATTTCAAAATCAAAAAACCAGCCAGCTATGGGGAAGTGGGTAGACAGGACTATTCTGAGGGCTGGCCTGGGCAGTTTTAACTGAGCACATTCGATCAGCATGTCGTCATACTTCAGTGCCAACCTGTTTAGTAACCCATCATCTAGGGTCCTGCAGTGGGAATTGGCCCAAGTGCCTCTGACCAGCATATAATTTGGTTTCAACATTAAGTTCACCATGAGAGTATATAAACACCACATGTGTAATTTAAGATGCACAAATAGAAAACACTGCCCAGTTGTTTTTAGAACACCTCACTACTAGGGAAGCTATAGAGTGGAAATACCACCAAGGTTCACAGTTCAAGCTTTTCCTTGCCATCTTAAAAATGACACCATACTCTCTCTTTATAGACGGAATACAGGAAGACCTCCTTACAAAGAATATAGTAAGTAAATAGAACAGTTTCCATTTATTCTATCCCAAATGGTCAAAAAGCAGTTTAAGAAAGAAAAATCCCCACAAACAGATGCCTACCCCAAAAAAGTACCATGATACATTTCACCTTTTTGTGTATTTAAATGCAACTACACTGTTCTTTTCTTAAGACATACAGGGGATACATAACAACAATCCAGTAGCAGAATTCAGCACCTATTAAGGAGAGGAAGAGACTAATATAGCAAGGCAGGGGCATACCTGGGAGGTAAACCACAATATAGTGTCTTCCATTCTACAAGGTTCTTGTTGCCCCATGTTAGCTCCGGGTGACACCTGCTTTTTTACCTTATAGATTTTAATATAGTTTGCATCTTTCAAAGAGTTTATATCATATCTGTAATATAAAAAGGTCTGGAAGACTATTTCCTTAATGACACCATTTTTATCTCTTCTAAAACAAGCAAAAATAATGCGATGATTTAGGAAATCACACATATGTGAAATACCTCAAAAAGAGGGAAAAAAAAAAAAAAAACTCTAAATGAGTTACTTCCGGAAGGTTGGAGGGTTTGATGGAGAAATATAGATGTGTCAAGCGTACTGGTAACGTCGAGGTCTGTAGGAGGTGGGGGGAGGCGAGGAGGGGGGCTCATATCTTGGTATCATAACTAACATGAATGTCACACACACATTTGTACTTTCAAATAAACTACAGCTTTTTTTTAATGGGGAGTGGAGGGGCGGAAGTCAAGTCCCAGGATCTGCCTCTAGTTCCACAAAAGCAACTCTCTGCCCCCTGGCCCACCAGACGTGGCTCCATAAATCGGCACATTCCAGGAGGACTTCCCCAGCTTTGTGGCCCACAGACAAGGCTGTCTTCAAGCAGCCACAGTGAAATTAGTGACATCATAAAATCTCCATGGTGATGTAAGCAATTTTAGGCAGGGATGTTTAGCTTTTGTAAGTCACCAAGTTAACAAGCCAAACACCATTTTTGTCCCATCTTTAACCTTTCCTCTGTTTCTAAGCTATAGGCCAAGGGAAGCGGGGTGTGAGTGTATTAAGGGCATTTCCTGAGCATACCATGTGCTACATAAGGAAAGTGTTCCACTGTGGCAATACCATCAGTGCGTCCTTAGAGCATGCTGCGGCTCTTACCCGACTACTGCTTCCTCACAGGCCTATGCCCCTGTGGTCCATATGGCATGTTGAACCACCCGACATACTATGGGATTCCCAGGTATCATAAATGATATCGCCTTGAGTTTCCAACTATACTGAATGCAGGGGTGGGAAGCACATCCTAAGACATCTTTTGGCTAACTCTTAGAAACCAGCACAGCCTTGAGTCTTTAAGGTGGTTTTTAGTAAAAGTTGGTTGGCAAAGGCCAGGTGATCAAAGCCTGATCTTTAGTGTTAACAAATGTGTGGTGACCATCTGTCAAGCAACTGCTTCTATTAGTTGTCCACACTGAGAAAGCAGTCTACCAGGCAAATATTTGCAACAAAAGACACTAGTCACACTTTCTTCCTAAGAGCACCTGTTGTCTACTGCAAACTGACTGGTTTGCATTAGATCCAAACTGTTCTCAGTCTCTTTTGATTAAAGATGCCAGAGCCTCACTTTCTTTCCCAACTTAAGCCCCACGGGATTTCTATTTGCAGAAACAAAACAGAACCCAGTTCTATCAATATATGCTCTGCTTGAGAAATATTCACTTATGAAAACCCAACTCATTGAATTCGGGTTGCTTTTACAGGAATTAGGCCACTTGGTTTGAGCAGGTTTCATTGTAGAGTTCCTGTAAAGCAGGGTAAGCAATTTCTGCAAAGGGCCAGAGAGAAAATATTTTAAGCTTTGCAGATCATATAGTCTTCACCACAACTGCTCCAAGCTGTTGCTGTAGTGCAAAAGCAGCTGCAGACACCGTGTAATGAATGGGCGTGGCTGTATGTCAAGAAAACTGGAAAAAACAAGCAAGGGGTGAAAAATGGCCCATGGTTTATGGACCGCTGGCTTTTAAAAAGGCAGTATTAGAATGTTTTTAAAAATCATTCCTAAGCATCAGGGGTTAAAAAAAAAAAAAGTCCACTTGTAGACTTGTAGTCTGTCCCCCTTGAAGCGTGCCAACACTTGCAGCAAGTATGAGATGATCAAGGATTAATTGTCACCTCTAGGGGTGTTCTGTGCAGGGGGAAGAGGAAGAAAACAGGATCAGCTGGAAACAAATTCAAGGAGTTGCCCATTTGTTTTCAGCATTATGAATCTCAGGCCTCATAAACTCCCCAGGGCTTACTTTAACAAACCCTCCTTAGAAGAATAAAATCAGGAATTTTCCCATAGTTCTTGACGTGTAAATATACTTGGGCTTCCCTGGTAGCTCAGATGGTAAAGAATCTGCCTGCAATGCAAGAGACCCAGGTTCAATCCCTGGGTGGGGAAGATCAAAAATAAAAGTCCATTAAATATACTAATGCTTAAAAAAAAAAAGCTGGGGGGGGAGGTAGAGTTCTCCTGAAAATGCTTAAAAACTAATTACAGGGACCAGAGTACAATACTGTTTATCTTCTGCTTATGAATCAAGGGCTTTTTCAACCAAGTAAAAAGACTGATCACCAATTAGCTGCTTTTGCCGTCATTTCCAAAATGTTAAGGACTTAAGTAAGATATATGTATATGTATTTTTATGTATCAGGAAATACTGACTTCAAACCTTCTTTTAAAATTAAGAATACCCGAGATGAGGAAAATACAACTTTGCTTCCATCTGGTGGCAGCAGTTCATACTGCATCCTAGAGGATGAGGCGCAAAGGCAAAAGAAAAACAAGAAAAGAAAATCACGGTCTGTGTCTCCCTCTAATGTCAGCAGCTGATACTGCAGCCAGTGCAGTTTATGATGGTTTTTTCCACTAAAGACTCTCCAGAGAATATGAGGTGGGGCGGGGGGGGGGGGGGGGGGGGTATATATCATGGTCTGTGTCTCCCTCTGTGGCAAAAGCTCATAGTGCAGCCACTGCAGTTTATGATGGCTTTTCTACTAAACACTCTCAGGAGGAGGAAGAGGGGGAAGGGGGTAGAAATCACGGTCTGTGTCTTCATCTGGTGGCAGAAGCTCATTCTACAACCAAAGCCCAAATTTAATAAATCGGAAGGTATGGTAACAGGACAGAACAGAACAAGGTGCATGCCTGCTTAGTTACTCAGCCATGTCCGACTCTCTGCGACCCAATGGACTGTTGCCCACCAGGCTCCTCTGTCCATGGCATTTCCCAGGCGAGAATACTGGAGTGGGTTGCCATTTCCTCCTCCAGGGGATATTCCCGACCCAGGGACGGAACTCATGTCTCCTGCATTGAGTGGATTCTTTACCATTGAGCCATGGGGGAAACTCTCAACAGGACAGGACAGAACTCATTAATTCCCTAAAAGGGACAGGTCAGCTATTTACAAACTTACTGCTTGAGAACACAGATATAAAAAAATTTGTCAGTACAACACACTTTCATTTATCCACTTTTATATTATATCTTCAACTACCTACTTCCATATTGACAATGCTGAGGATAGAATTAAAATATTGCATAAATGCTCAATGGCTTTATGCCACGTTGCAAATACAACTAAGAAAAGCAATACTAATGCCATCACCACCAATATGATTACTGAAAATACGTAAGATTTTTGCATATACTTGTCCCGGTCTCTCCCACTCACCATTGTTTCCAGCAGTTGTACTGTCCCAGCATTGGAAGAGCATATTGTCGTACTATACCCAGTCCCTTTAAACCTTTATTTAGTCTTCATTTTACAAGTAACTAAATAGTTAGTGCTATCATTAGTCTTTATGTCAACGTCTAAGTATTTTGGTGTGTGAAGCACAAAATGTAAAATTTTTATTAAGTATTTTTTTGGGGAAAAAAAAAAAAAAAACAGAAGTCTATACCTGTGTAAAATATTTCCCATCCTGTTTCAATACTTTCATTGAGAGGTCAAGAATCAGTCTGAGAAACTCCCATGTGGAATCTGGATGTTAAAAAAAAAATTAAGTTTTATAGATATCGGTTTGCATGCATGAGAAACAACATCTAAAGTCAAACATTCACATTAATATTCAATGATTCAAAAAAAAAACCAAAAATAAAAAAAAGAAATAGCCATGAGACCCAATATTCAAGAGCTTGTGAACAAGAACATGTCATGTATTTTGTGTCTTGGACACATGTGCACATACACCTATATACAAGCAAAAGCAAAAGCAAATGCAGATGTACATAACACTGCTCTCACCACACCCATAAAGATTTGACACAAAAGCAGTGGCTGAAATCTGAAAGGGGAACACCTTTAAGCAAGGGGGAAAGCAGTCACATCTCAGGAGAGAAACTGCAAGAGTGAGGGTGGAGACCTGAGTCTGGAAACTCAGCAGGAAGACAAGGTAATAGAAAAAACATGAACACTGAAATCCTAAGCCAGCAGTGACTTTGAGTGCTTGGCATGAGAAGGGGCCTTGTCTCTGGTGTTGCTCAGAAAGGTCACCAGATTGTCCTGGTACAGGTTAAAAAAAATCCCAGTATGTAAATTGTAAAACAAGCTGATATCTCAACGGTATGATTATGAGTCATTTTATTTCTATACTTGTTTCACACGACTGCGTTAATTTTGCTCATTTAGTGGCAAAACAGGATCTGACCAAAGCCAAATCTAGCCATCTTTCCACCACTGGCCTCAGTTTACTACCTTTAATAAATGAAGGAACTTCACTAGACAATGTCTTAAGATCCTTTCATTCTCACATGATGTCAAGAAAAACATTTCCTTATTTCTGTGAACATTATCTTGGCTGGGGCAGCCTGGATGGGAGAGGGCTTTGGGGGATAATGGATATGTGTATATGCATGACTGGGTCCCTTCACTGTTCACCTGAAACTATCACAATATCGTTAATCGGCTATATCCCAATACAAAATAAAAAGTTTAAAATCAAAGGAAAAACAGAATCTACCTTCTTCTGGAGATGTGGAGATTGGAACAGCTGTCAAATCATTAATCACATAATCAAACTCTCTCCCTTCTTTGGCGTACCTCTTCAGTACTGGAATACAGTCTTCTATTAGAACCTTCCAGAGAGAACAGGCATAGATGCAGGTGAGCCAACATATGTGAAAATGGTTAAACACTTGTAGAAGGAATGGGGAAATGCACACAGGGGCTGCAGCACCTACCAGAGGAACAAAAGCCACTTCCACCCATACCTGCCAGGAGCTAAAAGTTCCGGGCTTACCAGATGCTTTACATGCCTTTCAATTAAGTGGAACAATTCCTTTTAGGAATTACTATCATCGCCATTTTACAAATAGAGAAATAAACAAGAGAGGTCACCAAGCCTGCTCTTGCATGCCTGCTCAGTTGTGTCTCTTTGCAACCCCGTGGACTGCAGCCCACCAGGCTCCACTGTCTATGGGGATTCTCCAGCAAGAATACTGGAACAGGTTGCCATGCCCTCCTCCAGGGGATCTTCCTGACCCTGGGAATGAACTCACATCTCCTGCATCACAGGCAGATTCTTTACCACTGATCCACTGGGAAAGTCCTCTCCTTGCTTGGCCCTTGCAAGAAACCTTGCTTTCCTCCAAACTCTGAAGTTTGTTTGGCCTCACTGTGCACCAGGCACACGGATTGGGTTTCACATCTGCTGAGCCACCCAAGGGCCGGTGCCCGTGGCAGGTCGGTCCTGGCCAAGAGCAACCCTTTTCCTTGAACCTCCAACAGTCCCCAGAGTTCATTCCACTCAAGAGAACTGGGAGGGACAGGTGACGCCTGCCCTTTTGGAAGGAGGTTTTTTGCAAACAAACGTTGTGACCTACAGCCCACCCACCTTAGGTATGGGTCTGGGGTCTCTATCCCACATACGTAAGCTGGGAATTCTACCTGCTCCTTCTGAGTTCACCCCTTTTTGGAAAGCAAGCCACTCTGGGCTCATTGTGAGTCACCCTAATTCTCTCTTGGGACCCACACCGATCTGTTCGGGGGCCTCCGTGTGGGAATGGGAGTGCAATTTTGAACTATACTTCACCTGATCTCGTCTCTGCACCAGGGTATTCTTCCCAACTTCACTGGCTTCACTTACAGCAAGGGGTTTTCCCTTTAAAAGTATGGCTTGGTCATTCGGCTTCATCTCTAATGGGGAACTGATTGGTATCTCCTCTCTGGGGCAAGGGAACTGTGACCTTGAGAGACCATTCTGCATTGCACTGGTGTGCCCTTTGCTTGGTATTTGACAGCAGCAGCCGTGCATAAGTACAGGTGGTGACAGTTCTGTTCCACCTTGTAGTCCACTAGGGTACACTTTGCAAAATGGGGAGATCAGCTTTGCTCCCATGAATGAAAGAAAAAATTTCACTGTAACACTGCTTGACCTCAGTACCCCTTGGACACCAATGGCCCTCTAAATTAGAACATCCTTCAACTAGAATTGTTTTATAAATGGGAAGGGAAATAGGATAGAGTTCCTTATGCATAGGCTTTTATACTATTGGATCTAAGGGAGACTTTTGGAATTAGTTTGGCTTTTATTTGGCATGTGTGCCCAAGTGTCTGGGTACATGAGTCCTAATACTGTTCTCTCTTCTGGTTTTGACCCTCATTAAGGGGGTCTTGGGAACTTGAATGCTGATTCAAGTTCTTTCGTAAGAGAAGCATGTGAATATGAGTGAGTGACAGGTATGTAGAAACTGAAGGAAATCTCACCCTGAAAACAGCCAAGATGGGGCTCTTCTGACATTCTGAAACTGTTTTTTTGTGTGTGCAATTAGTATTAAGCTAGCTTTCTAGGAGAAACATGCAGATCTTTGTGCCTTCAAGATGAAAATGATCTACCTGGACTTGCAGACTTGAATCATCTGTGATCCTGGGGTGGGGTGGGGTGGGGGGTGCTTTTTAAACTCAAACAGGTACAGTTTTAGATCTGTGTCTGTACATACATATGCATACTTATGCATACATTATAAATACAATGTGCCTCCATCTTCAAATTGCATTGCTAAGCTTGGTTTGTGGATGAGCTCTATTTTTAACTTGAGTGCTTATGTAAATTCTCAGAAA
Source organism: Ovis aries (assembly GCF_016772045.2). NCBI lineage: Eukaryota > Metazoa > Chordata > Mammalia > Artiodactyla > Bovidae > Ovis > Ovis aries. The sequence goes on along the minus strand of NC_056080.1, from coordinate 20,292,919 downwards.
TATAAAAAACTAGTCAGAATGAATTTCAGGGTCATATGATCTAGGAAATATTTACTATTAAACTGATATTTGGTATTAAATCTAGCCTTTAAGTGTGCTGGTTTAATATAGACATGTTTCTAGAGTCATAAGTATATTACTTTTATTGCATCTAAGAAAATCAATAAAGCTCATATTGTTATAAAATCTGTCAACAAGAAAAACTACGATGAAACACTTGAGTAAATTAAATGTAAGAGCTTCCCTTGTGGCTCAGATGATGAAGAATCCACCTGCAATGCAGGAGACCCAGGTTCAGTCCCTGGGTAAAGACGACTCCTTGGAGGAGGGCATGGCAACCCACTTTAGTATTCTTGCCTGGAGAATTCCATGGACAGAGGAGCCTGGTGGGCTACAGTCCATGGGGTCACAAAGAGTCGGACACAACTAGGCAAGTAACACTTTCACTTTCAAGAGGATTTCTAGGTAAAACATTTTTTCAAATGTTTTTAAAAAAGAAATATTTCAACACACAAGTAAAACACACAGTAAAAGCAGGTACGAAGAATGGAAATCCATTTTGTTAAATGGAAAAAAAGGTAATTCTGTCCTAGAGTTGGTTGTTTCTGAATGGTAAAGAACTCAGGAACAAAATAATATAGATATAGAAAGTTTTAGAAAGTTTGTGAAAAAGGAACACTTAGAAAAGTTCATGCGTGTGCCTGGTCAGTATTGGCTATGATTAGACTGAATTTAAGTAAATAAATTTTATTATCAAGAATAGGCTGATAATGCAAGACTAGAATTTGAATTTTTGGTTTTCTCTCTTTGCTTTCCCAGCAAAAAATAAAAGAGTGCTAAGCTGCTTTTGCCTTTTTGAGAGATCTAATTTTAACTTCATGTATTTACTTTTGAGATCTTTCATTGTCACTTTGGTTGGGTGAATGGTTGTTGTTTCACAGTGACTTATCATCTTCTTTGACTTTTTAGTATTTCTGACAAACGCCCCAAATATCAAATTCGATCTGAAGTTCTTTTGACCTCCAGCTAACTTTGGGGTGCTTCAGAGGAACCCTTGAGGCATCTCAGAGATTAAATTAATTAGGACAATTCAGTATGTTAAATTACGTGGGAAATATTGCCAAATGAGTGATAAGCCTCCTCAGGTTATATTGTGTGGGCAAATGTTTTTACATTCTTAAAATTATATGGAATACAACATTGTGAATCAACTATACTCCAATAATAATTTAAAGAAAATTAGATGGGGACTTCCCTAGCAGTCCAGTGGTTACGTCTCCATGCTTACACTGTATGGGGCATGCATTTGAGCCCTGGTCAGGGAACTAAGATCTCTGCATGCCACAGGGTGTGGCCAAATAATTAATAAAATAACATGGAATTTCTATAATTCTGGTGTGTCCTAACAAAACGTTACCCCGATTCTAGTTATCACAACCAAGTCTTCTGTCAGTTACATTGAGATCAGTTGTTTCACTGTACCTTTTAAGCCTTGTCACTCAGTTACTGTCCTACTGCTTTTGCAAAAGTGCTTCATCTTCAAGAAGACTCATAGGAAAGGCTTTTTGACATGCCCTGCGCTGCTGCTGCTGCTGCTGCTGCTGCTAAGTCACGTCAGTCGTGTCTGACTCTGTGTGACCCCATGGGCTGAAGCCTACCAGGCTCCTCCGTCCATGGGATTTTCCAGGCGAGAGTACTGGAGTGGGGTGCCACTGCCTTCTCCGTGGCATGCCCTAGTTTCTAATAAATTTCAAATCATACCCATGAACTGGGTAAGCAAGTAAAGAATCCTAAAAGGAAAACCTGGTGGCTTCATAAAAAATGTCAACAACAACAAAAAAGTATTGTAAAGTAAAATAAAGTAAAAAAAAAAAAAAAGAGTACTAAGGACTTCCCTTAGTGGTACTATGGGTAAGAATCCGCCTGACAATTCAGGGGACATGGGTTCGATCCCTAGTTCGGGCAGATTCCACATGCTTCAGGTCAACTAAGCCCCAGTGCAGCACAACTGCTGAGCCCACAGGCTGCAGCTACAGAAGCCTGCATGCCCTACGGCCAGTGCTCCACAACAAGAGAAGCACCTCAGCGAGAAGCCCGTGCACAGCTAGAGGGGAACGCCTGCTCGCTGCAACTAGAGGAAGTTAGTGCACAGCAACCAAGAGCCAGCACAACCAAAACTAAGTATGTTTTCGTAATGTTATTTGATATATATAATGCATTATGTTGAGAATAGATTTAAGATTCATATCTTTACATTCAACTACAAATCTTTTGGGGACAAGATTTAGGGGACAAAAATTCCTTAAAACTGCTAGATTTACTGCTTGCAAATCTTATACATATATACAAAAAAATCTTTCATTTTTCTTTCTGTAGTACCTTAATTTTAAGATTAAAATTATTCCATCATAAAAGGAATGGGGTGTACACTGGAACATTTTCTAAAAATAGTTAACAGTAATTGTGTTTTCAAATGACAAACAGTTGCAAGGACCTGGTTTGTTTTCTCTTTTTAATGCTTTTTTCAGAATGATTTTTTTTTCAGTTTTATTGAGATATAATTGACATACAACATTATAGTCATTTAAGGTACAACCAAGAACCTGTTTTGTCTTTTTGTTGTTGTTGTATTTAAATGGCTAAGGGGCTTGCCTACTGCTGTCTCACAGACCAGGAACCCTCTCCCCTTTAGAGTTTTAGGAAAACTCTTAGCATCAGAAGAGTTTGTCAGACTCCCCTTGGTAGCTATTCTGTTCCCCAAATGGGGAGGGGGGTGCACTGGGGCACTAAACTTCCTCAAGAGCCAACCTATGTAAAATATTTTTCCTTCTCTAAAGGTCCCCCTGTCTATGTGACTATCTGCCTTTGGTGCTCTGTCCTCAGAGCTTGGACTCGCAAGTCGAGAAGTTTTTTTCTGGGGCCATTAGTAAATCTTTCCACTTACATCCACATCCTGCCTCCAATCACAACAGTCTATGACTCTATAGTACTGCAGGTTTAGATGCGCTGTTCGTGTATTTTTTTCTTAATCCATATAAGTAAGTCAACCTAAGGAGTCAGGGAAACATGAATTTGAAACATTCCTCCAAAGTTACCCTATAATCTTGAATAAATTGCCCTTTGAACTCTTTAACTTACTGTCTTCATCTACAAAACAGAAAGCAGCCACATAAGGCTTTGAGGATTAAATTTTAAAACACTTAAGCAGAGGGTCTGGCTCACAATGCAAATGTTTGTAAACAAATTATAAGATTTGCAGATATTTTAGTCATTGTGAAAAGTCTGTCATACTCTGAAGAACCTGAATCCTCCCTCTCCCTTTTCATGTTGTACAGTATTATATTTTAACTTTTGTGTATACTACAGTATGCTCACCACCAAAAGTATCATTTCCATCCATTACCAGACAGTTGGTCCCCTTTACACATTTCAGCCTCCCCTACCCCTTGCCCCTCTGGGAAGTACTACTCTATTCCCTGGATCTATGTATTTTTATTTGGTTTGGTTTGTTCCTTTATTAAAAAATATTTTATATTCCACATGAGTGAAATCATACAGTATTTTTCTTTCTCTGTCAGACTTTATGCTAATTGAAAATAATACCATCAAGGTCCATCCAAGTATATCAAGATTTCATTTTTTTCTTTTTTTTATGGTTGAGTAGGATTCCACTGTGTAATATACACCACATCCTTTTTATCTGTTCATCTGTTAATGGACAGTTAGGTTGCTTCCATATCTTGGCTATTATAAATAATGCTGCAATAAATATGGAGGTGCACATTATCTTTTTGAATTAGTGTTTCCCTTTCCTTCAAATAAACACCCAGGATTAGAATTGCTGCATCATCCCTCCCTTTTTAAACTTTACAATAGTGTAAGTGAAATATGTTATCTTTCCCTTTTGCCCATAAAACTATCATAACCGCATTTTAACACAGATATAATTTCTCTCTCAGCTTAAAAAAATTAATATGAGTGTACCATGAAATCAAATTTGGACACACACACCTTAGAGAACATGGGTAGGAGTAAGTAATTTATATAACAAATTAAAGCACTCTAAACTGTTTATAAAACTAGAGATACATATTTAAGATTCTAGTCAAATAAACATATCCATTTGCTTAGCTATCTTGCTCTACCAAATAATGTGGGTATGGGCACTAATATTTGGATACTCAAAATACCATACAAAATGTATCCTACAAACTGTAATGATTGGTCAACTTACAAGCACAGTAGAATTTAGGAACTTGGCTTCCCTGGTGGCTCAGCTGGTAAAGAATCCGCCTGCAATGAGGGAGACTTGGGTTCGATCCCTGGGTTGGGAAGATCCCCTGGAGAAAGGAAAGGCTACCCACTCCAGTATTCTGGCCTGGAGAATTCCATGGTCCATGGGGTCACAAGAGTCGGACACAATTGAGTGATTTTTCACTTTCACTTTACTTAGCAAGAAGCAAACTTATTCCTATGCCAAACATTTTAATCATCTACACTCTAATCAAATTCTTAAATCCCTTCTCAAAGACTCAGAAACAGACTCACGCTAAAATAGACAAAAGGTAGTGGTTACCAGGTCATAAAAAGGTACATGAGGACTTCCCTGGTGGTGCAGTGGGTAAGAATCTGCCTGTCAATGCAGAGTATACGTGCTCAATCCCTGGTCCAGGAAGATTCTACATGCCATGGAGCAAATACGCCTGTGCACAAGCCACAGCTACTGAGCCCGTGCGCCTAGAACCTGTGCTCCACAACAAGAGAAGCCACCACAATGAGAAACCGGTGCTCCACAACTAGAGAGTAGCCCCTGCTCACTGCAATGAGAGAATACCCGCTTAAAGCAACAAAGACCAGCATTGCCAAAAATAAAGAAATAATTTTTAAAAGGTACATGACATCTTTTATATAAGAATGTATTCATGTTACTAAATTCAAAGCATCTGGAATTGGCAATTTCTTTTCTTTATGAGATGTACACACTTTCCCTGGATACAAATATATACAGAACTCACATAAGAGAATAAAGGGCAGCAGAACAGGCTATCTCAAAACAGCAAATGTAGAGAGAGGCTTTCTCTGAACTCCCCTTTATCTACCTAGAGACAGAGCCCCCAAAAGGAACTAAAGTATCATAGATCCCTCCCCGAGGGATTTAACCAGGGAAGATGGCCTCTTAACTCCCCTTTATCTACTAAAGACAGAGGCCCCCAAAGGAACTAAAGTATCATAGATCCCTCCCCGAGGGATTCAACCAGGGAAGATGGCCTCTTAACTCGCCTTTATCTACTAAAGACAGAGGCCCCCAAAGGAACTAAAGTATCATAAATCCCTCCCTGAGGGGTTCAACCAGGGAAGACGGCCTCTTAACTCCCCTTTATCTACTAAAGACAGAGCCCCCAGAAGGAACTAAAGTATCATAGATCTCTCCCCGAGGGATTCAACCAGGGAAGATGGCCTCTTATCACAGCAGAAGAGGCTGACACCACACCCAAACTTTGTTACGCAGTATCACACCTCTTTTTCTACTCTTCTAAGGGCCCCGTCTATTTTTCCTAAGTTATCTACTCTCACCTAAGACACCTACGTCCCCCTTTCCCTGTTAGGATCGTAGTTTAGCCTGCATTCTAAAGCTACCTCTGAGTTGCTCATTCTCCTGTGTATCTTCCATGTCTACATGAGTGTAAAGCATTAATGAACTTGTTTTTCTTCTTGTTAGTCTTCTATTACAAGGGGTCTCAGGCAAGCATTGGAAGGATAGAAGCAAACTTTTTCTTCCCCTACAAGATCATCCATCATCTTAATTTTCTTCTTTAAAAAAATATTACTTATTAATTTATTTGGCTGCAATGGGTCTTAGTTGGGGCATGTGGGATCTAGCTCCCTGACCAGGGATCACATCCAGGCCCCCTGCATTGGGAGTTTGGAATCTTTAGCCACTGGACCACGAGGGGAGTCCCAATTATTTGATTTCTTAACCAATTACACTTAAAGCTGTTTTAAGAAGGCACAATTGTGATCAACAACATCATATCATCACCTGACTTAATTAAGAAAGTATTTATCTGGTAAAAATAATTACCTGATAGCAGTCTCCTTTAAGATTGTCTAAGACATCACCACACGTTTTTCGCATGTATTTCTTACATCCGTCAATCACCATTTGGTCAATGTTCAAAATAGGTTAAGGAGAAATTTCCCCTGTATTTGAACATGTCAAAGGATTCTGAAATACTTTTTTAAAAGGTAAAGATGAACATAACATTTTTCACACTAATTTGGGTATCATATAGTTTAAAACAATGATGAATGTGACAATGACTTCATTTGGGCACCAAGGACACTCAACAGGCACTGCATTATGGAGAAGCCATCTCAGCAACTGCTGGGCAGTCGACACGGTACAAAGGTTGCCTGCTCTTTAATTCTCAGTTCTGCTGCTTTGTTGGTGGCCTGTTGGTAGCCATATAAATAGGCTACTGGTGCTAAGCTGAAATCTTTGTTCAAAGTAATCTTATAACATTAACTGTAGTATTAAGACAAAAAAGGAGGAAGGGAACAAAGTTCACCAAACTTAATCTCTTATACAGCAAAGGATATCTCTACCATAGTCACCATCTTTGGTTTCAGTTTGACTATTTCACATAATATGCCCCCATCTCCACCTCCCAGAATCAGTACATCTTTGCCACTGTAATCTTCTTTGCCACTGCCCATGATGGCCCGGGTATACGCCAAATCACTTTCCGCCAAATCTAGGGAGGAGAAACATCCAAAATGGTGACTTAACCAAAGCCTCCGAGTACCCGACTTATCATTCCCGAAACTGCTAGAATCTAGAAAATTCAGACGTTTTCCTTTTCAGTCTTTAAAAACTCAGTATATAGAGTTTTGGTGTGTTTTTTTTCCTTTTGGATTGTGGCCTTTTCTTCATCCCTACTCATCTAACACCCAACATGTTGCCTACATAGATTATACACATATATAGTTTAGTTTAGAAGAAAATTCAGTCTTTAGCCTGTTCTAATATGATAATTAACAAGCAACTGCATATTTCCAGATGAAATATAACAGCAGAGTTGCTTCAAAAGAATATGAGAGGGAGAAAAGTGACTGGAGTTTAAGGGAAACAAGACTGGCCAGGAGTTGATCACTGTTGACACTCAATGGTGAGTATACGTGGGTTCATCTTACTGTTCTGTCTACTTTGGTTTGAAATTTTCCACAACTATGACTTCCTAATAAATAAGCAATTAATATAAAATAACCAACAAGGATCTACTGTATAGCACAGGGAACTAGACTCAATATCTTAACAATAACCCGTAAGAGAATGTTAATAAATATGTATTTTATATCTATGTATACATAAAAAAAAGAATGTTAAGACAAAGTTTTCATGGCTCTACTATAAAATATGAAAACTCAGACAAGCCACAGGTAAATCTAATGTAAATATTCATCTCAAAAACCAAACACACACAAAAGTAACCAGCAGTGCCCAATGACACACCTGGACAAACCCACAATGGTGGTATGTCAGGAAAACACAATCTAAAATTGTCACTTTGTTATATGATTGGGGTAGAGATGGAATACTTACTAACATCCCCACTGAGGATGAGAATATTCCCAAATTGCTTTGAGTGTAAAATTTTAATGTTCTGGTAAGGTGAGTCTTCATCATACACCACTTTATCGATGTCGTACTCAACCAGGCGACCATCAGCAGTGGGCCAGTATCTGTCAATGGCCCCTCCTCGAACTATGGGTGGTAATCTGGAAAAAAAGGTAAAGAAGGAAAACAGGAATGAGCCTTACAACAAACTGCTTAGGTGAGGCTGCCGTAAAAGAAGACCTAGGAACAAGAATGTTCCACATGGAGCCACATAGCCTCAGACAGACTCCTAAATAGTATACAACCAACCTAAAACTTGAACTTTGAGGACTATGTAAGAATGGCCACTACCAAATTTCAACACTGTTATATATTAAGAATTAACTTGGGGCTTCCCTGGTTAGAATCCGCCTGCCAATGGAGAAGACATAGGCTCAATCCCTGGTCCAGAAGATGCCACAAGCCATGGAGCAACTAAGCCCATTCACGACAACTGCTGAGCCTGTGCTCCGTGTGTGCGCTCAGTTGCCAACTCACTAACTCTTTGTGACTTCATGGGCTGCAGCCCACCAGGTTCCCCTGTCCATGGGATTTTCCAGGCAAGAATACTGGAGCCTGAGTTTTAGAGCCCCGGAACCATAACTACTAAGCCCACATACTTGCAGCAACTACTGAAGTCCATGCTCCACAAGAAGAGAATGAGGAAGCCCTCACAGCATAACTAGACGGTAGCCCCCACCTGCCACAACTAGAGAAGAGCCCAGGCAGCAACAAAGACCAGGCATGCCCAAAATAAACAAACAAATAACTTAAAAAGCACCTCTGCAAAAAAATTTATTTATTTGTCTGTGTCAGGCCTTAGTTGCTGCATGCATAATCTTTAGCTGCAGCAAGCAAACTCTTAATTGCAGCATGTGGGATCCAGTTCCCTGACCAGGAGTCAAACCAGGGCCCCCTGCATAGGGAGCTTGGAGTCTCAGCCACTGGACCACCAGGAGAGTCTCAAGAATTTACCTTTTTAAAAAACCTTTCTGTAATACTATAAATTTTCCCTAAAAAATTTTTTTTTAAGTTGAAGGAGAAAACGGCCACTAGAGACATCATGCTTCACGCCCAAATACCCTAGCAGGAAGGACTCCCAAGAATGCCTGCATCACCGCTTTGCCACTAGCACATGCATCCGAGCGCACACACATGTAATGCCATCACCTAGCTCAGAAACCATGTTTAAGTGTTCCCACCTGCCCAACTATCTCCTTCATAACCATTCTACTTTTGACTAAGAATCCCAAACTGCATTTTGCTTTTCTACCCTCATTTCATCTAAAATAGATAGTTGTCACTGCCATCCCTTCCCCGGGCGTTTCATGACTTTCACATCTCAGCAAAGTCCAGGCCAGGAGTTCTACAGAAAATCCCTCAGGTGGGTTTGCCTGAAGATCTCTTCAGTAGGGTCACGTTGGCACATTATGCAACCATCACATCAGGGACACTGAGACGTATGCCTGTCCTAATTGGTAATGCTAAGTGTGACCATGTAGTTAAAGCCAATGCCCCCAAGATCCCTCCATTTGCAAAGGTACCTTCTGTCCCTTTGTAATTATGAAGCAGGGTGTGGGGAGGGGGGACTGCGGGCAAGTCCATGAAATCCGAGTCAAGAAAACCGGGTCAAGTTCCTGATCTCAACACACCTTCACCAGTGGCGTCGAGAAGATTCTTGCCTGAACCAATTATTATGAGAATGTCTGCCAACTGATGATTTTCTCATTCAGTCCTTTTTGTAAATCCTGAGTATCTTACACAGAGTGAGTAACTAGAAACTGCCAGCAGAGGTCACTACATGACAGGGAAAACCAGACTTAGAAAGGGGGCTTGGCAAATGAAGAGGAACACAAACAAGGTGAGAGCTCACCGCGCACACACCACAACCACGTGCAAGTTCTACGTCCTCAAATACAGCAGGGTTCACAGTAAGCAAACCCCAGGTACCTAAAATGCTGGGCTACCTCCGACTTGCTCTCAAACGTCTTTGCTCTCCCTGCTCACTTGTTTCCAAGAATACAGTCTGAACCTGTTACAGGTTAACAAGGCTTTCAGTGAAGAAATACTGCGTCCGTGCTAAGTCTCATCAGTCATGTCCTACTCTGTGTGACCCCATGGACTGTAGCCCACCAGGCTCCTCTGTCCACGGAATTCTCCAGGAAAGAATCCTGGAGTGGGTTGCCAATCCCTTCTCCAGGGGATCTTCCTGACCCAGGGGGTCGAACCCATCATCTCTCACGTCTTCTGCACTGGCTCTGGGAAGCCCCATGAGGAAATACTAGTATCTGTCAAAGGCACTGAATTTACAAAGCAAGTTTCCATAAACTATCATTTACTCGCAACTCCTCCTGATTTAACCACTTCTTCATCTTCTGGAACAAATGCAGCTGTTGGAATGAGAGAGCTAACTGTTTTTCTTGTAAAATGTCGTTGCCCCGGCAGGACAACCCCCGTGAGCAGGCAAACGGGACTTGGGAGAAGCGTCTCCCACCCCTGGCTGATGAGCGGAGCCCCTGTGACACTGGATGGAAGCAACATCAACTCAAGGGCTTCTGGGGGAGGAAATCCACCCCTCGGGGTTGACAGCCAGCCAGCTATTGGCAGTTACTGAACTCTTGCACAAAACCAATGTAAACAATGTCCATTCTCAAATGTGTCAATGGTGCCTTAGGTGCAGGTAGAGTATTGCAACACAGTTGTTTTTGAAGAGATCCAAAGAAGCAAGGATCTTTAAGGATGGCTTCACCTTGATGAATTACTCATTCTATGATACCCAGCAGGACCCTGGGGGCTCCTAGGCACAAAAGTCTTTCTTTGTCCCTCCATTTCTTGACGACAGGAAATAGGCTTCCTTGAGCCTCCAGGATCTTCCCTGAGTTCCAGGGAGCAGGTTCAAACACATGCTAATCAGAGAAGGGAGGGGATATGGACACAAAGGAAGAACAGTCAGAAGAAACAATAGGGCAGCCTTGGAATAGAGTCCTGGTTCCCATCAAGGGATGCACACAAGGACATCTTTGAGAAGTTTGCAAAGACTGAAATTCTCACCAGGTAGGAGAAATTAAAGGTATGCTGCCCACAGGGGAGTAATCATTTCAGATGTTAATAATTCAGTCTCTAACAATGTCATTTCTCAGACAGCAAAGCGGCAACATTCTTGTCCTTTTGAGGCCAAAAACAAAGGGCCTACAACAAAGTATTCCCAATAACTTCCTGCCCCCTCCACCCTGACTTTATAAAAAGATGTAAAAACAGTGGCAAGGAAAAACAAGGCCTGTGCTGTGTTTTGAACTGAAATCGGAAGTGTAACTGCACTCTCACTTCAAAAATTCCCACACCACAACCACACAGGAACCAGATTTCATGAGTGCTGAGGCCCATAAACGCATTTCATCTATTCATTCACTCCTAGAAGTAACCCCAATAAAAACCACACCAATAAAAACAAAAATCTGGCATGTTGATGTTGGCCAATTCTTTATCACCCAACTAAAGACACAGTGGGAACCCATTCTATTCAGATGGATCAATTCCGGAAAGATTAGGTAAACTTTGCAAACAGGAAAAGAGGGAAATTTCAGAAGAGTGTGGGTGTGGACTAGTTCCTTGAGGATGAGGAAGGGCCTGAGGATCCATAAACTGAACTGGGGGGTAAATAAGTCTGGCTGCTCTGACAGATTTCAATCAAGCCGCCAAGTTCTATACTATGTCCTGCGGACCTGCTCTCTTCACAGGCAGTTTCCTGCCTTGCATTCAAGTTGGAGGTTAAACAAGTTTCTAATTATTTTACACCAGCCCTGGGGCTTTCCTCCAGGCTGATCAAATTTAGCAGGATGAACCATTAATTACTTAAATATCCTTAAACAGCCAGTAAGGATTCCCTCTAGTGGAAAATGCCCTGAACTAGAGAAGTCTGTATTCTGGTCACTTCTAACAGTGATGGTCTGACCTTAATCAAGTCTCTCTGTATTACTGCGTCTATGTATTTGCCTTTATGAGCAAGCTGTTATTGTCGTTCAGTTGCTAAGTCCTGTCTGACTCTTTTCAACCCCATGGACTGCAGCATGCCAGGCTTCCCTGTCCATCAACATCTCCCGGAGCTTGCTCAAACTCATGTACATCAAGTCGGTAATGACATCCAACCATCTCATCCTCTGTTGTCCCCTTTTCCTCCTGCCTTCAATCTTTCCCAGCATCAGGGTCTATTCCAATGAGCCGGGTCTTCACATCAAGTGGCCAAAGTATTGGAGCTTCAGCATCAGTCCTTCAGAATATCAGAATATTCAGGACTGATTACCAGGACTGACTGGTTTGAACTCCTTGCTGTCCAGGGACAGACCCATTTTGGGGGTCCGATAAGGAACCACCCAGGCAGAGCAAGGCCAAACCACTCAGAATAACTTGTGCAGCCATGATTAATTCACATTCTTAATTCCCAGGACCTGCCAGACTCTACCCCTCCCAAAGAATGCCAAAACTTTACTTCTATCAAAGCTCTTCTAACATCTGACACCACTAGTACATACGTCTGTGCTGTCCAACATGTGTTGTCCAATATGGCAGTCACTAGCCATTAGCTAGTGACAAGAGGTAAGGAAATGAATTTTTTTTTACAGGTGGCATAGTAGCTGCACTCAACAAAAGCTTAATGGTCTTCATCATCAACTGAAAAGAACCTGTTAGGGGAAGCACACTGATTGAAACCGCCCACCTGGGCCAGGCACCATAGTAACCATTTGCATGAGCTGTTTTATGACAGGAGATCCTGATAAGGAATACGGAACTAATAAGTCACCACCAACCGGAAGAGTTTGGGAAAGGTCTTTTGACACCGCGTGTCCGTCCACTTCCCAGAATCCCTCTTGCTAGCATCCATCTTGGCTGAGTGATGCGTGTGCCACCAGGAAAGACTCTGAATTAGAATGAGTGGCCAGGGACTTCCCTGGTGGTCCAGTGGCTGAGACTCTGTGCTCCTAATGCTGAGGACCAGGGTTCGGTGCCTGGTCAGGGAACTAGATCCCACATGCTGCAACTGAGACCTGGCTCAGCCAAATAAAGACATATTTAAAAAAAAAAAAAAAAGAATGAGTGGCCAAAGACCACCCGGAAACTAATCCCATCACCATAAATCGCGAGACTGTGAGCCACCAGGCAGAGCAGTTCTCCTGGGTTCCCTTACCCTACTGCTCTCCACCTGGGTGCCCTTTCCCAATAAAACCTCTTGCTTTGTCAGCACATGTGTCTCCTCGGACAATTCATTTCCAAGTGTTAGACAAGAGCCCAGTTTCGGTCCCTGGAAGGGGTCTACCTTCCTGCAACAAACCCACTGGGGGTGCTCAAGGTAGGTTAGCTCTGATGGTCTTGCAATGTCAATATCATCCTACCTGAAAGCACTGAGGCAAATTTTCTATCATCCCACCCTGTCAAAATCTCTTAAAACTGCTTAATTATACTGTGGGGCCCAGAACTCTGAGGAAAGATAGATGATTTTTTTCTCTCAGCTGGACACAGTTGAGGAGCAGTTTTCTAGCTCCTCTTAGAGGTGCCAGCCCCATCTGATTCTCTGCGTTACAGTTTCACCCGTTGGTATCACTGTACATTCCTGACACACACACACACACACACACACTTCTTGCCATCAGGGCCATCTACATTAGCCTATCACACACACACACACACACTTCTTGCCATCAGGGCCATCTACATTAGCCTATCACACACACACACACACACACACACACACACACACACACACTTCTTGCCATCAGGGCCATCTACATTAGCCTATCTCACACACACACACACACACACACACACACACACACTTCTTGCCATCAGGGCCATCTACATTAGCCTATCTCACACACACACACACACACACACACACACACACACACACACACACACACACACACACACACACACACACACACACACACACACACACACACACACACACACACACACACACACACACACACACACACACACACACACACACACTTCTTGCCATCAGGGCCATCTACATTAGCCTATCAAGTGGCCAGAAGCAGAAGTTGACTGATCTTTTCCACATCTTACATAGACACTGCTACCACCATTGCGATTATTTTATTGATTGTTTTTATTGTTGTTTAGACACTCAGTTGTGTACAACTCTCTGCGACCTCATATACTGTAGCCTGCCAAGCTCCTCTGTCCACAGGATTCTCCAGCAAGAATACTGGAGTAGGCTGTCATGCCCTTCTCCAGGGGATCTTCCCACCCAGGGATCAAACTCACATCTCCTGCATTAGCAGGCAGATTCTTTATCATCTGAGCCACCAAGGAAGCCCATTTTATCAATGAACCAAATAGAAAAGAACGTTCAGGAGTGGACTTACCGCTTTACCCGCTCAGTACTGTCCTGACTCAATTCTTTCATTCTTTCTTCTACTTTGTTCAAAAGCTGCAATTACAAGAAAAGAAATCAATGGGCTTATCAAATAAGCTGAGTAGAGAGCTATATTACCGACCAGGAGGTGAAGGTCATGTTGACAGAGCTGTTACTCTGGCAGGTGTCCAGATGTAACTGTCCTCCCCCAGCTCTCCAGCAGCCTGCGGGCCTGGCCCAATTCCATACTCCCCTGCCATCTACCCCTCCCACTGCCAATCTCACTTCAGCCTATGGTATCAAGAGTATCAAAAGATATCCTAAGTAATAGGAAAGGGGAAGGCTCAAGGATATTGCAGCTATAATATCCTGGTTAAAGGTTTACATTCCCTCCAGTGCAAAGTCAAGTCATTACTCACTATTCAAATGGTCAAGGGAAAGATGAGAACCAGGTTACTAAAAATCACTTGAGGAACAATTATTTTTCTTCTAAAATCATTTATCTGAAGGCAGCCAAGTTTAAAATTAACTGGGAAGTCAGCAATTAGGTGAAAATGATTTTATCATTGAACTGAGCTGTTTTTGTGATCCTTAAATACTTGAGTAAATAAAAGTGGAAAACTGACACTATCGACTTCTTTGCCTTGTGCATCGCCGTCGTAGCTCTGAAGATCCAGCAACACCAATCCATGCGGGTAAATTCTCAAATTGGCAAAGCTACAGAGGAGAGCATAATTGTAAGGTTAGGAACTGTATCATGGCACTCAAAGAAAAAAGGCACCAACCCAGTTAAAAGGCAAAACCACTGCTCTGTTTTTCCCCTAAATAACATAATTAACCCTGTGGCTTTCTTATTAGAGCCTCTTCATGGGGGCAGGGAGGCCAATCATTTAGGCAAGATTTTAGACAGAATCATCAAGTGCTAAGGTTTTCAAACAGGTTATTTGGCCCAGAAAGTGATTCAGCAGGAAGTCCTGTGAATCTCATTCTTAAGAAGGTTCCTCAGCAGTGACTGATCCCTCCTTAAAAGGATGGGAGGGTGGGGCAGAGCAAACTCAGTTCTCCCAATTTCCCTCGGAGTTCAAAACAGAGCCGTGTTTTTCTGACTGCAGGCAGGTGGTGGCTACATTCACTGAGTTAGCGGCCTGCAAGTCAGATCCAGCTTTTGGCATGTTTTGTAAAGCATGCAGATCAAATATGCTTCTTACATTTTTAAAGAGTTGTTTAGGAAAAGAAAAGGAGCTCCTTACAGGAAAAGCTTTAACCTCTAATTCACTGTGTCTGACCAGCTTTTTTATGAAATAAAAATAGTGTATCACACATGCATGAGAATTATCTGAAGAAACTTTTCCTTCAATTAGACATGTATATTTGTATATATGCAGATATGTATGTACACATCTGATATAAAATCACTTCTTTTTTTAAATATTTATTTGGCTACACCAGTCTTAGTTGGGGCATGAGGGATCTAGTTCCCTGACTAGTGATCAAATCGGGCTCCCTGCATTGGAAGCAAGGAGTCTTAGCTATAGAACTATCAGGGAAGTTCTAAAATCACTTATCTCACTATAAGGTGTGGTTAAAGAAACATGTGAATAATAATACTAAATAAGATGAAGAATTCTGTTCAGAGAATACAAGCAGTGTGCTTGGATTGAAAAAGATAAATACAACTAGTTAATTTTCACCTTCAGCCCTTAAATGGCCTCAAAATCAAGCTCAGGCCAGGGACACCACTAACTCATGTACTCCTGAACTAGCTAATCACCCCCCACCCTAATCTGCCACACAAAGGAGAGGAGCTAGGGGTCAAAGAATGATAGAGAAATGCCACCTCTTAACCAGCTAGGTGGTTCTAGCAAAGAATCTTCCACCAGAGAACCGCAGGAAAACAGAGAATGCCAGAAGGTGGGGACAAGCACTGACCTCATCTGATTAAAAGCAAAAATAATGAAGGAGGAAAAGTTGCAAGGGGGCAGGGTGGGGGGGAATGGAGACCAAAAATAAGGTGACTGAGGACCAAGATCTTAGGCAGCATGGAGATGGGTCCCAGGTGAGCAAGTGAGAGAAAAGGAAGACCACTGTGGAAACAAGTCTTTAAACTAAGCACGTTAGTGACTTCCCTGATGGTCTAGTGGCTGGGACTCTGTGCTTTCCACTGCAGGGGGCCCGGGGTCCATCCCTGGTCAGGGAACTAAGAGCCACCAAGCTGCATGGCAAGGCCAAGGAAAAAAGTAAACTAAACATGTTAATTTTCTTTTCTGTTTTCAGAAGCCATTTCCAACAGCTCTTATCACTCAAAAACTCCTTTCCAGGAAGAATTCTAAGTCTTCTAGAAAACTGGGATTGGTGTCTAGGGTAGAAGATTCAAGAACTGAAGTAGAATGGTTGGCCCTGTCCAGCCCCAAAGGTCCTTAGGAGGTGGTAGGAGATAGATGCAAGGGGCTTCCCTGGTGGCTTCGCAGAAAAGAATCCGCCTGCCAATGTAGGAGATGTGGGTTCCATCCCCGGGCTGGGAAGATGCGCTGGAGAAGGAAATGGCAACCCACTCCAGTATTCTTGCCTCAAAAATTTCATGGACAGAGGAGCCTGGTGGACTTCAGTCTGTGGGGTTGCAAAGAGGGACACAACTGAGCGACTACACAAGACCTTCAAGGCTTCAGCTGGATTAGAGGAAGAACCTACAAGGGGGCAGAGAAGCAAGGTCTGATTTGCTGTGGTCCCCAAGTTATGGACCACACCTAGGACAGGGAGAGAGAGGGGCAGAGAGAATGGAGGAGAGAGGCCAGAAGCTGTAAGGCCAGCTGCAGACCTCTGCTTCCAGGAGACTTGCCAGTAACTGGGCGAGGACGGAAACAGTGGAGGGTCTGGGTGACCCTTGAGAGGAAATCACTTTAGATACATTGGAGGGATCTATTCCATACATACATGGGGGTTTGCTATGCAGTCAGAAATACAGATTTGGGCTTGAGGGCACTGGGGTTAGGGTTTCTTTGAGAGGTGTAGGTATGTTCACAGGGAAGAACTACATAGACTTACAAAAAGAATAAGAGAAGGGGAGGTGAGCTCAAAAGTACAAGTTTCCTTCACCTCACAACATTGTCTTTTGAGCCTAAGATGGGAGCGGGGGGTTCTTTTAATTAGAAAAACACGGGGGAGAATGTGGGACATTAATGAAACCTCGTGGAACTCTAGGACTTAGTTTCCATTGGGAGAAAAGAACGAAAGCCATCAAAAATACACAGGAGTTCACGTTTTAAAATTAATAGTGCAAATTACTAAGACTCTTAACAGTTTTAGACTCTAGAAGATACTACATAGACTTAGGAAAATACAGAGAACTCAGTGCACCAGAATCTTCTGGTATCAGTCATTTCTTTTTTCTTTTTCACTTGGCTGTACAGGCTCTTAGGTGCAGCATGCAGGATCCAGTCACCTGAGCAGGGATGGAACCCAGGCAGCCCCACATGGGGAGCAGTGTCCCAACCAGTGGACCACCAGGAAGTCCCCTGTTCTCAGTCATTTCTTAATTTAGGTTTCCTTCCCTAGTCTCAGGTTGACTTTCATTTCCATACTGATCAGAGAAAAAGTCTAGATAGATCATCTATAAAGTCTTAAGGAGAAAACAAAACCCCAAATCTTAAACTCCTGGATGCCCCTAGCTTCCTATCAAGCTCTTTGCAGACATTTTCATCCTGCATTTGACTACAGTCTGCATTAACTGATAACCACTTATTACAGTGCTACTCACAGTGGGGTCAACTGACCCACAGTATCAACATCCTCCGAGAGGAGGTTGCCTGACATACTATTTGGGGTGCGGCCCCAGACCTGCTGCAGCAGCAACCATTCGAGTGCAGCACAGCACATCTGGATCACTGCCTGCCAGTTCACACTGCTTATGCTGCCCGAGGCTTCTGAGTCTTGGGCACACAGAATCACCTGAGGGTCTTTAGAGAAACAGCAACCCTCAGTGGCCTTAATCTCTGGGGGCAGTGCCTAGACGTGGGATTCTGTGACATGATTCTACTGAGCAGCTAGAAGCACTGGACTCTAGTCCCCTCCTCAAAGATGCCAAAGGAGGAAAGGAAAAAAATTCTGGATGCCCTCCCCCCGCCACCACTCTTTCCATACACATAGAGCTGAAGCGCTCAGATCCGAATAGGAGCACTCACGGTCACCTCACCTGCCATTTTTGTTTATGTACGTCGCTAAATAGCCATGGTCCTGCCAGGTGTGCACTGACTCCGTCATCCCCTGCTCCTGGAAAATGGACTGGAGGCCTTTCAGAATGGTCTCACCATCAGCTGGAGAACAGGGGGAAAGGCAAGATGGTCAGATGAAACACTGAGAAGCAAAGCACAGTTTGATGAATGAACTTTTGAGAAACCCTGAACACAGCTATGGACATCACTTATCCCCTTTGTCATGAGCTAGAACTTTCTCAACACTATAGGGAGAGGCTGCAGATTACCAGGTAACACAGTAAGAATGGCAACACCAACCGCAGAAGAACTGTGCCAAAAATGCAGACGGATAATTCAGCCAACTAGAAACAGCACAACAAAACGTTCAGCCTAGCCAGAAATCAAATAAAAACACGATAAAAGACATTCCACTTTAGATGAAATAACTTAATGAGGATCTAGAGTACTAGAAAAGGGTTTCCATCCACTGTTGATGGGTATCATAAATGACTTCAAAACTTTTGACTCTGTATTCCAGGTGTTCTGCAATAAGGATGCCTTGTTTTTTATTATTGGGGAAAAACAAGAAATTGCACCACTCAGTAACCTACTTTTAATTGGCAGAAACTGAACAATTCAATATGCTACAACTTGCCAGGCATTCTGATGCCCCTCTCTCCCATCCCACCGGCTACCCCCCAACCCCCACCAAAGTGGAGCTCAAGTCAAGGACTGAGATCAAGGTTATAGAAACTGCATTAACCTCTGCAGGTTTACTTGCATCCAGAATCTTCAAGAACATCTAACAGTATGATACTTAGATGAAAAGCAAAATGCAATTAATTCTCTAGTTGTATCTGCCAAAGTACTCATTCCTTGAGAAGGTTAAGATAAAGAACCACAATGAGACAAAAGGAGTTACTCTGTACTGTCCCATGAGCCCACCACAGGCTGATGCTTTTTCCACATGAAGGAAAAGAGGGCAGGCTAAGAAGCGTCAAAACAAAGCACCCTGTGCTTAAACCAAGGGCAAAAAGAAAAAAAAAACAAAAAACAAAAACTGGAAGATCCACAGTTGACCGCAGTGTGGTTTCACAAGAAAATTACACTAGAATTCCTTCCATAAACTAAGGAGTGCCAAAATGGACTGGAAGAATTCCTTCAATCTACACAGAGTTGATCTCCAATGACATTTGGAACACCTTCCAGTGCACTTTTGTGCACTGGAATGAGGGCTACAAACTAGGTTCAGAGCCCACACTGGGCAGCAGATATGTCCTATTCTGGCCTATGCAGACATTTGTAACATGTAAGTTAACTGGCATTTGAAAACCAAACGATTTCATCTATTCCCACTGTTGAGGGTAGAAGAGTGACCCCCCCCCAACCCCCGCCAAAATATATGGCCACATTCTAACCCTCAGAACTTGGGAGTGCAACCTGATCTGGAAAAGGGTTTTTGCAGATGTAGTAGTTAATTTAAAGATGCCGAGATGGATTATCTTCGAGTATTCAGGTAGGTCCTAATTCCAGTAAGTTCTTATCAGAGACTGAAGCCTGGAAGACATAGGAAGGAGGAGCAGGAACAGGTGAAGACAGGGAGAGACTGGCATGTGATGGCCACCAGCCAAGAACATGCAGAGCCACCAGAAGTTGGAAGAGGCCAGTGAGGACTTGCCCTAGACCCCTTAGGGCAGCGTGGCCCTGCTGATACTCTGCTTTCAGACTCCAGCCTCCAAAACTGGGAGAGAATAGGCTTCTTGGAGAAGGAAATGGCAACCCACTCCAGTATTCTTGCCTAGAGAATCCCAGGGATGGGGGTGCCTAGTGGGCTGCCGTCTATGGGGTCGCACAGAGTCGGACACGACTGAAGCAACTTAGCAGCAGCAGCAGCAGCTTGAAGTCATCAGTTTGTAGTACTTTGTTACAACAGCCCTGGCTGACTAATACACCCACCAAAATATAGATTTTAACTTTGCTTAAAAAAACAAAAGCAAATGCAGTAGCAAAGATAGCAGGGAAGGAGTGATTTCGTTCATCTTCTCCATTTCCAAACACAGAGCAATTAGGGTAGCACTGCCAAACCTCACGGACAACATTTAGAACAAAACTGAACGACAGGCTGTGTGTATACCTACATAGCATGCCGTGTGTAGGCAGAGACAAGCATTCCCCGCCCAGAAACCTGTATGATACCACCAAGTGTGAGAGGAGCAAGTGGGCACAGCAAAGGGACTTCAAACCCCTCATAAAAATACCAACAGGAGCTCACCCCAAAGGGAGGGGCCCCCTGCTTTCAGACGGTGCCGCCTGGCAGGCCATGGGGCCCAGGGTCGGGTCAGGGAGTGTGGGGTTAGCCGAGCCCTGTGCTCAGCCAAATGACCTGAGGCCTCTTCAGGAAGGAGCCTTGAGTCCCACATCAGGAAGCGACCCCTGGAGGGGCATCCACACCACTGCCCCACCGGAGCACAATCACTGCCCAATGCAAGAGGCGACCTCCTGTCCCAGGTAAGAGTTTTGCTGGGAATGAGGGAGCCTATGTTTGGGAAACTCATTTGACAAAAAATAATCTAGCTGGCTTTGCTATTCTGAAAGTGGTTTTAGGAAGTTAAAAGGGGGAAGCTTGAATTTTATCCCCCAGAACCATGGTTCTAAGACTGAATTTGGCCCCTGGGGGGAAAAAAATTTCAATGTCAAAGTTGATACAAACATGTGATCTCGTTCTTTTTGGGTCTGAGAAGCCAGGGGTGGGGGGTCAGGCCACCGTGGAAGTGACCGAGCTCTGGGGCTGTGAAGACAAGTGCACCCGGCAGTACTTGAACTGTGACTAGGAAAGCCACTATGCAATTATTCAATCCCTCCTTGGCCAGAACAGATGTTTTCTGTTTTGAAAGTGTATAAAACAAATCATCACTCCCTGCAAATGGCCTCAGGCCCAAGTTCAGTTGGCACATTCCACAACTGAACACAAACCCCCATGATGGTGGAGGGGGCAGCGCTGGCAGGGCCACCCCGTGGGTCACTGGCCAGGCTGTGTGCTTAACCAGAGCCCCGGGGCTGAGCTGGAGCACACTCTATCCCTTGGGTAGGAAAAGGGGGTGTCTTTGTCTGGTACACACAAAGCCCTTGACTGCTAGCCAAGCCCAGCGTGGCGACCATCCTAGCAGAAAGGCAGAGGGGCTAACCTCCAGCCAGGTTGCAAATTGAAGAAAACACATTACAAAAGAAATCCAATTTAGTGTTCTTGTATGTCTATACTGTGGGCTTATTTCCCAATTCAGTAGAAATACCCTAGGTCTGAATGACCTTTCCGGCGGTCACCGCCGCCTAGCTCGTGTGGCCATCAAGTGTGCCAGCCTTGCCAGGGACACAGGGATCACGCCATTTTGTCCACTGTTCACCTCATGTCATATTCACCTTCCTCCAGACCTGGGTGCTCCCTTGTCAGCCAAGCTGCTCCCGGCCCTTGGAGAAGACTCCAGAAAGCAGAGCTAGAGCTGAAACACCTACCTAGGATCCCTTTTCCAGAGCCAAGTTTTTAAAATGAAAACTGGAAGTCAAAGAAATGAATTCCAAAAGCCTTAACGAGGCAGCCTTCTTGGTCATCTTGATCCCAAGTGCTCAATAAATGTTTTGTGAGTCAAATGAAAAATTCATTTGGCTAAATTAATCATCCTATTTTTGTATCTTGTTGGAACACCCAGACCAGCAGTTTTCATAATCCTAGCTGTGCATTATAACCACCTGGGGAACTATAAAACTTCTGATGCCACATCCTACACCAGTTATAGACAACTTTGAGGGTGGGACCCAGGCATCACATTTTTAAAGCTCCCTGGGAAATTCCAATATGCAGCCATGTTTGAGAACCACTGATCTAAACCACTAAATACAAAAAAGAAAACCAAACTCCATCTCCAAACTAATCACACTCAAGTCACCAAAAGGTTATATCGATAGAAATAGAAAAAAGTCCAAACTCCCTGCTAGCTATAGCCACCAGTTATAGCTAGAGCCACTGCTCTGCAATTAATTATCCAATTTCAACCTCTATGCCTGTCTAGTAAGGAACATGTAACATGACCAAACAAAATGTACTTGCTGTAACAGAGTTACTCAACTTGGGTTGAAAATATGATGTGAATGATTACCCAAATTTGGGAATGCAAGATAGCAATGTCATAAATGCCTACAAATCAGAAAATGTGAAAATAGATTCAATGATAAAAGAAATATAAGCACGCCGGATTCAAGTCGACATGGTAATCCAAACTAGGCTAATAAAAATGTTGTTTGGCACAAGTTCTTAGAAAACTCTGCCCAAGCAAGAATGACGTTTAACTAGCGAAGCACTCAGACAGAGCCTTCCACAGTGCTCAGCAACACAGCGACCTGTCCCAGGGCAAAATGTGTCCTTTGTCCAACAGGCAACTCAATGTCCTCATTTCCAGACCACTGCCCACTTTGTCTGTGTTTATTCAACAAGAACTTAAGAGGAATCAACTTGGAGGTCTGGTCCAAATTAAATACACCACTATCAAAAGAAGGCCAGGAAAGACAAGGTTTCATCTCCCTGCCTCATTTTGTCCCAGAGACCCATTTATAGGCAGGCCTCTCTCGGGAGAATGAACCTCACTACTCTTACCCTGGCCAAATCCCAAATCTGTATATCCAGCTGGAACCTTCTTCCCGCCCTAATGCTCACCACACTGTCCTGATCTCAAGTCTGGAATCAAAACCCGGCTCAGACTTCCCTACTCCTTCCCACCAATAGTTAATAACCCTGCCACTTAAGATTGCCTGAAGAGACCCCCAGCTTCTCCCCCAAGTCCCCCACCAGAGCCTCTCTGCACCACTCAAACTCACTGGTCAGGACAGCCCTCACTTACTTCAAATGGATTGCATGGTAGTCCAAACTAGGCTAATAAAAATGTTGTTTGGCACAAGTTCTTAGAAAACTCTGCCTAGGCAAGAATGACGTTTAACTAGCGACCACTGTCCACTGTTCACCTCATGTCATATTTACCTCCCTCACTTACTTCACCTCATTTCTTCAAATGAGGAAATGAGGGTCCCTATAAGGTCCCCTACAGGAGGACCCCTACAGGGTCCCTATAAGGAGCCTGCACCAATGTTCAATCCCTCAAAATTAGGCACTGCCGTTTAATCATTGATCCATAAGGTGGGCAGCCCTATGGACATAAGTTAAGTACATCAGCCATGTACTTACATCAGCCAAGCTTACTAGCCCAAATAGAAGAGAGAGTCCTGCCAATGAAATCCTATGACACTTGGTGCCCTGGCAAAAAGGCAGGGAAATATGCTCTGGTTAGATTTCCACTTCTTCAGCTTTAAGAGGCTAAGATATGGTAACCTCCTTAACTAAGCGAATTACATTAGAGAGGCTGGCCTCAGAAAATAAGCAATTGTCACACGTTCAGAAAAACTCTGGACTCTACCCCGTGACCGTAACTTGCACCTTTAAGTTTTTTCTGACTTCAAATACTTCACCTAAGAAAATTCTGGACCTCAGGTGTGAGGGCTTTAAGCTACACAACACCCAGTCTCTGCCTCTGTGGGACCACCACCCTGCCACAATCCCACTAGTCCCCTCTGCATAATTAGGCTGCGTTCCTTTCTGCTCGCCCACATTTAAGCAGCACCTGGCTTATAAAAATTAGGACCGTCCCGCCCCCCAATTTTATTGTCTCCTAGGTCTCTCCCATGAAGCTCGAGTAATTTAAGCTCCAAGAGGTTGTTAATTATTTCCATGGTTGCACCATGCCCAAGGGCTGAGGCCCCAAACCCAGCCTCCTTCCTTTCCAACTCCCACTCCCCCGACTCTGGAATTTCCAGAGCTCCCTGCCCTCCCTGATACTTGGTACCAGGCGCCCTCTGATCAACCTCCTCCACACACATCCAGGTCAGACAGCCCACCCCTACTCCCGCCTCCTCTTTTCAGACATCTGCACTCTCTCTGTGGGAGGATGGCCCTGAAGCTGTTGGCAGATCTGTTTGCAGCTCCCCACAAGAGGAAGCACAAAGGCAGAGAGAGAATCCCTTTCCCCCAAACCGGAGACTCTGATGTGTCAGAGAACCTAAGAGCCAGGCGTGGGTTGCGCAGTTTACCAGCTTTCTGGTCTTCCTGATAGACCCCTAAAAGAGGAAGCAAAGGAAAAGGGACTCCGAACACAGTTGGAAATCAGTCGAGTATCTGCTTTAAAAGTCTTCCCAGGTATCCTCATCTTCACAGTGGTGTGTTCACAGGACCGTATGCTTTGGTTACAACTCAGAACTGTACACTCGAGTTTACTCTACGTAAAATATATCATGTTTTAAAAAAATCTTCCAGAGTTACCAACCCCACTGGCATAACCACTCTGAGAACAACAAAATAGCATAAGCATTCCTCATGGGCCCCGTTCCACCCCAGCTGACAGCCTGAGGGTTCAAGAACAACATCCTTTGAACGCACACTGAGTATGCTAGATTTTTAAAAAATAGAATATTGTGAGGCAGAAGCAACAAGGCCACATTACTGAAATTAAACGATAAACAGATGTCTTCATAGTTTATCAAAACACACTTAAATTTAAAATCATGTTTTTAAAAAATTTAATTTTAACAACAGGTCTGTGTATCAGAAGACTTCTCAGACATTCAAAAACCTAATTCATTTCCAGGGATTAAAGTGAAGGTCAAGCAGGTGCTTCCTCAGTCTGTCTCAGGTTCAACAACGTGGTCATATAGTCCCCGTTTATAACAGCTGCAGGATGATTAATCTCATCACACAAAACCCACGCCAACAGGAATGTTCAAAGCAGCATGACTCACAGTCAAAAAGTGAAAACACCCAACAGCCCATCGAGTTATAAATGAATAAGCAAAGTATGATACTATCTACACCATGGATAATTATTTTGCCATGGAAGGAATGTGATATTGACATAAGCTACAACACATGCTAAGAGGAAGAGGCCAGGTACAAAGGACCACACATTGTATGATTCCATTTATATGAAATGGCCAGCAAAAGCAAATCCCTAGAGACAAAAAGCAAATTAGTGGCTGCCAGGCCTGGGATATAGGGATCTACAAGGAATGAACAGAGCGATGGCAAAGGGGCACAGGGTTTCTTTCTGGAGTGACAAGAATGTTGTAAAATTGTGGTTATGGTCGCACAACTTGGAATATAATAAAAACCACTGAACTTTAATTAAGCAACTGTATGAGTCATCTCTCTCAGTAAAGTGGTCCAAAAACATTCAAACAAACAAATGGCACTTTTATACTCTCAGTTACCAGCGGGGAAGGGGGTGGGGTGGTAATCAAAGCAACAAACTTCCAGAAGCTAGTTTCTACCCTTCGATCAACCATAAGACAGGCCCCAGAGACTTCCCTGGCGGTCCAGTGGTTAAGACTTCAAGCTTCCACTACAGGGAGTGCTGGATCAATCCCTGGTCAGGGAATGAAGATCCTGCAAGCCACTCAGCCAAAGGAGGAAAAAAAAAAAAAAAAAAAAAAACAGGCACCAGTCCAAAGGGGTCGCAAGGGGTGGTCTTCTGTACCCATCCCCACCAATCACCAGCCTCATCATTGAGCGCGTGCTTGAAGGGCTGCCTCATGTAGATGTTGTCTGAGGCCTTGGAGATGGTTTCCTGCCACTAACACATGTCTGTGGCCCTTGGCAGTGCCTTGGGTGCGATCACAGCATTGAAGCTAGTTATGGATACTGTATTGTATATTTGAAAGCTGCTGGGAGAGTGGACCTGAAAAGTTCTCATCACAAGGGAAGTAATTTGTAATTACATGTGCTTACAGGTGTTAAGCAGACACTGGGCTATCATTTTGCAACATTTCCACTTATTGAATCATTACCTGAAATGTTATGTCAATTACAACTGCCTCAATAAAAATAAATAAATAAATCCCAGCATTAGGGTGGGGCTGCAGAATTCTGAAAGGAACAATGACATCAACACTTTGGGCATATTTTCAGAGCACAGTTTCTGACATGCACAGAGAAGAAAAACTAAATCAGGAAAAAATTAAACCAAACGACCTATTGAAGTTGAATTGACAGCCATACAACACAGAAATAACACCCTAGCTCTTTTCATGCAAACGTATGTTAAGGAAAACCATATGGGACTGTTTACAGTACCAGCCACAATGACTATTTCTTAAAACTCACACTGTGGTACACTCAGGATACTGTCAACACATTGCTAATTGCCTTGCCACCCGGCCTCCCCTTTCCCACCGCAGGAGCAGTGAAAAGGGCATTTCCCACAGTCATGTGGGCCCCCAACACCTACTGGGGAAGTGGCAGGAGCCTGGCTCTACTTTATTTTTTTTTCCCTGGCTCTACTTTAAAAGAACAGCAACTTAGAAACAATCTCCTTAAGAAACTAGAGGAGGATTTAAAAAAGAGTAATCTATGAGATACAACTGTCATCCCTCTACACTCTGGAACCAGAACACTAATACCACCATAGTGTAGCTCTTCTTCCTGGTACGGCCATTTCCCTGAAGACTAGGAGACTTTTCAAAGTACAGCCACCACCCGCAAGGCTCAGTGGGCAAAGGGAGGGGGGACTCTCCAGTACTCACATCCTGACTTAGCCCACGTGGGAGGCTAAAACCAAGAGTTACAAAATGAAGCAAAGAAAAGGGAGACTAGGCAAAAGCCTGGCTTTCTTTTGGTGGTGGTGGGGGGGGAGCTGACACTTTTTGTTCGTGGCCACAAGGCGCTGAACATCAAGCCACTTGCCCTCTCCTGGGAGCCGCTGGAGAAACGCCATGACCCTGGCTTTCAGGGGCAAAAGAAGGCAACCGGCCCGGAGGTCCGTGGAGGAGACTAAAGGAAGATCACCAGGTCAGAGGACACGGAGAAGAGGTCACGGGCACAATAAACCCTCTCGCAGGGTCAGGCTCACCCTGAGAGACAGGAAGGGGACATTCAAGGGAGCTAAAGCAGGCCCAGCAGCACCCCCAAAAGGACAAGCAGGTGCCAAGAGGGGAAGGACAGGGTCTGAGGTTAGAGGACAGAAGACCTGAGGCGCCTGGCCCAGGACGACCGAGCTGCTCCTATGACACTTTAGTTCAATAATGCTGTCCACCACAGGGCATGGAGAGGGGTCCAGCCACCACCTGCCACCTCCCCCAATCTCCCAGAGCGGCAGGGGGAGGGCACCCGACAGGCTGACCCAAGGAGGCACGGCCTTCGACTCTACTCCAAAGGAGAACAAGATTTCTTTCCCAGAGTAGAAAAGGTAGGATTTTTTTTTTTTTTTAAGTCCAGGAAGGATGAAATAAGTTTCACTTAAACAATGTGAATATCCAGCTTTCTTCCCACTAACTTTAGGTGGGCAGGCTCTCTCCCAGCTCAGACCTATTATGAAAAACATGTATGTTGCTATAAAAAAAATGCTACGGTTTCTGCCAGAGTTTTTACGCTAGGCTGCAAATCAACCATGAAATACGATTTCCGGAGATAAAGCAGTTTGGACTTTGTGAACTCGGATGTCAAAAATCACATTCATGTCAGAAATGCCCCGAGGCAGCCCAGGCACCCTCCTTTGCTCTGGCTTTGGCTAGGCCAGACTCAGTCAAGTCGACACCCAAGTCTGCCCACCTCAGAAGGGCCCAGGGGGTGCCTGCAAAGTGAATGCGGCTGGAGAATGGCACAGCAACAAAGACAGAGGGCACAGGGAGGGGCATGTGCTACGACAGATGGCGAGGCACCTGGGACCTGTACTTGCACATTTTCCAGACGGCTCTGAAGCTGGCTTAGATATCTAAAGGCAGCGGTGAGCAGGCTTGCTTTGTTAAGGGCCACACAGAAATGACCACAGGCTTTGCAGGCTGAGTTGGGTCCTGTCACAAACGTTTGTATGCAACTGAATTACTGCCCTTTAAAAAGGCAGAGGGAACTCCCCAGTAGTCCAGTGGTTAGGACTAGGCATTTTCACTACCAAAGGCCTGGGTTCAGTCCCTGGTTTGGGATCTAAGATCCCATAAGCCTCTGCAGCATTGCTGGAAATTAAAAAAAAAAAAAAGTAAAAAGGCAGAAATCATTCTTAGCTGGAGGACGGTACAAAAAGATGCCAGAAGGGCAGGATTTGGTCCAAGGGCCTTAGTTTGCTGACCCCAAGTCTGAGATCTTTTCCAATTCTAAATTCTTAAACAACAGGCACAGGGATGCTCAGCTGTAATTCAACAAGCTGAATTTCCGGAAGTGACATTCTAGAATTCGAGACTGGAATAATCCAAGGAACATTTTCTACATTTAACTTAGCAACTTACTAAATATGGAAAAAAATAACAGCTAATAACCTGCATAAGTAAGAACCCTGCATTTTAAGGAATACATAAAAGTTACATTAGTAACTAATAGGAATAGCCTCACACTAGAGAGTTAAGAATATTTTAAAGTATCAGCCTTCATTTTAAAGTCTCAACTCACGAAGCTATGCTCCCACTTCAAGGACTTGGAAAAAGCGAAAAAGAAACCCAAAGCAACCATGTTGACGTATGACAGAAACCAACACAATATTATCCTTCAGTTAAAAATAAATTAAAAACCCAAAGCAAGGAGAGGAAGGGAACAGGATAACAGCAGAAACTGATGAAACTGAAAGCAAAAAACCATAGAGAAATCAGTGAAGCAAAAAACTGTTTCTTTGCAAAGGTCAATAAAATTGACAAACTCTAGCAAGACTGATGAAAAAAAAAAAAAAAGATACAGATTACCAGTATTAGGAACCAAAGAACTATCATTCCAAATGCTGCAAACACCAAAAGGATAATAAGGGAATCCTACAAACAACTGTATACACATAAATTTGACAATTTAAGGAAATGAACTAATTCCTCAAAAAACACAAACCACAACCCGCCAGTATGAAACAGGTAATCTGAACAGCCCTATAGCTTAGGAAATTGAACTTGAAATTTTAAAATTCCAAATAAAAGAAATCTTGAGGCCCAGATAGTTTCACTAGAGAATTCTACCACACATTTAAAGAATTAAACAGCAATTCTACATAATCTCTTACAGAAAATAAAAAAGGAGAGAACACTTCCAAATTCATTTTATGAAGCCATTACCCTAACAGCAAAACAAGACAAAGTTAGCCCCAAAAGAGAAACCTACAGACCAGACCCCTCGTGAATAGAAACACAAAAATCTTTAACAAATTCTTTAAATCCTTAATTAATTTAGCAATACAGGAAAATTATTATGTACCATGACCAAATGTGATTTACTCCAGGTATACAAATTCAATACTTAAAAAAATCAATCTGACATACCATATTAATAAATTAGGGAAGAAAATAAAAACACATGGTATTAATTGATGAGGAAAAGTATTTGATATACTTCAACACCCATTCAAAATCAAAGCTCCCAGAAAATAAGAACAGAGGGGCACGTCCACAACTTGATAAGGAGTTATCTACAAAAAAAACCTACAACCAGCATCATACTTAACATTAATGGACAGAATGCTATCAGTAAGGAGACAAAAATGTCTGCTAAGTACTGAAAGTACAGCCAGCTCAATAAGGCCAAGGCATCAAGATGTACTCACGGTGACAGAGCTAATAAGTTAAGTGGTAAAGCTAGGATCCAAAGTTAAGCAACTGGGCTCCAAAGATCCAGTGCTTTTAATCTCAGCACAGTTTTGTCTCCTTTAGTTATATATAGGAATAAGCCATTTGTCTCACATACCAACACATCAACAGTGGTTGCCTACTTGTCATAAGATCAGAGATCTGGGTTTTTCCCCATTTCCCTACACCCTGTAGGTAGTCTAAAATGAGCACATAACTTAAAATGAAAACACCTAAAAAGACAAATGTATAAACCAATACTTGAACAGCTTCTGCAGTTCCTTCAAGGAAAGCCATACCCTCTATGCAAAGAAAAATAATACGCATGCAAACTCTATTAACAATTTAACATCCACAAAATGGTTTCTTTTTAAATGACCTATCATATTCCAAACAGAAAAATTGGTGTTAAGCTCTTTTTCTCTCCGACCTAGACAGACCCCATTTAGAACATCAAACACTTGGACTGACAGGCCCACGACTTCCTACAACCCCAGAACTAACTGGGCCACTTAGCTACAGCACTAAACAGTTCAAAAATTCAGTGTTAAACCCCTACTGTTTTCCCAAGTGTGATCCACAGCACTGGTTCTAAGAAAAGGGGTCCCATAAGTCAGTCACAGGATGTAATACACAGCACGGTGACTATGCATTGGTGACTATAGTTAACACCATACTGCATATTTGCAAGTTACTAAGAAGAGATGTTAAAGTTCTCACCAGAGGAAAAAATAATTTTCAAATTATGTATGGTGCCAGATGTTAACTAGACTTACTGCAGTGCTCATTTTGCAATATATACACATATCGAATTATGACGCTGTCCATTATGACGCTGTGAATACAATGCACCTCAATAAAAAAAGAGAAAGGGCCCCATGGTGAACCCAGTTTGAGATCTCTTCTAATATTTTCTAGAAATTCAGAATGCCCATTATCTTATCAGTACTGCTTGACCACTGTGATCTGCATTTGGTGTTAAATGTAACAGTGGCCTAGAAACTGCTCAGGAGTCTCACAGGAGAAATTTCCACTCCAAGGGAAAAGAGAGTCATGCAACAGAAACCCATGGAAGCGTTATCTTAAAAATCAAAATGTCTTCTTAAACTTCTGCTTTAGTAACTTAGAGTGGTCCTTTAAGCAGACCAACCTTCCAATCACATGCCGACCCTTTATTTTCTGCCTCTTTTTTTGCCAGCGAAACTTTCCTTATCTTTCAGTAAGTGAAATTCACACCTCTTTATAACTGATCATCTTTACCCACTGGCAGAATTTCAAAGTGCTCAGCGCTAAGTATTGCAATTGGTGTGAAGTGTTTTATATATCGCTTGACACTCTTCCAAATATTTTATTGGACATCCCACCCAACCACACAACATGTGGGATTCTGGTATCATTGGTGCCTTTATGCAAAGGGTGAAATTAAGGTACATGGGAAACTACCCAGAGGGTCAAGTCAGCTCAGGATCCCAGAATATGCTACTGGATCTTACCAGCTCCTTTTGACTTTGCAACTTAGTGCATAAATATCTTTCATCACAAGTACAGCCACTAGTTCAGGGGCTCTTTCCAGAACATAAGTGACATCGTCAGTTTAACGAAATGCAAGCCCACCGCAACTTAGGGCTGCAGAGTTGTCTTTTCCCGGGGTCTGGAAAAGTGCCTAGCTGTAAGGGTTTAAAAGAGCATTTGTGCAATGGTTTACATACTTGGTTTGCAGAATTCAATTGAGGAGGTTTCCCGACTTTTCAAAAGAACTGAGCCTGTAATTAAACTACCATGAAATGGTGGTTGGAGCCACAGCGCACACCAGCAGGTTTAGGTTACAACTGCAGTGAAATGGTGGATTAAAATGCCCAGAATATGCGTGACTCCAAAAACTAAACTCAATAATAGCTTTCTTGAACACGTTTCTAAACAGATGCTCAACCACAATCCAGTAACTTTCAAACTAATCCTTACCTGCCAAGGGTTACTATAACCACGGTGGTCTCAATTCAAATTACAAAGTCCATAATTACAAATCTTTCCATGGTCCCAAGTTCAATACCAAAAACTCTAACTATTCAAAGTTTTGAGAGACCACAGCACTTCAGTCTACCTCCCAAGAAGGTAGGGAAGGCCTTCAAATAAAACCATTTGCATTATACAATTAAGAGGGACTTCCCTGGCAGGCCAATGCTTAAGACCCTGCACTTCCACTGCAGGGGGTGGGGGTTCGATCCCCGGTCAGGAAACTAAGACTCCACATGCTGCATATGGCAGCCAAAAAAAAAAAAAAGGAGACAAAGAACATTCCAAACTGCTAACTCCTCCACTGCAAAATGAAACCAGCTTTCCCCCACAAAAATAAAACAAAAAACCCACAAGACAAACCATCTACCAGTTGATTATTAAACTGGAAAACACTTTTTAAGAAACCATCACTTGCAGAGCTTCAGATTACTTGAAAAAAATACCTCTTGTTAGCTGGGGTGGGGATTATTCCTAATACCTGGATTATAGAGTCAATTTCTTAAACAGCTATCATCCTTTCCAAAGCATCTAAAACAACTAGAGAACTACCAAGTAAGAATGAGGTGAGGATTTTTGATATAAAGCAAAAGTATTAACAATTTTACCATATGCTACCTCTATAGGCTTAAAGATATGGGTATAGTTTCAGAACTGTACTTGAAAAAACCATTAAGGTTTACACAATTTTTAAATGGCAAGCTCACAAGATGAATTCCGAGCAATGTGCAATTATTCAGCCTGGGGTCAAACAGAGCACGATCAGAGAGCTCTTAAGAGTCTTGCAGAGTTGGGAGCGAAGAGCATGCCAAACGTAGGCTGA
This sequence comes from Ovis aries, assembly GCF_016772045.2. Lineage (NCBI taxonomy): Eukaryota > Metazoa > Chordata > Mammalia > Artiodactyla > Bovidae > Ovis > Ovis aries. The sequence continues at coordinate 20,260,241 of NC_056080.1, read as the reverse complement.
CTCCAAGGAGGGACCTCCCCAGGCAGACTAGAAAACATTTTCAAAGGCAATTAAGGTATGAGAGAATACCTACGTAACACAAAAAATACCTTCCCTGGGGCTGCTGGAAAATTAATTCTAAGTCCAGGTGCTATGTGGAAGCACAAGGAGTGTGAGACTCCAGAGTATGTTGGGTGAGGATACAGAATGGGTAGAAATGGACCTTCACGGACCCTGCAAGTGCTGATAAGGAGTCTCAAGTCATTCTGTAGCATGATGAGTCGTCACAGGAAGGCTTTGAAATGGGAAAGGGGGCAGGGATCTGTCGACTGAGCCCTTGCCCAACAAGGGAGATAAGTTGAGAGATTGTGTCCATGAACAGTAGCCAGGGAAAAGGTGAGCACGGAATTTGAGAGGGTAGCAGGTACAAGCCACAGGACTTAAAAGACGTGGATGGGCACGGTTTCTGGTACAAGGGGATTTTTGTTTTTAATGAGGATCCTATTACTGTGTGGTGTTTCTCATACTTAATCACCATCAGAAGCGCTGGGAGGAAAGCTGGTTAAAAATGTAAATTCCAGGTACTAACCAGCCCTCAAAGACTGTGATTCATGTCAGTCTAGCGTGGGGCCTGTGAATGCCTTTTTCCCACTCAGCAGCCACCCCAAGTTTTATTGTTAAATCAGGGGTGTGGGTGTGGGTGGTGTCATGGTGGTGGATAAAGTGTAATGGGACAAAGATGATGATAATGCTGAAGGGGAAGGGAGAAAGCTTTTTCTACTCTTGAACAAAAGAACAAAAAAGCTAGATGCAATCAAAACTGACTTAAGTTTTATGCTTATAGTAATAGCTACTGAAATACACAAAGATGATATGTTTCCACCAGAAAGCAACTCAGTAAACACATGCAAGAACAGGAGCTTGACGGAGAGATCGATGGTTCAGGAACTCAGGGAGGGAGGGTCACCTGAAGCCACAGGCTTTGCTGGGTACGCAGGGCTAATAGACCTCAGTACAAACCTCAGGGGAAGGTAAGGCCCATCCTCCACCCCGCCCGCACCACGGAGACTGCCAAAAAGGACCAGGGAAATTTGGCTAATGATTTGCCGCCCAGATTACAGCTTGGTTAGAACTTACACTGGGGATTCCCCTACCTCAGCACCACAGGTATGACGGCTTGTCAGCACTGTGGCAATGTTTAGCAGCATCCTCGGCCTCCTGGATGCCGACAGCACCTGACCAAGCGGAGGGAACATAGCGATAAATTGGTGGAGGGTGCAGCAGGGGACATGGCCACTGAGAAGGCTTCACAGTCGTGGAATGAACAAAAAGGCCTTGGAATCAGAGAGACAGGGCTGTGAATCACAGCTACCCCACTGAAGAGAAAAACTTCAATGTGCTTATGGGTTCACCTTTAAAATGGGGATAAGAAAACCCACCATATAGGGCTGTTGTGAGGATTACATAAAATAATGTCTTCTGAGCTGTGCCTAGCAGTGCCTAGCCCAGGAGACAACTAGTAAACATTGGCTTTCATGTTTTCAAAAAGATGTTTTGAAGAAGCAGGGACATTTGCTTACAGCTTTGGCCTCAGTGGAAGTGAAGTGGCTCAGTCGTGTCCGACTCTTTGCGACCCCATGAACTGTAGCCTACTATGCTCCTCTGCCCATGGGATTTTCCAGGCAAGAGTACTGGAGTGGGGTGCCATTTTCTTCTCCAGAGGATCAAACCCAGGTCTTCCACATTGTAGGCAGATGCTTTACCGTCTGAGCTACCAGGGAAGTCCTAACCTCCTCCCAAAAGGAACAATATAGAGAAATGACAGTCCCAGTCCTCTCTCTAGCTCCTAGGATCTATGGGTTGATGGACTCCCAAAGGGCCACTGGACACAAATCAGAGGCGCTGTGAACATAGATGAGAAAAATATACAGCCTTATTTTCACTAACTACTTAACATTTTATTCATTGCTGCTTGTAAAACCACACATTACCAACTACCTGGCCATTGTCACAACAGAAGCACAGTTTTTGTTTACCAAATAATAGCTGAAATACCAATTTTCATGGCTCTACTTCAAAATTATGGAAATTATGAGGCCCGAAGCTAGACTATGTTTTAATGCGTTACTAAAGAAGCATATATTACTATTTACTATGCCACATATTAGAGGGTTTATTTTGAAGACGTTCTTTTAAAAAAAAATGGGTTATTTTACACATTTAAAATTCTTATGCTGAGAAGCGTTCCACAGGCTTTCCCAATGAGGGTTAAAGGTGATACGATTTAAGAACCCCTACCCTACACCTTTTTTGGCTAAGCCCTTAATTCCCAGGGAGACTTATGTTGTTTTTGTGTTTGTTTTTGGCAGTGGCACCCGCTTGCAGGATGATCTCAGGCCCTAACCAGGGATTGAACCCAAGCCATGACAGTTGAAAGCCCAGAATCCTAACCATGAAGCCATCAGCGAACATCCATGTTCTTAATTTATTAAATAAGGTTGTTGTTATGAAACTAATTTGTTCATTTGAAGGACACAAGTCACTTTGTTTCCCTACCTAAACTATAGATCAGTGGTCCAAAAGGCGTACCCAATAGCAATGGCCACATTTCTCCACTCCGGACCCATTCTCCACATTCTAAAGGTAAACGTGTGCCTGGTTTTCCTCTAGTGGACTTGAACTAGCTTTCCACCTTTAACATAACACCAATCAGGTATTGTATTTAACCAGTACTTCTCAAACATCTATAATGTATCAGAACCAACAGGTCTGCATCCCAGACCATGAAGGTCAGCTTCCAAAGATACTCCCACAGCCCAGGGATGAAATGGACATGAAAAAGAAGACTGACTGCTACCTTGCCAGGGCAGGCAGAAGTCACGCGCACCTCACTCTCCTCTATCTCTAAAGCACACTTGCTGGCTGCCTGATGTAAACGAACCACGTGTCCTCCACCTGCCCAGAGATGCTTAAGCTATACCAATGTGGGACATGTTTATTCTTGTTAGCCTCAGGCTGAGAAATCACAAAGTGTTTTCTGGGCTCAAGGGTCTTCACAGTCGAATACTTCACTTACAAGATCAAAGATGAGATTTTTTTTTTTTCAGCAGAAATTAAAATTTCCTGAGTTACCTCATCAACCAGAACTAAACAGGCACAGCCAGGCCCAACCTATAATTGCCTGCAATGGCCCAGTGGCTGCTGGGCACTAGCTGGCTTGCAGTGGTAACTGTTATTCAGAATGGCAACAAAGTAAAATAACTAAGTGGTTCAAGTTTAATTCCATTAAAATCACATCATGGAACTGGAGCACTAGGAAGAATTACTGACAAACGGGAAGAAGAACATGATTCCAGGCTCCACAGGCATTTGACTCACCCTTGAGTCACATCCAATACTCACATGCCAAGAGCAATGTCTTTTGACTCATTATTATCAATTAAAATAAATGTTTTTGGAGACCTCACAGGTGGTAGACTTCTCACCAAGTGCCCCTTATTGAGAACCAAAAACTTTGATCCTAGTTTAGCCAGATCCCTTTATTTTACAAGGGTGGATACCTAAGGACACCAAGAGTGACATGACTCCCCCCAAAATCAAGTGAGGGGGGAATACAATAAGAATCAGGGTTTTCCTTCTCCCAAAACAATTCTGCAGGGACTCAAGATCTAACACAGAAGCATACTCACATGTCCCCTTAGTATCTCTTTTTCTTCACCTTGCCATCAAAACTTTTTCATCTTGAAGATTAACAATCTGGAAATTAAGAGTAACTGGCTGGGAATTCTCAGTCTTTTTTTTTTTTTTTAATTTTCTCTGAACACAACTAAATTATTTAGATACTACTTCCCCACCTCACCAACTTCGAACCTGCCAGCTTCTTTCTCCTGCTCCCTTCCAAACTGCAGGTCCAGAGTTCTCTCTCCCTTTCTAGCCAGTGACTGCCCCAAATGTACAAGTTCTCTAGTTTTTCCTCTGGCTTCTACAAAGGAACACAGAAGGCCATTGGGAACGGCCTGAATTAAGCTGAAAAGTGTTTAAGGCTTCAAGCAAGGGCACTTAGATTGAGGGAAGTGCCAAATCTTCCAGCCTCATCGTTACCCTCCTGACAGCCTAGAAAACCCACGTTCAATGAGAAAAGGTGAGTGTTCATACATGCTTGTCACCAAAAAACTCAACTGAGTGATCTTGAACCACTATTTCTTCCCCAAGTCTCACTCTCCTCACCTCTAAGTTGTGTATGCTAGAAGCTTCACTAAGCCCTAAAGCTAGCAGGCTAATTACTCAACAAAACCTTTTTAGCTATCTGCAACCACCATTTCATCTCCTGATTCTCCACAGGCATCTCCAGCCCCACACCAGAAAGGAGCGAACTAAGAAATGCTTTTTTCTCCTTCTCATTTCCCCACCACCCAAATAACCTGATACTACTTAACAACCTTGCAGTGTTTTACAGAAACTCCATTGACGAGTTCGGAGCACGGGAGCCCTACGAAGTGTGCACTGTCCTCCATTGTTACCACAAGGCTCAGAAAGGTTGAGAAAGTCACAACCAGAGCCAGTCAAGACACGACGCAAACGTAGGTCTTCCTTCTGTCCCTAAAGTCTTATTTTTTCCCTCTCATCTTATGCCTTTGGAAACGTTTACATAGGGAGAATGCTGAGTGAGTACTCAGAAGTTAAAAAAAAGGGGGGGGCTTGGGCTGGAGGAGAGAAAGTGTGAAAGTAATGTTTGTAACAGTAACAGAAAAGGTGGCTCTAGCCAATAAGGAGGAAGACAGTGAAAAAGCAAGACCTGGGTGAGACCTCCAAGTGGGGCGGACGGGAAGCGCAGATTCAAGTCTGCGGCACTCGCAGGTTTAAAAGCCACCAGAAAAAAGACCAGCAGTCCTACCCATCCCCCCCCCCACCCCCTGTTAGAAGCACCAGGAAAGGGCGTGCAGAATACCCTTCGTCTCCACGATTCCTGCAGTCGGTCCGGACTTTCCCAGCCCTCTGTTCTGAACGGCTCGCGGTCTACGAAGCCTCCCTGATCCCGAGACTTAACAGTTCCCGCGCTCGGACCTCAACCCCCCCTCCCCGCCCAATAATAATATAATCTTCGTTTCCTTTTCCCCTGACCCGTTCCTTTCCGGGGGAATCTGTCTCCTACGCAGTTGTCTGAGAATTCTGCGAGCCCGACGCGGTCCTGCCCCAGGCCGGCTCCCACGAGGGGAGCCCCCACCCCCGGGGAATTTACCCGCCTCAGGGAACTGAGAACGGGGAACGGGGAACAGCCCGTTCCCCCCCCCACCGGAGTCTTCCTCCCGCGCGGGGACCCCCACGAGGACGGCCGATCCCTCGTGGGACGCGGGTGGACGACCCGGGCCCCGGAAGGCGGCTCGGTCCGAGTCGAGGAGGGAGCCGGCGCGGCCCCTCCGGGCCCCGCGCTCCCGCCGGGACCGAGCGCGGCGGGAGGAGGAGCGCGGCCTCCGCGCGGGCGCCGGTGCACGCGGCAGCCGGGGAGACGCCCGCGCCGGAGCCGGGGCCGCGCGGCCGTCCGCATTGTTCGGCCCGCGGCGCGCGCCCCGCCCGGCCCCGCCGGCCCCAGCTCGCTCGGTGGCGGGAGCGACAGGGCAGGTGGCGGGCGCGCCCTCACCTTTGGCGCCGAGCTTGAAGTCGAGGGTGCTGTGCCGTGCTGCTGCCATAGTGAGGCGAGGCCCTGGGCCATGCCTGGGGGAGACGGCCGGGGAGACTGGGGGGGCCGCGCGGCGTGTCAGGCTGCGGCCGGCGGGGAGTGCGCCGTGCCGGGGAGGCCGAGGGTAGGAGGTGGGAGGGGCCGCCGGGAGCCACCCGGGGCGCCGGGGGCGGGGTCGGGCCCGCCTCTGGGAGGGAAGAAGAGGACGACCGCAGCCCGGGACTCGGAGCGCCGGGTGTGAGGCCGCGCGAAGGCAATGGTGGAAACGTGGGCGCCGTGCTCCCCGGCGTGCGTCACCAATGGCCGCGCCCCGCGCCGAGGATCGGGCGGGCGCTCCCGCCATCCGTTAGGTCACCTTAGGTTTAAACCGCGCAGCACGACTTCCGGGGGGCCCACCCCCCCCCCACTTCCCCCAGACCGGCCCCCAAGCCCAGGCCCCTCTGATTTCCTGGCCAAGCCAAGAAAATGAAATGCTTGGATCCACCCTGGAGTCTAAAAGCACTGCCGCCTTTTTCTTAACTCTTCAAATGCTACAGTTTAATCCATTAGAATTGTCATTTCCATTATCATCAGCCAGGGCCGGCTCTGCGTTTCAGCACCGAATAGAAAGCTCTTGGGTATGACATGTTAGTTACCTACGTTTTTTGTGAAAAATGGGCACCGGGAAGAAGCAAGTGAGAGGCAAACGTGGTTAATGTTAATTTGAGAAATTACAGCTTCTAGAGTTGCTCGTCCATCACTGATGGCTGGCTCTGTTCATGGCAGTGAACCTTTCTGCTGCGGGCTTCTCTATGATTTTGGAGCTCTGGCTGGTATTCAACAAGATGTGCAAAGGAGAGGATATCAGTATCTGGGCACTAAAGCCTTCTTGATGACACTATCACTGGGCAAAGGCCTCCATCATCACATCAGTCCTAAGTGCCTCTCGCTGCATTCCCAAATTCCTCAGGAATTGCTGAAATGGCCGGACAAAGCCTAGATCAGTGAACTCTATCTCCTTGTTACAAGCCCAGGGCGAACCTAGATATTAAACTCTTCTCTTCTGCAAACAATCCCTATTGGCTGTTTTGCCAAGTCCTTCACCTTTCGTCAAGAACTGGGCCAATTTCTTCATCAGTGGCCTTCGATAGACCATCCTGTTGAGAACTGGATCTGCTTTCAGCCCCCACATTGATTTTCTCCTGCCCAGGCCACCTGTTTGTTGCCCTGAACGGTTTGCTTTCTTCTGTGGATCCCAGGGTCCTCAATTTCAGTAGCTATTCTGCTATCTTGGCCTCCAGTCTCTAATCTTCAGACTGCCGCTCCTGTTTGCTTCCTGGAATGTTCTCCAGTTCTGGCCATTCCTCTGGAGTTAGGGCCCTGGGAACCCAGTTGTCCTTGTCTGCCATGTTGCAGGGGCAACAGGGCTCTGACAGGCCTCCTCAGGCTCAAAAGGGTCCTATACTTGGTTTAACTTTCTGCTCTCACTGTCTTGAAATTGTTAATAAATCTTGAACGAGGGGCCCCTTGTTTTCATTTTGCACTGGGCCTACAAATTATGTAGCCAGTCCTGCTTAACAGCTTTTGTCTTGGCAGGACAGCTGACAGCAGTCAGAGCTAGTGCCGGGCCTTGACTCTGCAGGTGCAAAACAGAGAGGAAAATCAAGACACTCGGCCATTAACTCATCAGACAGCCACAACAAAAGCGGAGTTTAACAGAAATGCTTCATAATGTTAGCATAGCATCAGGGATAAATGGGCCTTGAAATGGAGCCAGCATTGGTGGGGTAATTTTCAGCATGTTTACAATGGCTGTATCACCTACCAACGACAGGATCCTGGCAAGACTGTTAAAGGTAGGACATGGACAGGAATCAAAGGCTTGAGGCCTTTTTAAATAACTCCAACTGGGCTGTGAGTACCTATCTGGATTCTGGAAGGTGTTCTGCTTGCCTGGGTTTTATAATCTAGGCCCTTCGCTTCAAGGCCTGTTAGAGGACGAATAATCACTTTGTTTGTGGGAACTGTTTGTATTAGAGTTGATTGATGTCTTCTGTGCAACTGTGGTCACATCAGAGAATTCAGCAACTTATCCTGCAACAAAAAAAGCAGAAGAAGGACTTTCATGGTGGTCCAGTGGCTGGGGTGTGGGATCTAGTTCCCCAGTGCAGGGGACCTGGGTTCCCCGCATTGGAGAACTAGATCCCACATGCCATGACTAAAGAGCCCACATACTGCAACAATCTGACCCAGTACAGCCATTATAAATAAATAAATTTTTAAAAAGCAGAAGAGACTTACCCAACTCCAGCCTGCATTTTCGAAGCAACTTCCTCATCATCAACAAAATCTTGGCAATGGTAAAAATGTAGACATCATGGATTAATGTCCTCTTGACTGCCCTCATCTATTCTTGGCCCAAAGGAGTCTTGAGACAGAGAAAAGCAACGCCTGGTATCTGACAAAAGCTGGCCAGGCACTCTCCTGTTGAACACAAACAGTTCCCCAGAACTCCAACATCAGACAAGGCCACTCTGAGTTCAAGATGGGACTGAACCAAAACAGGACCACTCCGGAATCTTGTGAGAACACGGAGCAGGAACTTGTCCAAACCACCAAAATCACCCAACGTCCCTGGGTCCTGGCTCCTTGAGCGACTTTGGCTTCTTCACCAATCCCAGCCTTAGTCTGGTCTTCCCCCTTCTCTGTAAAGTTACTAAGACACCCCATCAGGACTCAACCCTGCTTCCTGACAGCACCCAATCCAGAGCAATGCCCAGCTTCCTTCAGCGTTCCCCAGAGAACTCAAGCCAGGCCCCACTGCTACATGTGGTCCTTCCTGAGCCCTCTCTCTGTGCTGCCCCGTGGATCCCCACGCTGCAGGGCTATTCCACCCCAGGTTGTTGCTATGGGGTGGGCTGGGGAGGTGGTAGTGGGTGGAAGATTGTGACAATAAGATTAAGTCAGTACTTAGAGGAGAAAAACTGCAGGTGACCCTCTTAGCAAAGTGCTACCTACTGTGAGACACTTCTCTCATCCAAAACTCACGTTGCAGGGGTCCATCTGCTTATTGGCAGTCACGCCAACTTGCACATCTGCAACAGTTTTTAAAACCTCAGAAGAACCACATTATCCTGCACAGTTAATAATTGTAACTACCTTCTGGGAAGAAGAAAATCGAAAACAGAAAAGAACTGTGTTAAAAAGGAGAAGGCAGTGGTGGTGGCAGGGAAGTGGGGGTGCTGACTGGACACCTCCTCGGGCTATAAGAGCCCAGAGGCCACCTATTGGGCTACAGTCCAGACCTTCCTTGTGGAGAGAGGTAGGGGACCGGCAGGGAGTGCTCCCCAGTAGCCCTTTGTTTTACTGTTTTGTTTTTTGCTTTTTCACCAGTTCACTTGGGACCCTTGGAGACATTCTGCCTCCCTCCCTCCTGTGTACAGCTGTGGTGAAATCACTTCCTTTCTTAAAAATAAAAAAAAGAAGAACTGGCCTTAGCTGTTAGGGTTACAATGGCTGACAGAAATCTGGATCACTCCCCCTACCATTTCTCAGATGAATGTGGGCCTCGCCTAGCTAGTTAAACATGATTTAAATTTCTGATTAAAGAGTATATGTCCGAGAGGGGCCTGGAATCCTTGATACAATGATTCTCAACTTGGCTGTACACTGGAATCACCTAGGGGACTTTAGAAGCTCTTGCTGCTCCCTGAGCCTGCAGCTCAGGCATTGGGTTATTAAAATAAATATATAAAAACCCAGGAGATTGCAATGTAAAGTGAAGTGTGACACTGCCAGATCCCAAAGCATTGTGAACCCCAATAGATAAACCCACAAGGATGGCTCTGATACAAGTAAATAAAGACATTCAAAAGCCAGAAAATAGCAAGTGTTGACAAGGATGTGGAGGAATTGCTGGTGGGAGTGTAAAATGGCAGAGTCATTGTGGCAATTTCTCAAAACGCTACACATACAGTTACCATGCAACCCAGCAATTCCACTCTTGGTATATATACCCAAGAGAATGGAAAAACAGGTGTTCAAACAGAAACTTGTACATGAGTGTTTACAGCAGCACCGTTTACAATAGCCAAAAGGTGGAAACAACCCAATTTCCATCAACAGATGAATGGACAAACAAAATACTATTCAGCCATACAAAAGGAATGAAGTACTGATAAATGGCACAACACAAATGAACCTTGAAAACATTATGCTAAGTGGAAGGTGCCAGTCACCAAAGGACAAACACTGTATGATTCCACTTGAGGTGTCCAGAGTAGGTAAATCCATACAGACAGAAACAGGGCTAGCGCTTGCCAAGGGCTGGGGGAAGGAGGGAAGGGAAGTGCCTGTTTAATGGGTGTGGGATTTCCTTTGGCAGGGGATGAAAATGTCTTGCAATTACATACAAGTGCCCAAATTGTAAGTGTACTAAATGCCAGGGAGTTTTTCACTGTAAAATGGCTAATTCCATGTTATGTACATTTTACTTCAATTAAAAAAAAAAAAGACTAAACCAAATTTGTCAGGTAAAGCTCTATAGAAATTTTTATTAAGTGAACTACATCACCCGTAGCAAATTTTAAGTAAATGCCTGATGGAGTGGACTTGAAGTGAGAAAGTGAAGTGTTTGCACAATGGAGCAGAATTGAAGGCTGCTGTGAAACCAGCCTCACGGTTGTGGTTTTCCCAGAGAAGAGCATCCTTCGGCCTCAAATGCTAAGTTATTGAATCTTTACAACAGCCTTAAGAGGTAGGTACAATTATCCCCATTTTACTGATGGGTTAACTGAGGCACAAAGAGGTTATGTAGCTATAAGTGCTGGGCCCAAGACTTGAACTCAGGAAGGTGGCTCCAGAGTCTGGCTATTCACCCCTTCATGGTGCTGCCTCTGATCATCCTGCCGGTTGTCTCAAAGCATCCCCATTTTTCTTACAACTCCCCAAAGCTGAGGGACATAAGTCTGCCCACCTCCCACCAGCAGACGCTCCCTCTCCATTACAGAGTATGCAACTGGAGAAGGTGTCCTGTCTCCATCCTCTCTGGAGCCATCGCCTGTGTCTACAAAACAATTTCTGGGATGAATTCCTACCAAACCTCCTACCAGCTGTGTGACAGTGGACAAGTTCATCAACCTCTCTGTGCCTCCTTTTCCCCTCTACCACCCCACAGCGTTACTCCAGTTTGAGAAAGCCTGACTTAGACAGAAAATTCGAAGCCTGAGGCTCCATCGCTCAGCCTGGAGAAGACACATAGTGCCAAACTTTTTAAAGAGAACCTCCTTGAGACTCTTTACAAAGTGCTCATTGCTGCAAGTGAAATGCTATCCAGGGACTTCCCTGGTGGTCCAGCTGTTAAGATTCTGCGTTTCCACTGAAGGAGGCACAGGTTCAACCCATGGTCAGGGAACTAAGATCCTGCATGCCTTGCTGGTGTAGCCATAAATAAATAAACACTTACATTGCCATCTGGAAAAAAAAAAAAAGAAAAGAAATGCTGTCCAACCCATCCCATTTCCTCCTTTCCTCTCATTTCCAGCAAAGAATGACGCCTTATGGGGAGGGGAGACTAAACTGTTGTAAGGCATTACCTAAGTGCCGATGCTCAAATAATGACACAATCAAAATTGTTACCAAGAAAATAATAGAACATGTTTTGGTCCCAAAAGTAATGCCCTGGCTTCTCATCTGAATGCAGCATTCACTACAACTATACTCAGTGCCTGCTTAGTTGCTCAGTTGTGTCCAACTCTTTGCAACCCCCTGGACTGTAGCCCGCCAGGCTCCTCTGTCCATGGGATTTCCCAGGCAAGAATACTGGAGTGGGTTGCCATTTCCTACTCCACACAGCTATATTCAAAGATGTAACTAAATTCTCAACTGTTAGCACTAGTTACATATATATAATACATTTCTGTTGTAAAACAACTATACTTCAATTTTAAAAATTGTGATAAACAATAGATACATACTTTTCTATCATATTGATTTTTTGCTTCCTATGTCTCTAGGGAGGTAGTTTGCAGAATGGTTAGGATCAAAGCCTTTGTCAACCACCCTGGATCCTAATTTTGATTCTTCCATTTGCTTGCAGGTGACCTATGGCAAATGATCTAATCTTTCTAAGTTTCTTCAACTATGAAGGAGGTATCGCAACAGCATCTCTTTCACATGATTGTTCTGAGGATTAAATAAATTAGTAGAAGTATAATAGCACTTTAACAGTGCCTGGCACATAGAACACCCCATGCAATGATCAGTTATTAGTGAGTTAAGACTAATATTTAGTTGGTAGTTTCCTTTGCCCCAGTCCAAATGGTGAGTACCTGGGAGTTTAGAGGGCAATTCCCATTTCAGTCACCATTTCCCTAGAGGAGCGGTAAAAAATTTGCAAAGCTCACAGAGGGTCCACTTATCTTAAATGTATTTGCTACAACTCAGCAGTCAGAGATAGTCCCAGAAGCTGACTGCATTGGGATTGGACATAAGCCACCATTTTGCAGCACCATGCCCTTTCCTCTGCTGGGCGTTTGAGTCTTTGTCCTCACCTGAAACACCTCCTTTCTCCAGTGGAAAAGCCCACACATGAGCATTCAAGGGCCAGCTCAAATGCCACCCCTGATCCAGGCAGAGCTGATTGCTCGTTTGCTTGTTCACCTGTGTTCCCACAGCTCATTGGTCAGCTCTGTAGTGAAGAACTTTCCAGCTTGCATTAGTGGCAGCATGCTAGTGCTCCTCCAACTAGGCCTGTGTTTCTCTCCAGCCATCACTTCTCAAATGAGACAACAATCCAGAAAAAGCACAGCCCAAGTTTACATGCTTGTTAGTGAGATGAAGGCTCAGGGACAGGACTGTAAGCAGATAGGATAGGGGGTCCCCAGAGAAAGAGAACCAGGCATGGCTTTCTTGAAAGGGGAGAAGTCATTTTTGGCCTAAGCCAGTTTGTGATCTAAGCCTGGCCACAATGCTTGCCCTTGAACAAGCCTCAGTAATTGACGATTGCAAGGGAAGTGAGGGGATGCAGGAACAAAGGAAAATCAGGCAAGAAACAATAGCTCAGCAATAAAACAGAGTCCCAGTTCCTCCTTAAGGGATATACACAACAATCTGAAACATTATCTTTGAGTTCTGTAGGAACTAAGGCCCGCAGCCAGGTGGAGGATGGAATGAGGATGTTGACCTTTTCTGATCCTTAAGACTTCAGTCACCTAAAGCTTGTACTCTGTCAACCCTTGCCCCAGTGGTATGCTGAATTCTTCTCTGCCCAATTCACAAATATGCATGTACCCTTAGTTTAAAACTTCCCCAGTTTGGTCTTTGGAGAGATACTGCTTTGGGAAAGATCCCCGGTGGGTGTTCTCCTTACTTGCTGCAAGTAATGACTCCTTCCTCCTCCTAATCGATCTCTGGCTTGGTTGTGTCTTTTGACTTGACACCCACCAAGAGATGAACTTAGTTTTCGGGTAACAGGACTCTGGTGCCCCAGTTCCCAGGCCAGGTTCTTTTCTTTAAACTCCATTGTCCTTGTGTGCAGCTTCCATTATTGAATGTCCACTATGGACCATAGTATTTGTCAAGTACTGTAGGTTCTTTCTCATTCAAGTTTGGATCGCTCAGTCGTGTCCGAATTTTTGCAACCCCATGGACTGTAGCCCGCCAGGCTCCTCTGTCCATAGGATTCTCCAGGCAAGAATACTGGAGCGGGTTGCCATTCCCTTCTCCAGGGGATCTTCCCAACCCAGGGATCAAATCCAGGTCTCCTGTACTGCAGGCAGATTCTTTATCATCTGAGCTACCAGGGAAGCATATGTCATTTCTAATCTTTGCAACCCAACAAGGTTTATCCCCTGTTTAAAGACAGAGACACTGGGACTTCCCTGGTGATCCAGTGGTTAAGACTCTGTGCTTCCACTGCAACGGGTATGGACTTGATCCTTGGCTAGGAAAGTTTCACATTCCCTGTGGTATGGCCAACACATAAATAAATAAAAGGGATTGTTATTAAAATATAAAAATGAAAAATAAAGGCAGACACTGAGGCCAAGTACATGGAGTCAGTCTGACTCCAAAGTCAGGAGACTTCTAGTCTATGGTGTTGCCTTTCAGTACTGGAAGTGAGAGCAGAAAAGAGCACTGAATGGTTCATTTAAAACTCACTCATTCTACATGCAGATAATTGTTGTTTTAAGGAAAGGAGAGAAGAGAAGGAGAGATTACATTTTGGCATGCAAAGGCAAAACAATAAATATTCTTTTTTCCTGTTCCTGGATCCCATTACAGCTTCTTCAAAGCAAGTGAATTTATGCATGTTGACACAGCTCTTATTTTAAAATCTTCTTTGGCTCAGTTTTCAGCTTCTTCCCCTTGGCACAACCAGTCCCATGACTCCCCTCTGTCAGGCTCTGAGAATCTGCCTAAAATCATTATACAGCAGTTACTGTTAAGATCCATGCTACAAAAATAATTCGCTTCTCTCCAGTATGCCATAGGGGTTTCTTCTGGTTTTACAGTATATTACGTGGTATAGCGCCTTGTTAATCATAAAGGTCTTGGACTTTAAGGATAAATTAATATTTAAAAAATAGATTTACAAATATATACTTTTCTCATTATTGTCTGAAATAGTGTGTGTATATATATATATATATATAGCTCCCACTCCTGCCTGCTGGGTCTAAGTATATTTTGTTTTGATCTAAGTATACCAGTTGTCATTAAAACTTCACAAGTAAAAATGAATGGGTATTATTTTAAACTTGCTTCCTTTAAGAAAAAACAGGTTATTGTGCTTTGGTTATTTGCAATAAATCAAAACTAATTCAGAAACTTCACATTATCATGCTTGTACAAAATAGAAAATCATACTGCAATGTGAGATGCCTGCCAAATGGGAAAAATAAAGCTCAAAAAACCTTCCATTGCTGTTATAAAACAACGGTAAGATCTCCAATCGGGCCAAACCAACATCATATGCCTCCCGCTGGGATGTACTGAGAAGAACCCAACATCCTTACTATGGTCTTTTTTGCCAAAAATAAATCTAATCTACTCATGAAGAAATATCAGATAAACTAAAACTAAGGGACCTTCCACAAAATGAATGACTTATATTCTTCAAAAAATGTCAAGGTCAAGAAATACAAAGTCAAGCTGAGGAACAGTTCCACATGAAAAGAAACTAAGAAGACCAGACCACTAAATCACAATTTGTTAGTCTGGACTAGATCTTGGACCAGGAAAGAAAAATAGAAATAGGAGACACTACTAAGACAACTAACAAAAGTGAAACAAGGACTGTGGATTGAACCACAGCTTTATCACAGTGGTCAATTTCCTGACTTTGATCAGTGTACCGTGGTTGCATAAGAGAATGTCCTTGTTCTTAGGAATTACAGACCGAACCATTTTGAGTAAAGGCCTATAAGGTCTCCAACTAACCAGTGGTTTGTGGGAAAACAAAAACATGAACGTAAAAATAAAGAGAAAGAGAGTGACTGAGAAATTAACGGAGCAAAATATCAACAATGGTTGAATCTGGATAAAGGGTATAAAAGAATTCTTTGTACTCTTTTTGCAGCTTTTTAGTGCATGCATTTAAAATTATATCAAAATGAAAAGTTACCAAAAACACTGAATGTGTAAAAAATGTAAGAATATAAAAAGAAGGAAAAAAGAAAAGCAATGTTCCTGAATTATATATAACACAGCAGCATCTAAGACACGTTTAAATCTCTCAGTAATAGACAAGCTTGACTTCAGGGAAACAAACAATCTGCCTTTTAAAGTGCAGGGTTGAGAAAAACAGGAAGGGGGCCTTTTTGATACTTGCAACCCACTGTTCCCAGAGTTAATGAAAAAACAACCTAGGAGATACATGCCTTATCACTAGTCACTCTCTACCAGGCCTCCAGGCCTCAGCTCACCTTCACTGACAGCTTTGACACCTGTGTGACCTCAATGCCATGCTGCCTCATCCTGGGTGGAGTTTTGGCTTCTCTGTGGAAGATTCAGCCCCCGCCCTGCCTCAGTTCCTTAATCTCAACTCCAGTAATTCCGGATACTTGGGGCGGGGCAGGAGGAGGAAGCAGCTTCATGGAAAGGCCATTGGCTACTCCCAGTATATGTGCTGTACCCATTCTTTGATCATATCAAGACCTTCAGTCCCCAAACCACCCAATTTCCCTTCACCGTATCACTCACCTCATTTCCTTATTCTCTCTCTGTGGTTAGTCATCACATCCTCAACCTCTTAAGCCCTTCTACTTTGTCCCTGCAAACTCCCAACCCTGGATCAATGTAGCCTTTTGCCTCTTCTGGTCCTTCCCACTTGTTACTCAGGATAATGGGGAAAACCTCATGTTGGTGCTGACTGGTATGTGCGTGCACACACATGTATATGATTATAGGACTGTTTCCCCCAACATGATTGGGCTTCCACCTTATTTGACAATCTGTTTTCATTTTTCTGTTTTGTTTTTTTTTCAATATTTCTTTATTTGGCTGCATTGGCTCTTAGTTTCAGCTTGTGGGATCTAGTTCCCTGACCAGGAATCAAACACCAGGCCCCCTGCATTGGGAGCATGGAGACTTAGCCACTGGACCACCAAGGAAGTTCCTCTTGATTCTTTTATTCCTTGAAATTATTCCATATTGTTGAAACCTTTTCCCATAGTTTCCATGACATTAATCTCTTTAGGTTTCCACTACTTCTTTGCCCTGCTCTCTGTTGTCTCTCTACATGTTGAGTTTCTTCAGGGTTCTACCTGGGCATATCTTCTTTCCTTACCCTGAAGTTGGTTCTCAAACCTGGCTGCATATGAGAACTGTTACAGGAGGCAGGCAACTAGGTATGAGCAGAGAAAGGGGTGCGTGAGGCAGATGGCAGGAAACTACACAGCTTGTAAACAGCAGGGGTCCATGGGCAGAAAAGAAAAGCAAGACCTCCAGACTACAGGAAAGCACTCATTTAGGGCGTGAAAAGTGCCGTGGAGGCAGACAAAGAAAGGTGGGCAAAGGTGAGAATCTCCAGCATCTGAACGTTGACTTTTGCTCTTATGTTGTCATTACAATATACTTAGCCTTGTAGATGAGAAGTACCCATCATGCACCAAGGCCTGACACTTCCAATTAAAGTAAAATAAGGACAAAAATCCCTCCTCCCCTTGGGAAGGTGGCGACGGGATGAAAATCAGGAACTATGACCCCCCAAACTCACCCTCCCCAATGAATATTCCACCCCTTCATTTGTACACCCCACATAACCAGCTTGCCAAGGAAACTCAGGGCAGCTATGCTCCTGAAACTGCCCACTCTCATCTCCAGAGCGTACTATCACTTAAATCCTCACTTTACTAACTTACCTGACCTCCCTGTCTCATTTCTGAATTTTTTCTGAGACAAGAGCCTTTCACTGGGAACAGAATCACCTGGGAAATTAAAAAAAGTTATCATGCCTGGGTCTCATTCCTGATTTGATTGGTTGGTGATATGGCCTGGGCATTGGGATTTTTCAGTCCCTCTGAGTGATTGTAAGGTGCGGCCAAGGTGGAAAACTTCTTTATCAAGGTTATCTCATCTACTCCTACAATTCTAGCCACCTAGATGCAGAAAATTGCTAAATCTCCATTCCTAGCTCCCACCTTTTCACTCGAGCTTTGGACATGTCTACTGGTTATGTTCACATCTTACAGCTGCTGCTGCTAAGTCGCTTCACTCGTGTCCAACTCTGTGTGACCCCATAGATGGCAGCCCACCAGGCTCCTCTGTCCATGAGATTTTCCAGGCAAGAGTACTGGAGTGGGGTGCCATCGCCTTCTCCGACACCTTACAGAGTCAAAGTCAAATGACCAAACTGAACTCTTGAACTTGATCTTTCTCAAGTAATTGCAATCTTGAGGTATTTACATGTTAGAAAATAGTGATGGTCTGTACCATCACCGTTCACTGAGCCAAGCACATCAAAAACTTCAGACTCATTCTTGACTCTTTACCTTCACTTCCCACACTCTCCAAATTTTTCTTAAATCAATCTCATCGTTTCCCCTACCCCTTATTCCCAATTACCTACATTTGAGTCTTTATTCTTTCTATTTGGCATAGTAATAACTGGCTTCTTGCAAACTGTGCCCCACAGGCTTCAACAGTTACCTTTCTGGAATACAAATCTAATGATGGAAAAAAAAAAAAAAAACCCTTTGCTTAAAACTCTTCAGTGGCTGCCAATTGCCCACAGACGAAAGATCAAATGCTTAAAGATTTCTCATAAGGACTTACTTGGTGGTCCATTGGCTAAGACTCCGTGCTCCAAATGCAGGAAGCTCAGGTTCACTTCCTGGTCGGTGGAACTAGATCCCACATGCCACAACTGGCACAGCCAAATAAATTTAAAGAAAAAAGAAAAGGACTTCTTACAGTCTGGCCGTAGACTTCCTTTTTTGACTCAACTGCTATCGTTCTTCCAAAGACACAGGCTCAAAACCTGGTGAGTTACTGCAAGTCTCAGACATGTCACGGTCTCTCATGACCCAATGATGTTAAGAAAAATTATCCAAAATAATAAAATAACCATCCTGTGCTCTTTCAGTGTCATACTGGAGGATGTCAGATAAGTAAGATTGTGTTACCTGATTCCGAGCAGCGCTGTCCAGGGGAGCCGCATATGCGATTTAAAATTTGCTAGTAACCATAATAAGAAATAAATAAAAGGAAACTAGAAAAATAGATGTTAATAATGCATATCACTTTACCCAATATATCCAAAATATTATCCTTTCAATATATTAGAAAAGAGTACCAAAAATCATTTTCCTTCAACATTTGCATCTGCCCTGATAGAACTAGTTTATTTAAGAATTGATATGACTTTAAAGTTAAAGCATGTCAATTTCAAAACCACATCTGTCCAAGTTAAGCAAATGCACTAATTTGTGTCAACTTGGTATTCTTTTTTTTTTTTTAACTTAGTATTCTTAACATTACACCCAAGGGGTACTGTGCTTTTTGAGAAGCAATTCTACATTTGTCAACATAAATAAGGCATTCTTCAAATGTTCTTCCAGTATTTACAGTCTATTTACAGAATGCTATTACAATTAAAATCTTCTATACATTGATTCATGTTGAAAAAGTATATAAAATTACTGTTAATGCTTTGAACCATGAAAAAATTTCTACTTTAACATAAATTCTTATACCTGTCTAGCTAAATCATAAGCTTTTCCTTGGACTTTCAGATTTATCTTGTTCATATGCAGTGTGAAATCCATGAGAAAACATGTAAGACACATTGCCTTTTCTTAATTATTGTTAATGAATACTTGGCAAGAACTACTTTTGTTTCAAGAAAACCTTGAATTGGAGTTAACAGCACAGTAAAACTTTATAAAACCCTTTGTGGCTCAAGCAAGAAGCGTCGGTAATAAATACAAGATCATTAAATTTACTATTTACTTCTTTCAACACTTCCATGAACTGGTGATGAGTCACAGCATTTGCATGTATATGCTGAACAATTGTAACAACTGTATCCATGATGTTTTTCATAGAGTCTGTTTCAGAGAATGGAGCACAAATATTTTCAGTATGTATCATACACTGATATGAAGTCACCAGAAAAACATCAGTCTCTTGTTTTTAAAATTCCAAGAGATCCAAAATTTTGACCTAACAGCTGGAGTACTGATATATTTTTTTCATATTTAACTGAATTTCTTCTTTGACAGATGTAAAAGATTCAAAAATATCTATGCCACAATTTTTTAGGCTACGAATTGTTTTTTCTTTTTTTGGCAAATACAACAGTACTGTGAGACAAAACACACCCAAAGTATTAATAAGACATGTCCTGTATCACATGAATCATCGAAAACTAAAGAAAAGTACTTGTAATATTTCCAATTTTTGAATCAATTAATCCTGGGTACTGTTAGAAAGCTCTTGTATTCTACAGACAATTATTTTACAGTTTAATTGAAGATCATTCTCTTTTTTTTCAGAATAACTTTTTCAGTCTTCCTTTTATATTTTTAAAACAGAATTTCCATAACAGAAATAATTTATTTTGCTATCACTATCTAAAACTGTTTTCTTTCATGTGTAAGAATCCAACCCATTATAAAGCTAACCAACATTAAAAAAAAAAATAGCTGGCCAAAGTTACAAGTTCAGAGTCTGTGATCATTTTTTTAAACAGTTTTTATTGGACGCTCATTTTGAACGCAGGCAACTAATTTTATTGACTCTTTTTGGACTATGGACTGCTCCCATCAAACTCACTCTGTACTTACTGAAAATGTCTCTTAATACTATCCACTTTACTATCTTTAAACAATTTTTACATAATAAACAGCTTTTAAATCTTGGTCTGCTGCAGCAAATTACATGAAATTTACATGAAATACCCTCTTCTAATTTGTTTTTCTTTCCTCTTCTGGTATTAATGCTAGTATCCACGGCCCCATTAAATTCTGCCTCAGTAGTATATCTTTGTTTTAAATTTAAAAATTCAATTCAGTTCAGTCGCTCAGTCGTGTCCAACTCTTTGCGACCCCATGAATCACAGCACACCAGGCTTCCCTGTCCATCATCAACTCCTGGAGTTCACTCAGACTCACATCCATCGAGTCACTGATGCTGTCCAGCCATCTCATCCTCTGTCGTCCCCTTTTCCTCCTGCCCCCAATCCCTCCCAGCATCAGAGTCTTTTCCAAAGAGTCTGTATAGTACAGGGAATTATGGGATTCCCTGGTGGCTCAGTGGGAAAAGAATCCACCGGCTGATGCAAGAGACACAAGAGAGGTGGGTTCGATCCCTAGGTTGCTAAGGTCCCCTGGAGAAGGAAATGGCAACCCCCTCCAGTATTCTTGCCTGGAAAATCCCATGGACAGAGGAGCCTGGAAGGCTACAGTCTATAGGGTTGCAAAAGAGTCAGACACAACTTAGCGTCTAAACAACAACAGGGAATTATATTTATTATCTTATAATAACCTGTAATGGAGTATTATGAGAAAAAAATAACTGAAGTACTATACTGTATACCCTAGACTAATACAATGAGTCAACTCTTCACATGAGGTGGCCAAAGTACTAGAGTTTCAGCTTTAGCATCATTCCTTCCAAAGAACACCCAGGGCTAAGTCCATACTATTTTTTATTTTAAAATAGCTTAATTACATTATCATCTAAAGTATAAGTATTTCACAAAGGTGTCACTGTAAACAGTGCTGTCTATAAAATATTCAAATAAATAATTTCAGTGTAAACTTAATATGTAGAAAAAATAATTTAAATGGATTCCATTCATTGACACTAGCTAGTTGTATGATGAATTTACATGCAATATTGGGGACAATTCTCAGAATTCAGTACAGTAATATTCACCTGATGTAACAAAGTGAAATGTAGTCCAACTGAAACCAAGTTGAATTTAATGGGAAAATATTTTACATTGCTTCAGTGTTAAATTTAAATTAAAGCTGAGTAAAATGTTTTTAAAAAACTAAAACTTCAGTTTCCTGGTCAGTCACACTACCCCGTCAGGTGCTCAGTAGCCATGTGTGGCTAGTGGCTACGTATTGGTTAGCGGAGCCAAAGAAAAATGTGACTTTGACTTATTAATTACTATTGATTAGGATGGCATCACCAACTCGATGGACGTGGGTTTGGGTGAACTCCGGGAGTTGGTGATGGACAGGGAGGCCTGGCGTGCTGCAATTCATGGAGTCGCAAAGAGTCAGACATGACTGAGCGACTGAACTGAACTGAACTGAACTGAACTGAGGGTCCAGACTCTATGAAGTTACATATTTACATGTTAACTTGAAGAAAAGATTGGTAAGATTGTAAGTGCATGTGTGTTAAGTCACTTTAGTTGTGTCTGACTCTTTGCAACCCCATGGACTGTAGCCCGCCAGGCTCCTCTGTCCATGGGATTCTCCAGGCAAGAATACCAGAGTGGGCTGCCATTTCCTCCTCCAGGGGATCTTCCCGACCCAGGGATCAAACCTGCGTCTCTTATATCTCCTGCTTTGGCAAGTGGGTTGTTTACCACTAGCGCCACCTTTGTGAGTAAACTGTATAAATTTTGGTCCAGTACAATTGCAAAAAATTTCTGCCCAATAAAAATAACACTAATAGTTGCATTTATATCTAACTTTGTAGTTTAGTCAGCAATTTTATTCCAACATTCTTTCCATATGGTGGTACCCTTCAATTTCATATCCTAGGAGAATATGTGATGATGTAGAAAGATGATCATAAAGTATTGTTAAGTGAGAAAAAAATACATTACAAAGAAAATATAGATCAGTCCTATTTTCATATATTTTTAAGTATATACATTCTAGAAAAAGAGTAAAGATATAAACAAAGATGTTTACCATTACCTATGGGTGGACTTATACCCAATTTTAAAATGTTTTTTCTTGGACTTCCCTGGTGGTCCACTGGTTAAGAGTCCACGCTTTCACTGCAGGGGGTGTGCTTTGATCCCTGATCCAGGAACTAGGATCCCACATGCAGCAAGGCCAGAAAAATGTAATAATAGAAAATAAAATATTTTTTTGTCTTCCTTTTTATAACTACAGTTTATACAAAGAGAAATTTCAAAGTATTTTATAATTTTAACACAGGTTCACTGCAGGAGGCCTTTTCTTACCGCAGTTTAGCAACACTAGGTACTTGTCAGTTAATTCAAGTATCACTTTTAAAAAATATATATATTTATTTGGCTGCACCAGGTCTTAGTTGCATGTGGGATCTAGTTTCCTGACCAAGGAACAAACCTGGGCCCCCTGTATTAGGAGGGCAGAGTCTTAGCCACGGGACCACCAGGGAAGTCCCAAGCACCACCTTTTTTTAAAAAAAATGTTTTTATTTAGTTTTGGCTGCACTTGGTCCTCATTACTTTGCTCCAGCTTTCTCTAATTGTGGCGAGCAGGGGTTACTCCCTAGTTGTAGTGCGTGGACTTCTCATTGTGGTGGCTTCCCTTGTTGTAGAGCATGGGTTTCAATAGCTGTGGCGCATGAGCTCGGCTGCCCTGTGTCATGCGGCATCTTCCTGGACTAGGAATTGAATCCATGTTCCCTGCATTAGCAGGTGGATTCTTAAGCACTGGACCACCAGGGAAGTCCCAATTCAAGGGCTACTTTTAAAAATGATGATGATGGCAATGGCACTGAGCCTGTGCAATTAATTCTCTGTCTTTTCTATAACTATGTTAGGTTCTTTGGGCTGCTTTCTGAGATGCTGTGCTCTTTTTTGCCCTTCCCTATTCAGTGTGCCTAAATTGTGAATATTTTGACAATGCCTTATAAAATAAATACAACTACAAACATATTTATATTTACATCAGGGGCTCCCCAGGTAGTGCTGGTGGTAAAGAATCTACCTGCCGATGCAGGAGAATTAAGAGACATGGGTTCAACACCTGGGTCGGGAAGATCCTCTGGAGGAGGGCATGGCAATCCACTCTAGTATTCTTGCCTGGAGAATGCCATGGACAGAGAAGCCCTGTGGGCTATGGGCCAGAGGGTCACAAAGAGTTGGACACAACTGAAGCAACTTAGCACACAAAAGCAGAAATGAAGAGACACGGAACCAAGAAGGCAACGTAGGCCCAACTAGTTTTGTACAGTGGGATGTTCATCCTGACTAGGAAAGAACTGCATTGCTGTGAAAGAGAAAGAAGGTCCTTAATGGACTTTCTCTCAGTGGGCACCGGATCCTAACTCCATTTTGACAGCTAAAATAAAAAGACTGCTCTTTGCTTTTCTTCTTTCTCCAAATCTCACGATTTGGGGTCAGAATCACCAGTTGGCAAACCTACAGAGTTTGTTTTAAGCACAGACTCTGTTGATCTACAAATAGAATCAAATGTTTTCATCACACCTGGATTTCTACCTTTTTAAGCCAGCTGTGGAGTCCACTTGCTGGGCAATCAGTTACCAGAGCTCACCTTCTGTCTGTAATTCCAATGGCATTAAGGCAGATATTTCCACAGAGAAAAATGTAACTCTGAAGTAGAGTCCCTTGATTATTACTGTTATGATGGTCTTAAATCCATGTGGCAGGAGTTATTGAAGAAAAATGATGAGACACCCCACAGATTACTTATTAATTATAATGAAGCAATTGGTAGACAAGATTTAGCCAAATGATACAACTTTTCATCACTGTTAATAGGGCAAACCGACATCTTATGCCTATGATATGATGCCATGGGTGTCTGGGTTATCCGCTGCTGCCTGGTAAACCACCTCAGAAGTTAGTGGCTTAAAATAACAATTGAGGGGGACCTTAAAATTGAATACAAACAGAAACCAATGAACCAAAGTGTTTTTCAAGTAAATAACATAATAACATTGGGGAGGGAGTATTAATCCTAGTAACTTTGAGACACAGAATTTGCACCACATGCCCTCAGGCTAAAGAGAAAAAACTCTAAACAAATACTGAACTCTCTAATAAGAAAGTTTTTCTTTTAGATAGGGAAAAGTTCGCAATTTTGAAACTACTTTCTATGATTAAGCCAGTAAATAAATATATTCTGCATAATGGGATCCAGGTTTTTCTGTTTCCACAATTATGGAAAAGAGGGAGGAGTCGACTGAACATTGCTGTGTTTGTTGGATGGGAAGTAGAGATATCAGATAGAGCGATACAGAAGTGGATATATTTGTGTGTGACTGTGTATATGTATTCATTACATTTATACGCCTGTTTCTCAGCTCTGTCTGCTGAGATGGTCTAGAAGTAATGATTCCAGTAACAATAAACATACCTAGGACCTAGATCATAGCTTTCAAATAATATTCTCCACTAAAAGGAACAAGGAATCCTTGGAGAAATGACTGGAGAAAGGAGAATACAAACTGAATGCAGATTATCTGTGCTAAAAAGTAAAAGAGAGCTGAAAAAATGATGGGGACATGTTAAAAGTTCACAGAAGCCAGCTTGAAGAAATCCTACTGGCTAACTCTGGAACGATTTGAGCATGAACATAAATAATAACATTAAGAGTTATAATTTATTGAATAAAGTAAGGATCCATGAGTCCACACTTAACTGAATGAACACACAAACAAGTAAATAAATAAAAGATCATTCTTACAGTAGAAAGTCAGATAATAAATGTAGAAGGAATGATGAAAATATAAAAATCACCATTTGGCTACTATCATAATAATAGCTGATTCAGACAATAATTATCAATGTGTGCTAAAGGCAGTAGGTGACATTTGAAGTGGTAACAGGATAGTTACAGAGTCTTAAAGCATCTCTTCAGAAGAAATATATTTGTTACAAAGAGGAAAGCAGTAACTTTATAGTTACTGGCAGGTGCCAGCTTAACCCAACAATCAAAATTAACATTCTCAGTAACAGGTCTAGTCGATAGGATGTGCTTCCAGGTAGGATGCCCTGAGAAGAGCTCAGTATCACTCCTGAAGTGTTCTGGCCCCAAATGCACGATCTGAATCTAACAATGAGGAACAGTGCACAAACTCCAAGCGAAGGAGCATCTACAAAGTAACTGGAGTGTGTTCTTTTAAAAATGTCAATGTTACAAAATACAGAGAATACCTCAGGAAGTCTTCCAGATTCAAGGGGACTAACTATACATGATAGCTGAAAACAGCACATTATCTTGGAATTTTCTGGGGTTTTTCTGTTTGCTTTTTGCTATAAAATCATCATGGAGACAATTGGTGAAATCTTAATCAGGTATGTAGATCAGGCTGTAGTATTGCATCAATGTTACATAACTGCTTTTTACAGTTTTATATGGTTACAGTGGATGAGATGGTTAGCATCACCAACTTAATGGACATGAATTTGAGCAAACTCTAGGAAATAGTGAAGGACAGAGGCGCCTGGCGTGCTACAGTCCATGGGTTGCAAAGAGTCGGACACAATTTAGCGACTTAACAACGAACATGATTACATAAGATAATTCATTTTTAGGAAACATTGAAGTATTTAAGGGTAAAAGGGAATCATACTGCTACTTACTCTTACACAGTTGAGGGGAAAGAACTAGGGAGAGAAATATAGAGAGTGATAGAAACTGAGAGAAGAATTAAGCAAATATAGTAAAGCATTTGGGGACTTGATAGCTGGGAATTCTTTGTACTGTTCTTGAAACTTTTCTGTAAATCTGGAATTAGATCAAGAAAAAATTTTAAGTACATTATTATCTTTAGTTGTCTTGTAGGTTGACTGGGCTTAGCTGAGTAGTTCTTTCATAGGGTCTCATATGGGAGAGTCACTGCAAGGTCCTTGATTGGATCCTGGGAGAAAAATAGCTGTAAAAGTGACATCTGGGGAGGGACTGCCCTGGTGGTCCAGTGGTTAAGAATCCGCCTACCAATGCAGGAGACACAGGTTCAAGCCCTGGTCCAGGAGATCCCACATGCGCAACTAAGTCTGTACCCCACAACTGCTGAGTCCACACTCTGAGACCGAGCTCTGCAGTATGAGACACCGTCGCAGTGAGAAGTCTGTGCACTGCGCCTAGAGAGCAGCCCCTGCTCGCCGCAGCTAGAGAAAAAGCCTGCACATAGCAATGAAGACTCAGTGCAGCCAAAAAAAAGTGACATCTGGGGGATAATTGGGGAATGTGGTCTGTACACTAGTTGCATTAATGTTAAATTTCCTGGATATGATAATATTGTGACTTTAGAGGAGGGTATCCCTATTCTCAGAGATATAAGCTGAATGAAGCACTATATTTCAGGATATGGTATCAGAATGTCTGCAACTTATTTTCAAATGGTTCAGCAAAAGTAAGAAGAATACATTCATGTTGTTTAGTAGCTAAGTCACATCTGATTCTTTTGTGACACCATGGACTGTAGCCTGCCAGGCTCCTCTGTCCATGGGATTTCCCAGGCAAGAATACTGGGGTGGGTTGCCATTTCCTTCTCCATTAAGCTACCTGGGAAGCCCATAAACTTATGGGGGCGGGACAAATTAGGAAAATGGGATTAACAGATTAAAAACTGCTATATATAAAATAGATAAGCAACAAAGATTTACTGTACAGCATAGGGAATTATATCCATTATCTTGCAATAACCTATAATGGGATATAATCTGAAAAATAATGCTGTACACCTGAAACTAGCACAAGATTGTAGATCAACTATAATTCAAATTAAAAAAAGAACAGGACTTGCCTGTGGTCGAGTGGTTAAGCGCCCACATTCCAATGCAGGTGATATGGGTTCAATCCCTGGTCCAGGAGGATTCCACATGCCACGAGCCCCAGAGCCTCCACAACTAGAGAGTAGCCCTCACTCCCTGCAACTAGAGAAAGCCTGTGTGCAGCAACGAAGACCCAAGGAGGCCAAAAAGAAATCAATAAATAGAAAGGAATGCATAAATAAAAAGTTCAGAGAAAAAGGAAAAAGAACAGACTTAAAATATGTGTATGTTTCTGTGTGTATGTGTTTGGACAGAGGAGCAAATGTGGTTTAAAAAAAAGACTGCCAATCTTGGTAAATGGTAAAGGGCATTTATTGAACTATTCTTTCAACTTTTCTGTAGTTCTGAAATTTTCCAAAATAAAGAGTTGGAGATAAAAATAAAATAAGAGCATGTCTTGAAAACATCTGCCCTCCCTAATACTGTACTTATTTATATAATCCACAAATAAATCATAGAATCTCAGAGTTCAAGAGTCCTTGGAATTCATCCAGTCCAATGTTTATCAAACTGTTTCAGCTCATTCCTTCCTCACAAATAGCAGATCACTGGCCAGCATTTCTTTGAATGGACTGAAATGACATAGAATAAGAAATATCAGCGGGCCCCATCACTTATTAAGAGATGTCTGTCAGGAGAAAGTTTTGTTTGAATTGCGTATATGTGTATACGTGTATGCTTGTGATGAATTCAAATAAAAAGAATCTATTTCTTACCACGGGTCACACTTAGGTTAAGATTCAGCTGCTCAGGACCTCTGGACAATGTCGGTTTAATTCAAGGTTGGGCATTCTGTTCTTTAACAGGCATTTTTGAACACTTTTTTGTATTATTGCTTTTTTGCTATTGTTACTATTTTTCAAATACCACAAATTTCAGAGATGTAATTAAATGAGCCAGTATAGCACATGAGTGGAGTGGCACAAGAATTTAAAATTTATATTCTCAAGAAGTAGACACTAGTACATGTAATAATCTAATACATGATAAAGGAGGCACCATAAATCAATGGTAGTGGCACGAACTCAGTACATTTTTGACATATTTAGTTAATTATTTGGTTTCAAAATATTTTAGAGCCTTACTCCACACCCTAAAAATGTATGTTTTTTAAAAGTCAAATTAAAAACAACCAGAATAGGGGCTTCTCTGGCAGTCGAGTGGTTACAACTCCACTCTGCCAATGCAGGGGGTGCAGGTTTGATTCCCTGATTGGGGCACTAGGATCCCACATGCCGGGCAGCATGGCCAAAATTAAAAAATAAATAAATAAAAACAAAAACAGAGCTCTTTCCCTCTGAGAAAGTGGCAGAGGCAGACTATACAGCCCTGGCCAAGATTAAGGCCTGAGACCTTCCTGGAAAAAGAAAGAGCTGAGGATGAAGTTGAAAGTAGAGCTGTCCCAGATGTGTGGCTAGAGTGACAGGTGGCACAGTTTCCAGACTCGCTAAGATTCAAGTTGTTGGCAAATCCATTGCATGTACTCAGCGTCATTAACCCGACTCAGAAAATGAACCTCAGGAAATTCTATACGGGCAAGAGGAACAAGCCCCTGGATCTTCAGCCCAATAAAACACATGGCACGTGCCAACAGCTCAACAAGCACGAAGAAGACCTGAAGGCCGAGAAGCATCAGCAGAAGCAAAGGCTGTATGAGCACTTCCAGCAGGGCCAAGGCCTGAGCGCCCATGTGTCAGCAAAACAAACTGGAAACAAAAATAACAAAACAACGAAAAAACAGAATATAGTTCAGATGAATTCATATCCTAAACCTACAGTCATATTCTTTGTTTTTTAAGTATTGAAGTATAATTGACATACAACATTAGATGAATTTCAGGTATACAACTCGATTCCCATATTTGTACATACTACTTGGATACATATTGTTGGCATTTATTCACAAATTAATTATGTCACCTTTCTTCTTGTTCTTAGCACAGTGGCAGGATAATTTATCGCGATACTAATTTGCCTGTGGTTCTCATATCTCCCCTCCCCAAGGGCCTTTGCCCCAAGAGAGCCTTAGGGACTAGGGACACAGAGCAGAAGGCAGAAATGGTTTGAAAGCAACTTCCCTTTTCCAAGTTGCTTTTAAGCCCACGCTCCCTGAGGGAGATCAGCTAAGTAGAAAGAGGCCAATTGCATAGACACCATCAGTGATTTTCTTTGAATTAATTTTATTTGAACTTATCTTACACATTTCACATAAAAGATTCCTCACCTTTAAAATGAAGAGAGTATATTAACCCAGGCATTCTCAACCTGGGGTTTAGCAGATCAGTAAACTTGAGAGAGAAAAAGATTCACTTTCAATGATCTCCAACAAAAGTTAAGGGTTTCCTTCAACTGCGATTATAAGTACCAAAGCACAGTTGTGTTGGAAGGACCTGTGACTTGTCACCAATAGATATCACAAGTATTTTCCTATCACACGACAGTTGTCACAGATGCCTTGAAATATCACTTACACTCATGGCCACTTCAAAATCATGGGTAGTTCTTAGACTGCTCCTAGATCTTGTTATTTAATAGATTAAATAAAGAAGTACATCTATCATACATGTATGATATTTAATAATTTGATAATCACATTTTTGATGTAGTTTTCCTTTGTATTCCTGTGTACAAAGTTTTATGCATTCAGAAACATTATTCTGAGACGTCAGACTGAAAGGGCCCCTGGGTCAAAAAAAAAAAAAACAAAAAACATGTAGAGCCCCTGCACTGAATGTTCTCTGGCTTTCAACATGCACATTGGTACATATGCAAGATCTCTACTGAAAATGATTCTTGGAAAATGACTCACAACTTAGATAATCATTGCTGTGACAAAATTACAGTGACATTTTGATCATTCCATGTGATTTAAAGTGCAACCTCAGGCTCAAACTTCTACATTTTAAATTTAACCTTCCAGACAAACCCTTCTATTAAAATTATTCTCTAGGACTTTCATGGCAAAATGTAGGAAAACAACACCAGAAACAGAACCAGAAAATCCATGTTTTGTTCCCAATTCTGCTGTCTGATCCTGGGAAAGTCATTTAAGTTCTCTGCACCTCATCTATAAACACATTTAGATGAGCTTTAAAATCTATAGATTCACAGGGGTGAGGGGGAGGGATAAATTGGGAGATTGGAATTGACATATAGACAATACTATATTGAAATAAATAACTAATAAAGACTTACTGTACAGCACAAGGAACTCTACTCCATACTCTGTACTGATGTACATGGGAATAGAATCTACAAAAAAATGGATAGGACTTTCCTGGCAGTTCAGAGGCTAAGACTCTGTGCTTCCACTGCAGGGGGCATGAGTTTGATACCTGGTTAGGGAACTAAGATCCTGCATGCCTCACAGTGTAGCCAAAAAGAAAAAAAAATGAGTGGATATATGTATAACTGACTCACTTTGCTGTACAGCAGAAATGAACACAACATTATAAGTCAACTATACTCCAATAAAAATTAATTTTAAAAATCTTTAAGTTCCTTTTACTATGTGTATAAAATACAGTAAACTTCTATACTTCTGAAAATTTCTGCCTTTCTTCAGGGTGTATTCTTTGGGATTTACTTCTTAGTATTCAAACTTTAATTCATTCATTCACTTATTAACTGTTGTAGGGGGTGGATAACTAAGCAACTAAGGAAGAGAATTCTGGGAAAATTTTCTCATGAGTCATATTTAAGCTGAGCTTCAAAGGCTGAGTAGGAGTCTGTGAAGAGAAGACTAGGACATTACAGGCAGAGAGGACGCTGCCAACACCCAATGTGCTCAGGATCCACAGCACACTGAGGGGCTTGATCAGAGTTCAAATGAGACCAGATTTGCACCAAGTCTGGTCTCCTTGGCTTATAAGAAATGGAAGGAAAGTGTATAGACAGGTGACATGACATAGTCAGGTATGTGTTTTAGAAAAACAGCCCCGAGAGGAATGTGAAGCATGGGAGAAATTGAAATCAGAGGGATAAGTTATAAACAAGGCTACTGCAACATTTGAGGTAAGAGATCATGGAGATCTGAATCAAGGCACTGGCCATGCGAATATAAAAATGAAAGCAAAGAATGGAAGTAGCAGAGCTTTATGAGAAACTGCGTGTGGTGGCAAAGGAGGAATCCAGGGCAACCTTAGTTTCTAGTGAAGACAACCTGGTGAAGGCTGATGTTGAAAAGTAGAAAAAAAATTTTTTTTAATTTATTTTATAGAAGTACAATTGATTTACAATGTGGTAATTTCTGCTGTACAGCAAAGTGATTCAGTTATACATATGTAAATTCTTTCTGATATTCTTTTCCATTATAGTTTATCACAGGAGATATATATATATATATATAAATAAAACATTAACATATATATATAATATCTTTAACATATATATACAAAACATCTTTAACATATATATACAAAACTTTCTTAACAAACATCCCAGCTTAAACAGGAAGAAAATGAAGCTTTGAAAGGCTGAGTCTGAGGAGCCTATTTGACCTCCAGGGAGAAATTCTGGCCAGCCCTTGGAAACGTGGTCATGGAATTCTTGGGAAAGGTGTGCCTAGAGATACAGAATTATAAACATCACACAAGGTAGCTAAGGCAGCTGCACCATGCACCACCATCTGCCTGGTCTCTCTTCAGACCTTTCCAAGTCTCTCCAATCATGATGCCTGGGCTTGTTTTTAAGGCTCAAAACAATTGCTTCCTCCTCACTCCCACCTTTCTGACTCCCCTTTCTTACTTCATAACACAACTCTGTATTAGTTAGGGTATAGGTAAAGTTGCTGTAGCAAAGGAACCCCAAAGTACAATAGCTTACATATGATAGGCCTTTCATTCTTTCTTATATAACAGTCCAGGGCTACAGGACAGCTCTGTTCCACAACATACAGGAACCTAAGCTGGTGGGCAAGTCTGTCCCTTTCAGCGTCTCTGTTACCACTGAAGTGATTGTTCCAATCACTGCCATTTCCCAATTGGTGGGGGAAAAAAAATCAGGGCAAGCAGCTTCATCTTTATAGAGATAATACACATCACTTCTGCTCACATCCCTTTGCCCAAACTTGATCACGTGACCGCACGTACCTTTGAGGGAGACGGGAAATGTAGCATGTTTCTGGGCAGTTGTGTGGTAAGCTCACACTCAGAAAGGCTCTATTACTGAAACGCAGAAAGGGAGAATGGACACCAGGAATAATTAGCAAACTGACGCTTCTAAACCCCTGGCCATCTAAATCCATGCACACTCTTATTTCCAGCCATAAAATACATTTGCCCCTTCCCTCAGAAAATAATCCAAGGTACAATCCACTCACTGGGTACAAAATAAAGTCTAATATCTCTGGGTAATGGGCAGCCTTCTCCATTGAGTCTAACTCCAGCTATCTGTCTAATAACAGGACGTTACTCCCCCACTACTACTCAACTTTCCGTATGTAATGTGGAACAAAACAAATTATCTACAATGAAAACTTCCATTTGGAAAAGAGAAGAAAGGAAAGCACTTAGCAGTCATTGGTGCATAGGAAAAATGAACCATGTTGGACAAGAAGTACACATTCCCTGCCTCTGAGTGAAGGAAGTTCTCGCGTCAGGACTCGGATCTGTTCTCTTGGAAGAAGGCTCTGCACCTGGTCCTCTCTGAACTTTGGCTTGGTCCTTGTCCAGTGTTTTCCATGATCATACCTAAAGTGGGATGTACAGAGTGCCTTGGTGAGATTAATACCTATATCAGCTTTCTTTTAGTTAGCAATTGTGGGGTACGTGTCATTTCTTTTCTTTCTACCTGTTTTTATTCTTATGTTTTAAATGTATCCCTTAAATAACATATAGCTGAGTTTTGTTTGCTTATTTTCAATCTCACAACCTTTGTTTTTTTCACTGGAAAATTGAGTAAATCAGACAAATATCATATGATATCACTTATGTATGAAATCTAAAGGAATGATACTAATTGACTTATTTACAAAACAGAATCAGACTCACAGACTTAGAAAACAAACTTATGGTTACTAAAGTTGAAAGGTATGGGGGAATAAATTAGGTTGGGATCAACATATAAACTTTAGTATACATAAAATAGATAACCAACAAGGACCGACTGTATAGCACCAGGAACTCTACTCAATACTCTGTTATAATCTATATGGGAAAAGAATCTGAAAACAAATAGATATATGGATCAAAAAAGGGGGGGGGGAATTGAGTTCACTTACATTCAACATAATTACTGATACATTTTAGTTTAAATCTGCCATCTTATTATATATATCTCTTTCCCTGCCTGTCCTGTGTTCCTCTTTCATTTTTTTCCCCATGCCTCCTCTTGGGTTGATCATTTTTATCACTCACTTTTTAAAAGATTGTTTATGTGGACCATTTTTAAAGTCTTTTATTGAATTTGTTACAACATTGTTTCTGTTTTCTGTTTTGTTATTTTGGATGAGAGGCATGCAGGATCTTAGTTCCCCAACTAGGGATTGGACTTGCATCCTCTGCAGTGGAAGGTGAAGTCCTAACCACTGACTGCCAGGGAAGTCTCCTTATCATTCATTTAAAAAACTCTCTTTTAGCTTACAAATCATGTACTCTTCTTCTATTCTTTTGATATTTATTCCAGAATTACAGCATGTATTCTTTACTCATAAATATCTAATGTTCACTGGTATCCTTCCTCTCCTCCAAATGTGAGAAATTTAGAACATTTAATACCACTTAAAGCCCTCCTAAACCTTTATGGTATTATTGGCATTTAAATATCCATCTATCTAACCCCACAGAACATAATAATAGTTGTTTCACACAGTCAATGACCATTTTGATTTGCCTAGTGGAATCCCTTTGTATCTGTTTTGTTGTTTAATAAGTTATATACGTGTGCCATTACTGAAACTGGAAGTGTTATTTCCCTATAGCTCCTAGAACAATGTTTCTCAAGAAGCAGGGGTCCATGGAGTATGTGCATAACAATTACATTCTGCTTGCTAAAAATTGAGATTCTGGTGCTGCCATATCGATGTCATTCACAGCCTATGACACTGAAACCTAGGAATCTGCTGTTTTGATAGGTTCTCAGGCTGTAATTATGTAGACTTAAGTTTGAGAAACTTTGCCCCAAAGCTTAGCCCAACATTCTTAGTAACAGGCATTCAAGGAATTGATTTGATTCTTGTTTACAAGGCAGGTAAGGGGAATAGTTCTCAGAACTTTCTGATATGCTCTTCCTGGGTTATAATCCTCAGACAAATTTGGCTCGAATAAAATTTCCCATTTCTTTCATGAATAAATAAATAAATGTTAGGCAGGGCAGAATTTGGTCAATGTTTAAATCTCCTACCTCCTCACCTTTTGAAAAAAATCCTCCTTAAGATAAGAGGATCCTAAAGAAAAACTCTCAAGAACCAAGTCCTTATCTGGAGAAAGTCTAACCCTGTCACAATCACCTGTCTCATTTTGATCATTTTGAGGAGGATTCGTTTTGATTGGTCATGGATGACATGTACTCCAATGTGCCTGTTAGTCGCTAACGGAAGGTTTGAGAAAGAAGTTACCCAAAGATACCTGGACCCCAAATTCACTGATGAATCCAACTATGAACTAGCCTGTGAAGGCCTATCTTCCGTGAAATGACAGCACTTGTAAATAAAAAGGTTTCCCCTCCCCCAAGTATTATTTTTTTTTGGCAAAATAAGAAGTTAACACCACGTTAGCTTTCAATGTTGTTTTCAAAGTTTACTGGCTCCAGAATCTGCAGATTTTGGAATCTCTGACTTAGAATTTCTCAACCATTCCAGGCACCAGTGTTCAAGAAAGCCTGATTGCTAGTCTCTGCAAATAGCAGGCGAATCTGCATTCCACACGTCAAGAACACGATTAATTATCTATTTGGATTAGCCAACAGAATCTGTGTTCCCATGTTTCTGTGACACAGTTACTTAAGTTTCTTAGCTTTGGTTATGCTTTTGAGTTCCAATGCCTTCCCAAATGTTTGTTTTTGCTTTCTTGCAGTGGGGGAAAAAAAAACCAAAAAACACAGCCAAGCAGCCAGTGACAAACACCATTATATTTCTCATTTCTGCACCAACATGTGGTGTCTTAGCTTTCATCAACTTTTAAAGGAAAAGCTTTAAGTGAGTTATTGTGTTTTCCACAGCTGAATAACCTTGCTATGGAAATGTGCTCATATTACACACCATAGACTTCAATAGAAAGTTTCAGAGAATTTGAGCTTTCTAATCAGATGATCTTACTCTCAGAAAATGAAATTCCATGGGGAAACTGCTGCTCAGAGCTGGCTTTGTTTGTTTATAATATTTGGTTTCTTTTATTTTTCTTTAATAGGATGCTTCAAAAACCATCTGGATATGGAGGATGGTATTACAAATGAGCTGTTATGAGCTTCTTAAAAATCAGAAATGTTTTGGAAACTATTATCAGTTGGAGAGTGGTTTAAATGTGAACTGGGCTAAATTCCTTAAAGTTTTAAACCAACTCTGAATATCCCTTACCCATGAAATAATGTTTGTCAGTTCAGTAACCTAATAGACCAGCATACATTTCCTGGGCTGTGATGACATACATAAAGCAAGATGACTAAAAACTTATCACGTGCCCTTATGGTTTCATTTAATCAGATTAATCTGCTTTGGTAATGGAATCATTTAGGCCTAATTAAATCTAGATATGAATCTAAAAACAGAAAGTGTACTTTGTAATAAAATATCTGTAAAACTGTAGGTTTGGAGCAACATCACAATTCTAGGTTCTTAAAGATAAACTTGTGTTTCTAAAGCAGAACTGAGACTTCTTAAACATCTATCTTTTATTTGTGTAGGCTCTTTATAAATTCATTCATGGCTGTTTGTTCCAGTAGCTCTCACCAGACTGGGTTGGTGTCTGTTAAGGAGGGTGAGATGTATGTAGTATTTGACCTGATTAAGAAAAAATTACCTATCACTTGAAAACAAAGCAAAAGGATGACTGCTTGTCCTTTCAACGTGAGACTGAAGCTTCATTTAAAGTTCTTTCTCTAACAGGCCCACCCAAGGATTCAGTTCTCCATGGGACTGCCCTGTGGCTTGATTAAGGCTCAGACACAGTTAACTTGTAGATTTTTGTGCAGTAGAGATGCAAAAGATTTCTGTGCAGAAGTGACAGTCCCAAAGGTTATGGTTCTATTGTCCCTCTAGTTTAGGAAACTTATTTTAGCATTCTTTTTGTTTTTGAACATATACATCTCTCTGTTCTGAATCCTCTTTTGTACCAGATTTACTATCCTGCTGGTTTCTCCATTAAAGCATAACCCCATGACAAGTATTCACTCTATATTTTCATCAGGGTCAGGTCTTTTAAAATTACACTTTGTCTCTATGGTGAAAGAGATGCATCTCACAAGACATCCAAGAAAATGAATCTCATTACTTTAGCTCATCTAAGTTCACCTCTCAAAGGATTGCATTTCTGAAATGAAATATTTCCTGCCATATCGGGGGGCAAGAAATGTCATAGCCATCAACGATATCGGGCCTCCAAATGTGAATGAGGACTCCAAAATGGGGACACACTGCCTACGATCCAGCAGATACTGCCACTCCCACCCCCAAAGTGATTACTGAGGAGCTGGGGGAGTGGGGGATGCAAGAAGTAATCAACCCCCATACTTGCCACTCCTTATGGTGAACAAGGAATTAAGGATGTAAGCAATCAAGAAACAGGATTTAGGGGCTTCCCTGGTGGCTAAGATGGTACAGAACCAGGATTTGGCCTCAGACAGCTGAGGTGCTTATAAAGTGAGCCCGGAGGCTTGCGTCTTCCCATACACAGAAGAACTTTAAATTCCTTACCTTGATATTTGATTTTCCTTACTACTTAACAATAATCTTTGATGTTTAGACTGCCTGCCTCCTTTGTTGCAAACTTGTATATAGTCTGACTCCCATTGTCAGTGCAACTGACATGCTGCCTCCCGGGCTCGGAGTCCTTAACATTCCCACCAAATAAAATAACTCTCTACTTTCAGGTTGTGACTAGTTTTTCAGCTGACACATTTTATAAGAATTAAACCAACGCATTTTGATCCCCCCTTAGCCATCAAGCTTATTGTCCCAGGAAAGACAGAACAGACAGGTGCTGCCCAGAACAGAGTGGCCATTCAGCAGCTTTGAATTTCAAAGCTGGTTTTCTTGACCTCTTTTTAATAAGATGATGTACAGAAAGCCCAGACTTTTTGGAGAAGGGGATTTCTAAATAACAAAGCTTCCTTTTTAATGCATAGGCTCTGTGTGCAGAATAGAAGGAAGACTTCCCAGGCTGTAAAGAAGAGAAGGGGGAAAAGTATGCCCCCAATCCTTCTGGGCTTACTTGTAGGGAAAAGAAAGGGGCAGGGCAGTCTGGGAGAGAGATCACAGCGCATGGTGCGACTGTCTTGAGCTCCTTGTTCCAGGTTGAAGTACTAGGGCAGGAGGTCTGTTAGCAAGGTTGCTGGGCAAGCAGAGGACAGGAAGAGGTGCGGGGTCTGGAGCCTGCTCTTCCTTGGCAGGAGTAACATCTACCCTTTGCTACATTAAGGTCAAGGAAGCCACGTCCCTCCCTCAAACACCCAGATGCCTTCTAGGAGAGGAGCAGAGAGAGGGGCGTTAAATCTTACTGAGCACTTAGCTAAGTCATCCAAGTAGAGGCTTTTACCTACAACGACATTTTAAATTATGGGATTGAACTGAGGTTAATAAATTGGACTTGATCTTGTCCCTCCCTCCAGACTTCTACTTACAAGGGGGAGCTTCTATGGTAAATCAGAGCAGACTTTGAGGGATACACTACATTTCTAACCTAGTTGAGTGCTCTTGAGTAAATCTGAAAGGTTGCCTCCTATATGTGTATGGCATGCTTTCTGTCCTCTCTGCCATACACAGTTAACAAATGCATTACTATTTTTTGATTTCACAAAGACTTTGTCCTATTCTCTTGCGATTTCTGGCCTCCACCTGACACATCTGTGAACTTTCTTCAATGCTTCTATCTTAACAAGACCAAGTTGGCCACAGACTCCCGTAGAAGGTGCCAGAAGTACAACCACTGTGATTATAAATTAACTATAGGAATATGAAAAATCTCTATAACCAAAATTTTCAGAAAACCATACTATAATCCCACCATTCAAAGATAACCAGCCATCTTTGAGGAAAATATTCTTATAGACTTGTATTTATGCATATAAGCATTCTTATCACTTCCTATTCTTTTAAGGGGTTTTAATGTATGCAGTCCTTTTAACCAGCATTTTTTTTTCACTTAATATATTGTGAACATACTGTTAAGTCAATAAACATTCTACATCATTTTATTGGTTGCTCATTTTTCTATTATATATTTGTACCATAATTAACTTCACTAATCCTCTATGTTTGAGTTGTTGGGCATCTGTGTTGTTTCTACTTTTTCACTAAACAACCATTAAAGTTGTTTCTTTTTTTGCATGGTGATTAATTTTGTTACAGCCAATCATTTCCCTAGGATTGTCTCTTAGAAGTAAAATTTCTAGGATTTCCAATGTTCCTGTAATTGTTCCCCTCCATGCTTCCACCACAGGGGGCCTGGGTTTGATCCCTGGTCCAGGAGCTAGATCCCACATGCTGCAATGAAGATCAAAGATCACAAGTGCTACAGCTAGGACCAGGTGCAACCAAATAAATAAATGTTAAAAAAGAAGTAGTAGTAGAATTTCTGGGTAAGCAGCTTTGATTATATGATTTTTATAGGATTTTGCTTGATTTCTTTTCTTATGCTAAATATAGTCATGCAGTGAACAAAGTTTCATATCCTGTTCTCCTTTTTTAATGAAATGCTTCCCCATATTACCACATGTGTCTGACTCTTTGTGACCCCATGGACTACAGCATGCCAGGCTTCCCTGTCCATCACCAATTCCTGGAGCTTGCTCAAACTCATGTCCATCGAGACAGTGATGCCATCCAACCATCTCATCCTCTGTTGTCCCCTTCTCCTCCTGCCTTCAATCTTTCCCAGCATCAGGGTCTTTGCCAATGAGTCAGTTCTTAAAAACAAAACAAATTTCCCTCTCGTGTTCTAGGTCAGACTTTCAAAGACATAAGAATGGGTTGCTAACTTTCAAGTAAAAAAAAAAAGGACATTTGAATTATAAGCACCAAGAAGGTTAACATGAACTTGGTGTTCTTTACCTTCTCTCTTGAATCAGATCTTAGATTTGGGTAGTAACTTTCTTTCCAAGTGAAATGTTTTCACATTATCTCTACAAGCAAAGTAGGTGCTTATTCTACGTGTAGGAAAACACTGAGGCACCAACGGTTTTTTAAGTAGCCACGTATCCTGTTCTCTTTTTTAATGAACTACTTCCCTGTGTTACCACATGTGCTATAAAAACAATTGTAATAGCCTTCAGTTCAGTTCAGTTCAGTTCAGTCACTTAGTCGTGTCCGACTCTTTGCGACCCCATGAATCACAGCTCGCCAGGCCTCCCTGTCCATCACCAACTCCTGGAGTTCACTCAGACTCACGTCCATCGAGTCAGTGATGCCATCCAGCCATCTCATCCTCTGTCGTCCCCTTCTCCTCCTGCCCCCAATCCCTCCCAGCATCAGAGTCTTTTCCAATGAGTCAACCCTTCGCATGAGGTGGCCAAAGTACTGGAGTTTCAGCTTCAGCATCATTCCTTCCAAAGAAATCCCAGGGCTGATCTCCTTCAGAATGGACTGGTTGGATCTCCTTTCAGTCCAAGGGCCTTATGTGAACATAATTTAATCTATCCATTCCACCATTTTGGTTGTTGGGTAGTTTTTTTTAATAGCCACATAATTTACATCGAATGCACATCTATAGTCCACACTGTGGGGAGGAATTTTTACAATCCTAGTAAAGTTCAGGTTCATATCCAGAAAAACTAGATAAACAACAATATTTTTAAAGAGAGAGTTCCAGGAAGGAAGGCTTCATTTAAGCTCTGTTAAAAAACTAAATTCAACTGAGTGAATCTGAAGATCTAATTGACTGTACTCAATGATTCATGAATCTGGCAGCATCACATCTAGTAAACAGAAGGGCAATCTGAAGGGTTGTACAAAATGGAAGATAGGTAGAAGGAGGGTGGGACAAGAAGGTATGAACAAAAGAAAAGACAGGATTGTTTCAGGCCAGGCCCTCATCTTTTGGAGGAGGGGGGAGGGAACAGCAGGGGTCTTTATCATGAAGATTACTTCACTACTATTGATCAAGAAATTTCAGATCATCTGGTCACGTTTCTGGGAGAGGTTGAAACTGCAAGTAAGACTTGGTCTGCTGTTGTCCCTGGTGGCAAAGGATTCCATTTGGGTCTAATTATTTCTGCTAACAATTCCCTTTTCATCAAACTCAGCCTAACAGTGATCAAAATTTAAGGCATCAGCACCATTCTCAGCTTCCGCTCTGTAGTTCCCACAGCTTTGTTGATCCTTGATGACCCGCAGGTCATGACTTTCTGTTTAATCCCCGTGACAGTCACAGGTCATAATCCTTAATCTGGTCATTCTCTTCATCCCCTCCTTGACAGTCCTACCGTAGGGGGATCATTTGCCTGGTGGTCTGTGGCTGTGAACATGCATTTGAAGCTTTTGAGAGGACACAATGCCAAGAAAATCATTATGATAACCGTTGGTTGTTGGTTGTTTAGTTATTAAGTCGTGTCAAACTCTTTTGACCCCATGGACTGAATGTAGCCTGCCAGGCTCCCCTGTCCACGGAATTCTCCAGGCAAGAATACTGGAGTGGATTGCCATTTCCTTCTCCAGGGGATCTTCCCGACCCAGGAATCGGACCAGGGTCTCCTGCATTGCAAGCAGATTCTTTACCGACAGAGCTATAAGGGAAGTTAACCATAAGCAGGATAATTTCCAATATTTGAAGCTTACTTTGGAGCCATAGTCCCTGTTGACTGGGAGGGGGAAAAATGCACAGCCTAAAAGCTGAGAATTACGTTTTATATGGCTGATTTTTCTGAGGGCCCCAAGCTCTAGAGGCAGCCTCTCATGTAGCTCTAAGGGACTGCTCCCAAGAGGTAAGGGAGCAGCCAGAATGTGTGGGAGTTTTTGCAACAAAAACCAGGTAGTTAGGACATCAAAAGATTACTGTTAAAGAAAGCCAGAAATTTTAAGTTAATGCATTTTATTTTAGTGCTTTTCTATATGGGATGATGCAAGAGCCTGGGCTCTTTGAATTTTTTCCTTTGCTATGCACCTCAGCTCTCTAGGGCCAGTACCCTGTTCTTTTCCAACCTGAGTCTCTTCGGGGTGCACCACTGGGGGTGGCTGCAATGGCTGACGGCTTGGCAGTGGGCAACCCATTCGTCTCCATCCTGAGTTCCCTCCGGCTCACTCATATTCAGGGGCAGCGGAAATGGCTGATGGCTTGAGGCAACGTTTTTCACCGATATCCCCAAGGCCCAGACCAAAGAAAGACTCCATTGAAAGACCCCGTTTTAAGACACAGGGCTTCTTCAGTGATCTTACATAATTGAATTCCAACTTTCCCGCAAATAGTGACGCAGGTTGTGCACAGAGAATGTCGCCTGCGGCCACCGGAGCGTCACAGGTGAGCGCTCTGTGGCCGGGAGGGCCGGCCAGCGCCTGGAGATCCGGCACGGGATCCTCGCGGACTCTGCGGGCGCAGGAGGGACGCCCAGAGGAGGCGCGGGGACCCGGGCAGGGTCCGGCCGTCAGAGCCCTGGCCTCAAGCGGGAAGGGGCTCCGGAGCTGCGGGGAGGCAAAATGACTTCTCTTCCCCAAACTTGGAACAGCTGAAGGAAACAGCACAGGATGAGAACAACAAAGGTCTGCACATTCGTCGTCCACAAGAAGGGCTTTGGGGGCAGTGACAATGAGCGAGTTGTGAACCCCAGAGTATTTCCGCACATCAAGCTTGGAGACATGGTGGAGACTGCCCACCCCGACGATGAGTACAGCCCTCTGCTTTTGCAGGTCAAGTCACTTAAGGAGGATTTGCAGAAAGAAACTGTCAATGTGGACCAGACCGTGACTTAGGCGTTCCGGCTAAGACCTCATTAAGATGTGTATGTGAATGTTGTAGACCCTAAGAATGTGACCCTTGACCCTGTGAAATTAACCTTTAAGGATCAATATATTGGCCGTGGGGATATGTGGCGACTAAATAAAAGTTTGGTCAGCACATGTGCCTATATCACTCAGAAGGCGGAATTTGCTGGCATCAGGGCACAGGCTGGTGAGCTGTGGGTCAAGAATGAGAAGGTCATGTGTGGTTTCATCAGTGAAGATACCAGGGTGGTGTTCGCTTCTACATCAGCTATGGTTTACATATTTATTCAGATGAGCTGTGAAATGTGGAATTTTGATATTTATGGGGATCTATATTTTGAGAAATCTGTGAATGGTTTCCTTGCTGATCTCTTTACCAAGTGGAAGGAGAAGAACTGCAATCATGAAGTGACAGTAGTCCTGTTTTCTAGGACTTTTTATGATGCAAAATCTCTTGATGAATTTCCTGAAAGAAACCAAGCCTCAATTAGGCAGGATCACAAGGGGTGATTTTGTTAAGACTTTTACAAGTATGTTTGGGTGCTTTGCAGTTTTTGCCTTTTTTTCCTCCTTGGTTGTTTCTTACCTAACTTAACAAATTAACCTTTCGACTTTGGAATAATTTTAGGTTTGCAGAGTACTGGCAAAGCTAGCACAGAGAATGCCCATATACCCTTTACACAGTTTCCTCTGAACATTTCCTAACCAAGGTACATCTGTTAAAGCTCGGAGATGAGCACTGGTGTGTGCTCAGTCGCTTCAGTCATGTCTAACTTTTTTGCGACCCCATGTACAGTAGCCCACCAGGTTCCTCTGTCCATGGGATTCTCTAGGAAAGAATACTGGAGTGGGTTGCCATTTCCTTCTGCAGAGGACCTTCTCAACCCAGGGATCAAACCCCCATCTCCTGCTTGGCAGGTGGATTCTTCACCACTGAGGTTACCTGGGAAGCCCCACACTGGTACATTGCTATGAACTAAATCTCAGACTTTTCTCAGAGTTCATCAGTTTTTCCACTTATGCACCTTTTTTAAAATTCTAGGGATCCAATTTAGGATATCACATTGCCTTTGAACTTCCCAAACTTTTTATTGTGAAAAATTTCAAATTCTCACAGAAAAGAAGAATGAATTAAATATAATGAATCCAGACACTCAGTTCCTGGATTAAACAGTTATTATCATTCCAAAAAAGAAACAAACAAACAAGAATGTTGCCTGCCTTATCAGTAAACAAAGGATATTGAGGCCACCCAGGCAAAGACAGCCACTACAGCCACTTGGACTGTGTACCCTGAGGGGATTCAGGAGGGAGAAAAGCAAGATACTGGCCCTAGATAGTTAAGGTGTATACCAAAGGAATGATTTCAAAGAGCCCAGACTCATTCATCTTCCCCTACATAGAAAAATGCTAAATTTGTTAACTTAGCATGTCTAGTTTTCTTTAATAAACAGCAATCTTTTGATATTCTGACTACCTGGTGTTTTTGTTGCAAAAACTCCTATATATTCTGGCTGCTCCCTTAACCTCTTCAGAGCAGTCCTTCAGTGCTGAGAGGCTGTTTTCCGAGCTTAAGTTCAGAAAGTCCATGGAATAAAACTTAATTCTCAGCTTACAGACTGT
Organism: Ovis aries; assembly: GCF_016772045.2. Lineage (NCBI taxonomy): Eukaryota > Metazoa > Chordata > Mammalia > Artiodactyla > Bovidae > Ovis > Ovis aries. The sequence continues at coordinate 20,216,714 of NC_056080.1, read as the reverse complement.
GCATTTTATTTCTTTAAAGTGGACAAGGTACATGTAGATAGGGTAGGCGGTCCCCAGAGAAATAGAATCAGGCATGACTTTCTTGACATAAGAGAAGCCACTTTTGGCCTAAGCCATTTTGTGATCTAAGCCTGGCTACAAAGCTTGCCCTTAAACAGACCTCAGTAATTAATGATCTTAAGGGAAAGTAAGGGAATGCAGGAACAAAGGAAAAATAGTCAAGAAACAATAGTTTATGGACGTCCCTGGTGGTCCAGTGGCTAAGATTCAAGCTCCCGATGCAGGAAGCCTGAGTTCGATCTCTGGTCAGGAAACTAGATCCCACATGCCTCAAATAAGAGCTTGCAAGCTGCAATTAAAGATCCCTCATGCCGTAACTAAAGACCTTACATGCCATAACAAAGATAGAAAATCTCAAGTGCTGTAACTAAGACCCAGACCTGGTGCAGCCAAAAAAAAAGTTCAGAGATAAAACAGAGTACTAGTTTTGCCTTAAGGGATATACATAACAACCTGATACATATCTTTGAGTTCTGTGGGAACAAAGGCCCCTAGCCAGGTGAAGGATGGAATGAAGATGTGACGTTTTTTGACCCTCAGAATGTCAATCAACTAAAGCTTTGACTGTCAACCTTTGCTAATATTATGCTGAATTTTCCTCTGCTCAAGCCACTTCATGAGTATGCATGTACCCTTAGCTTTAAACTTCTTCAATTTTGGTGTTTGCGGAGACACTGCTTTGGAAAAGATCCCCAGGGTTCTGCTTATTTGGTGCAAGTAACAACTCCTTCTAAAACTGAGCAGGGCTCCTGGCCAGGGAAGCCTTTTCTGTGTGCCCCATTTCTTATTTGTACGGAATAGACTTCAGCATCCTTGACCTGAGGCCGAAAGGCAGGGTCAAACAGTTGCTAATCAGGTAAGTGAGGGAATGCAGAGACAAGGGACAACGAGCAGTCAAGAACCAGTAGTGCAGCCCTGGGCCAGGGTCCCGCTTGCACCTCAAGGGATACACATAACAATACATTTGAGCTTCTCTACAGAATGAAAACCTGTCAGAAGTCACGTGATGAAGCACTCCTCATCCAGATGGTAGGATACGCAGATGGGCATCAGGAGACTACCTGCCGGAGTAAAGGAATGCAGGCTCTGCACACACACTGCTCCCTATCAGCAATCCTGCCCTTGAACCCTGGCTATAAAATTCCTCACCAAATCCTCCCTTGTTAGGACACAGTTTTGTTTTTAATTTTTTTTTCTGTTTGGTCATGATGCACAGCTTGTTTGATTACAGTTCCCCTGACACGGGACTGGACCGGGCCCACAGCAGTGAAAGCGCCAAGTCCTAACCACTGGACTGCCAGGGAACTCCCTGGGACATAGTTTTGAGGGCATTAGCCCACTGTGACCCCCTTTGCCTGGCAAAGCAATGAAGCTATTCTTTTCTACTTCACCCAAAACCTCGTCTCCAAGATTTGATTTGGCCTTGGTGCACAGAGGCTGAGTTTTCGGCATCACCTCCTTCTCCTGGATCTTTGTTTTTTTTTGGACGACACCCACCAAGAGGTGAACTCAGTTTGGGAATAACAATACTGGCCACAGCACAGACACTTCCTTGCTTAGCTAAAAGATAATCAACGGTTTTTCTATTATCAAAAACAATCTTGGACAGTGAACCTAAGGAATTTGTTGGGCAGCCAGTGTTTTAGCAGTGAATTCTACAATACTTTTAAGAGTTAAAGGTAGGTCCTTTTTAGCTAAGACAAAGACACAGTCAGATAACCCAGAGGCATAGCCCAGCTGTGTACAACCATTCAGGTATTCATAGGCCCAAGGATGATAACTATCACAGACCAAGATGAGACTTGTGGGCACAAACCATTCCTGTTAAGAAAATACCCTTAATGGATTCATTCACAGGGGCTTCTGCATTTAGCTGTTAGATTCATTCAGAGGTCACTCAGGTTTTTAACTCATGTGGGAAAAGATTTTCCTAGCCTGAAATAAAACGTCATTCCAAATTCCAGAGGTTCACTCTCCCCTTAACAATGACCTGGGAGATACAGATGAGGGCATCATCTTTCCAGGCCAATGCCAGAGTAAAGGGAAGAAAGAGAACACTTTCATGTTTAGTTAAAGCATGAAGTCTTCATCTGGCATCTTGGGAAGAAGCAGTCCACATCAGTATCAGCTACTTCTCAACCTCATAGATCTCACTTGGAGGTCTCCAACGTTTGCAGAGGACCGGCTATCAGGTAGGGTCTTCTTCAGCTGTGAGATGTGTCCAAGGCTCAAGTCCCTGAAGTTTGAATGCCATTTGAGTAGTGAAGCAGATATGATATAGTCCCTTCCAAGCAGATTTAAGGGCAGTCTTTGTTCTTAGTGATTCTAAACTAGAAGGGCAAGAGAAAACTGGAAAAGCTAGTTTGGTGAGTTGTAGCCAGATATTTGAGGAAATCAGAAGAATTCAGGATCCAGTTCAGTTTACATATATAACAAAATCTCAAAGACAACTAACAGGACTGAAATCTAATTTCTACATAGGCATAAACATGATTTTTCTTCCTATAATTACCCCCATTTTTTCCCCAAAGATCATCACAGTAAACTAACCTGCTTGTAATAAACTTTGCCTGATTATTTATGTAAGTAAAATGAACAAGAAAAGTGACTGATATTTAAGTTCTTTTTAAGATGACTTTGCTGGAATTTTTTGTAAGAAGTCTCACGCTTTACCTGTAATACCATTATAGTCAAAGTGTAGGTAGTATTTCCAATTGTACACTATTGTGTCATCTTGTATGAAAATAAGAATACTCTTTGAGAGTTTCTGAATTCTGGAGGGACTGGGTAGGGAGAAAATGTTAAGTAGTTCATATTTGCTTAGAAAATTATATCTTACCTAATTGTTGAGTAGCTTAAGAGAAAATATATCTTTAAACCTGAAAAAACATGGCAGGACCAGCAATATTTTAACAGTCATAAAAATTATAACTATCCTCATCAGTTAAGTTTCATGTTATTAATTCTTATTCTGATGACTCCAGCTTTTCCATTAGTTCTGTCAACTTTGCCTGATAATTTCAAGTGATCGGGAAAGGGATAATTCCAAGAAGCTTGCTAAGTTTTGTTAAGGCCTGTATGATTTGCCCAGTGCCTTTATCATTGGAGACTGTGGAAGGTATACCCCAAGTGGTAAACGCATTTTCTAATAGTTTCTTTGCCACTGTCAGAGCATTACCCTAACAGCAAGTGAGAAGCTTCAACCATCCAGAAAACATACATACAATAACAAAAACATATTGGTAACCCACAGTAAGTGACAGCTGAAAAAAGTCCCCTTGCAGGTGTTTAAAAGGTCTAGTGGGAGGAGGTCTGATTGTAGGTACAAAACTAGTTTTTCTTACATGCACTACGGTGGGTGAAAGAATGCAAAAACCAAAATATCTGGTTTGCCAGGGAGCCAAGAGGAAGCAAGTCTTTGTTTTCCCATAACCCTGACTGTTTGTTTAATTCACAGCTATTGTTTACTAATATTAGTTTCTCTGATTCAGGAGCAGACTGCTGCCGTTACGAGGAGACCAGAATGACAAAAATATGGCAATAAGGGATCATTTTTTGCAGGAGATTGGACTGCATCCACATGTGCCAAAATCTTTTTAGATTCTGTTGCTGCTGCCTTTGCATGAAAGTCAGTTATCGCAATGCTCTGGTAATGAGGTTCAGTCTTTTTAGTATGAGCCTCAATTTTGACAGCAGCAATTTCAGGAGGTAAGAGAATAGCAATAAGATCACTTACTTGTCCATTTCTGATTGGTGTCGCAGAGGACATCATACAATATTTTAAGATAATGACTAGGAGTAAAAGTTACTTTATACCAGGATATATCAGATTTCTAGGAATCTCACAAAATTTCTAGAACACTGATATCCCTGTACAACATAAAGAAAGCTCAGTACTACTTCTTACTTGACAATGTTTCCCATGTAGTTTAATATATCAAATAAGCCTAATTAGTTGGCACGAGTGATAAAGAACCCTCCTGCCAATGCAGGAGATGTAAGGGATGTGGGTTCGATCCCTGGGTTGGGAAGATCTCCTGGAGAAGGAAATGGCAGCCCACACCAGTATTCTTGCCTAGAGAATCCCATGGACAGAAGCGCCTCGCAGGCTACAGTCCATGGGCTTGCAAAGAATTGGACATGACTGAAGCCAACTTCGGAGTTTAACAAAATTTTGGAATGTCCTAAGGGCCCTCTGGAAAATTTCGAAGTTGGTTTGTGGTCAAAAGACTTCATTTGGAATTTGATTTGGGGAAGTTTATAAAAAATATTTTAAAAACAGTTTTAGAACACTTGCCTTAATAGGATCACAGATCATTATGAAACTTAATACTTAATTATCTATTAGCAAAACTTAGGACTTGGTTTTCATAAGTAATCAAAAAGCTGATGAACACAGGAAACAGCAAATCATTCTGATAAAACAGAATTTTTGTTTTCCAGGCAGATCACTGAAAAGGTAGCCAAAATATTTTTTTTTTACAATTTCATATCAAGAGCACACCAATGGTCCAATAACACTTTGTCCTTTTAGCAGATGAAAGAAAGCCTGGTTTTAGTTTTACATACTATTGATACTAAATCTTACTTTTAGCATTCTTACAATATTTATTGTTTTAGCCAGCTTGATTACAGAAGGCAAAATTTTCTCCTTTCCTCTCTTCAACATTTTGCATATATTTAGTTTGTCCTTCATAACCAGAAGCTCCAGTTTAAACAAAATTCTCATTTCCCTTCACAAAATTACTCCTCATACTTTTTTATAACCAAAACCACACAGTACTTTCCTTGCATAAAGAGTTGTTTCCTTTATTATTTCTAATAGTTTCATTGTATATATTAATCAGAATTCTTAACCCTTAGAAACCTTAATTTCTACCAAAAAATAAGTAAGGAATTATGAACTATCCTTTATATTAGCATTATGAAGATAGGCAAACTTACATATACACTTATTATAATTTCTTTTTTTTATTTTTAAAATTTTTATTTTTACTATAATTTCTTAAAACATGTGCTTTCTCATAGAAAATTTCTCAGCTTGGCACCAAATATGTTTACAAAGAGATTCAATTTTCATCTTTAGTTTTTCAGCAACAGAAAGCCAAAAGTAGATAAACCTACTTTTTGGCTTACGTTCAGTAATTAATGTTTCATTATTTTATTTGGAAATAATCTAGATAATTAATAAACTTCTATCAGTTAATTTAACACAATGCAAAAGGTTCAAGTTACCAAAAAGATTTTGGATGTTATTTTTAAGTACATCATGAGAAACGCTGGGCTGGAGGAACCACAAGCTGGAATCAAGATTGCCAGGGAAATATCAATAACCTCAGATATGCAGATGACACCACCCTTATGGCAGAAAGTGAAGAAGAACTAAAGAGCATCTTGATGAAAGTGAAAGAGGAGAGTGAAAAAGTTGGCTTAAAGCTCAACATTCAGAAAACTAAGATCATGGCATCCGGTCCCATCATTTCATGGCAAATAGATGGGGAAACAGTGGCTGAGTTTATTTTTCTGGGCTCTAAAATCACTGTAGATGGTGATCACAGCCATGAGATTAAAAGACGCTTACTCCTTGGAAGGAAAGTTATGACCAACCTAGACAGCATATTAAAAAGCAGACATTACTTTCTCAACAAAGGTCCGTCTAGTTAAGACTATGGTTTTTCCAGTGGTCATGATGGATGTGAGAGTTGGACTATAAAGAAAGCTTAGTGCTGAAGAATTGATGCTCTTGAACTGAGGTATTGGAGAAGACTCTTGAAAGTCCCTTGGACTGCAAGGACATCCAACCAGTCCATCCTAAAAGAAATCAGTCCTGAATATTCATTGAAAGGACAGATGCTGAAGCTGAAACTCCAATACTTTGGCCATCTGATGTGAAGAGCTGACTCGTTTGAAAAGACCCTGATGCTGGGAAAGATTGAGGACAGGAGGAGAAGGGGACAACAGAGGATGAGATGGCTGGATAGCATCACTGACTCAATGGACATGGGTTTGGGTGGACTCTGGGAGTTGGTGATGGACAGGGAGGCCTGGCGTGCTGCAGTTCATGGGGTTGCAAAGAGTCAGACACAACTGAGCAACTGAACTGAACTGAAAATATAATTGTTTCTAAAAAGCTTACCTATAAACTTATCCTACTTACATTTATCTAAATCATTTACTCCTCTAAGCAGATAGGGTATGGAGTCCACAGAGAAAGAAAACCAGGCGTGGCTTTCTTGACAAAAGAGAAGCTATTTTTGCTGAAGTCATCCCCAATGCTTGTTCTTGAACAGGTCTCAGTAACAATGATCTTAAGAGAATAGAAGAACAAACTGTCACCAGAGAAGAGAAATGAAAATAGCAAAGATAAGAAATTGGTTGTGAAGACTCCTAGTTCTGCTTCAATGGTAAAGACTACCCTGAAGCACCCAACCATTAGATCAAATGGAACCTAAGGGATGATGATAATTGACCTTTACTGACCCTCATGACTTCAACCACCTATAAAGCTTGGACTCTGTCTTCTGTCCCAGTTTTATGCTGAATTCTCCTTGACTCAAGCCCCTTCATGAATATGCCTGTACCCTTACTTACTGCAAGTAAGAAATCCTTCCTTTCTCTGCTCTTTGTCTTGGTTATGTCTTTTGGCTTGACACTAACCAAGAAGCAAATCCAGTTTTTCGGATAACACTCCTGACTATGTTTAGATTACCTACCAAAACTTCATGGGACATTAGACAAAAATCAGCCATAATTCCAAGTTATTTTTGTTGACAAATTCCATAACAGAGATAACATGAAGTTATTTGACTAATAAGACCAGGTAGAATAAAATTTGGTTGTCGGCATTATATTTAGTGTTGATAACTTTAAAGACATATGTTAACTAAACCAATGAACTTAAACTACTTTTATTTACCAGAGATTATCCCAGATTACTTGAACTTGAAAAGCATTTGGGTTAGTTTCTGTTACTGCCCAATCCTTTCAAGTTCTTGGCTTCAAACCAACTAAATAGAGCTCTTACAAATTAAGTTTGGCAATACCATTGAGAGATAGAAAAACATCACACATTTACTATATAGATGTAGTCTTAAAATGCCCACTGTGAAACATACTTCTAAGTTTGGCAACAAGTTTATGTGTCCTTTTTCTTAGGAAGAAAGTCTTTTTAGAGGATAAAGGTTCCTGAATGTGAAATCTTTCAGCTAGCAGCTTATTGCTTCTCCCAGAGAAGGGGCTCCAGATGAATGGGTTAACAAATTAATTTACTATATATCTAAATCTATATATGTGTATGTGTAGATATATACAGACAGATGTAAACAGAAAAGTTACAGTTATCTGTGGAGGATTTTCAAAATTTCTCTTTAGCCCAATTACCAAGTACCTCCTGTTTTATTTTTTCTTCATTTCGATGAGAAACATCTTCCTAAAGTTTTCATTTTAAACAATGGTGCTGAAGAAGATGGGGGTAGAAAATCTACATCACAAAGGCATAGATTAAGTGCAGGTCAATTTTGTTTCCAATGTACTGGTTCTTTTCCATATTTTGAGAGGACTAGGTGAGGCCTAGGGAATTGGCAAAGAGTAAACAGCAGGTGAATTGTAAACTTCGGGAAGAAGGCAGCCTGAATGATAAAGAGGATAACCTGCTCTAACTACCTTTTCTCTAATTTGCATCTTTCCTTCTGGGTACAAGGTTTTGCTTTAGCTAAGGAGAGAAGGCATTAAAAACATCCCCAGCAGGCTCTGAATATCAAGTTTGGAATTTTGAATACGTTTAGAGCCTTCTGCATATTACTCAAAATTGATATTCCATTTCATCTGTTTGAGAACTCTTGCTTTTAAGTCACTTTAAAAATGATCTTACCTATTTGGAACATTCCTTATAATGGCCACTGTAATTTCCCTGAAGACTGGCAGCAGGTTAGTAGGTTCCTGGTTGCAAATGGAATTTAACCTACATTTCTATTCCAGCCATATTTTGAAGTGTCCATCCTTTCAGCGACTAAGCTAAGCTCTTAGGCCACAAAACAAGCTTAGCAAGATATTACCATTTTTGTAACTTTCTACAGCTTCCAGAATCACAGTTCTCAGACAAAAAATAAGCAAGTGTGCTTATTTTAGACTGGAACATTCAGCTCTTTGGATGAAAAGGATCCCATTAGCAATTAATCTTTATCTACAAAAAATAAGTCAAAGAAAATGCTAAGATATTGACAGTAAGCAAGTGACGTTACTATGTCCTGGCTGAAAGATGCTTCTAAGATCATTGTAGTTGGTTTTTTAACTTGCCAGATTTTAGAGTGACTTTTGTAAATATGCTACTCTAATAGATGCTTATTGGATTTAAAATGTTCCATTTTTCTTGTTCATCCTCATTCTGCACTCACTATAACTGATGCATATGTTATTTCCTTCATTTAAGAAATATTGCATACCTACTATGTTCTGGGCTCTGGGGATTCTACAGTAAGTAAGACAATTTTTCTCTTTTATAATACCATTTATTTTTAAAGCAATAAGAATGTTCTGAATACTCCTGCATTGTAGGCATGGGGTGGCAAGAGATTCAGGTTAGCAGAGGCCAAGTCTTAGAAATATGGTAAGGAGAGTGTGGACTTTCACCTAATCATTCAGCCAAGATGGATGCCAGTGAGAAGGATTCTGGAGGTTGGTAGGACACGACTGGAGTCTCCTCTCTTCTTCTGGCCTTTCCTGAATTCTTCCGGTTGCTGGTAGCTTATTAGTTCTGCATTCCTTACCAGGACGTCCTGTTGTAAGATAACTCATACAAGTGTTTATTATGGTGCCTGCCCAGCACAGGTGGTTTCAGTCAGTGGTTCCCCTAACAGACCCATATTTCTTCTTTCTCCCCTTTGACAAAGGGCATCCCTCTTGCTATTTTACTTGTGCTCTGGATCCCATCTTTTCCCATGATGACTTTAAATGGGGGAAAAAAGCACACTTAACCAGCGTCTTTTAAAAACGATCGTTTATTATGAATAGAAAAAGTTCAATTTTTGTAAGATATAAAACACAAATTCATAGTATCCTAACCTCTTATTTTCCTGATTTTAAATTATGATTAAAATTAATGCATATATAAGAACAAGTAATCAAGAAATGCAGTATTCCATACTTAATCATTATATAACTAAAACAGATAAAGATAAGATACCTACTTTAAAATCAGGACATTTATTTCAAAGACAGATTTTGTTTTTAACCTTTAAAGACTAATACTTAAAATTCCAGAGAAAGAGGAATTAAAGTTAGAAAATTTAAGAAGCAAAAATAAAAAATATTAATTAAGAATGCGATGAAAACAGTACCTTTAGACAATGATATATATAAGAATAATCTCCAGACTGCTAATTTATATTGTTTAGAAATGAGAAATACTATTTCAATAAAAGTAAAAACTTATCTTAAGGAAAATTAATTATTTTATCAATTAAAACATGAAATATACTCAGTTCTGTATTACTGAATTGAGAAAAAATAATTGACTCCTATATAAATAAAAATTATTTATCAAATGAGAGATAATTTCACTTGTTATATCTATTCTTTCTAAAAGATATAAGTTTATGCTTTTTCTTGGCTGGTATGAGAAATCTAAGACTAAACCATCTCTTTTGAGATGACTGGTTAATCATTTGGAGATAGCAAATCACAAACTTATATGCCTACTTTGCATCAACATCAAAATATACTGCATGTAGATCAACAATGTGAATGCTTGAAAAATGAAATCATAAAATTATTGCAAGAAAACGTTTATGAATATTTATAAAATCTTGAGAAGACTTTCAAAACACATTGTCAAAAGTGGAAAGCATAAGGCAAAGATCGACAGACTATAATAGGTGAAAACAACAATAAGCATTATATTTAAATGATGTTGTAATATATTCACATGTAACAAATCAAATGATGGAGCTGAGCTTATGAGGAAAAGCAGTAAGAAGACAATAATCACCTCCATGCAAAATGGGCAAAGGATGGGGATAAATAAAAATAACACAATGGCCATTTAAAACTGTTTAACCTCTTTTACAGGCAAAGAAATGTGAATTAAAATGAGATGCCTTTTTTCCTTACTTAATTAACACAGAAGAATGTAAATACAACAAGGCAATATGTACATATAAAACTTTGTTCAATTTCAAGATCACAATTTCTCTTTTCAGTATTATCTTGAAAATTTCTGGAATTATCCAAAATCATAGATATAGAGAAAGTTTTAGTTATAAGGATATTCCTCACAGCTTTGTTTATAATATCACAAAATTGGAAATAATAGGGGTTGCTGATTGATTTATGGCATATTTAACACTGGAATATTATATATCCATTAAAACAACACTAGGAGCCTGGTGGGCTGCTGTCTATGGGGTCACACAGGGTCGGATACGACTGAAGCGGCTTAGCAGCAGCAGCAGAATATTAATAATATTGAAAAATGCTTGTAATACATTGTAAAGTTTAAAAAGCAGTTTACTAATTACAATACATGCTATTTTTTCAAGAAATTTACTTTCATTTAACATATTTTCTATAATGAACTTACATTTCTTTCCTAGTAAGAAATAGTCTATAAAGGCCCCCAAGTTACATTATCTATCTCCTTCTGTTCTATTTCTATATTCCCAAAGTAAACTCCTAATTACCAACCTCTTTTTCCCAGGTATTTCCGTAACAGAAAAGGGGATGGCCTGAACTGGAGAAGTGAATGTTCTGTACATCACTAAGTGCTACCTCCCACTATAGATTTCTGGTGACACACAGGGCCTAGGAAGAAAACTAGAAGCCATTAGAGGATGGAAACAAAGTGGGTGAAAGGGAAGAAAGAATGAAGGAATAAAGTATGAAAGTCAAGGACCTGTAAAAGAAGTCAAGAGACGGTCCAATATATTTGCAAACCCTTTGTGAAAATGTGAGTCTTGAATGATGAGAAGCAATAAGAAGGTGATAATCACTGCAGGGAAATATGGGCAAAGGATGTGGATAAAAATTTCTACAAAAAAGCAGACATTAAAAAAAAGTTTACAAATCACTGTGAAAGGAATGATACTCCAATTTAAAAATCAATTTTAAAAAGTAGTTTGGCATCTTTTCTAACCAAAAAAGTGTAAATTAACTTGTTAAAAAAAAAAAAAGCTTATTTTGAGATGCAATATCCTAGACTTTGTACAGCTTTATATTATCTGATTTAGTCCTCAAGGTCTATTCTATCCCGAATTCTCTCTTGTATTGGTCCATCATAGTGCCTTCTTTTGAGTTAAGACAGTTTGGGTAAGACCAGATTTAAATGTCCGTGTTACTATCATCATATGAATATACCCATGAACACAGGTTATTTTAAATAGTTTCAGTGAACAAAATCCTTAGTTAACATCTTCAATATGATATTAGGTCCATTTCGATTATGGGAAGAAATGTTTAAAAGGGTCAAGTCCTGAGGATATACTCTGGACAGCCAGAGCTAGCTAGAAGGCACTGGAAACCAAAATGGCAGATCAAAAGGAGGCAAGATCTAATGCCAGTGTGGACTGAGATATGAGGGCAAATTTATGTAATAATTCTGCATTCTGAAAGTAGTTTACGTACACAGCAGTGACTTGAGCATGTTAGGCACCATATGCAGAACTTTATGTAAACTGTTTTATTTAACATCTTATAAAGAAAATATTATTACATCTATTTTAAAGACAGTTCATTTTATACAGAAAATAAACCTGGATTTCCTACTTCAAACCATATATTCTAGAAATTAAAGATCACATTGTGAAAGTACAACTCTAAACCATAGAGAAGAAAGTATAGGATATTGCTATGACTTTGGGACAGGACAGAACTTTGTAAGACTCATAAAATACAAATAATGAATCAAGAAATTAATAGACTTTACATCAAACTGACCCGCCTCTTGAGAAATCTGTATGCAGGCCAGAAAGCAACAGTTAGAACTGGACATGGAACAACAGACTGGTTCCAAATAGGAAAAGGAGTACGTCAAGGCTGTATATTGTCACCCTGCTTATTTAACTTCTATGCAGAGTACATCATGAGAAACACTGGGCTGGAAGAAGCACAAGCTGGAATCAAGTTTGCCGGGAGAAACATCAATAACCTCAGATATGCAGATGACACCACCCTTAAGGCAGAAAGTGAAGAGGAACTAAAAAGCCTCTTGATGAAAGTGAAAGAGGAGAGTGAAAAAGTTGGCTTAAAGCTCAACATTCAGAAAACGAAGATCATGGCATCTGGTCCCATCACTTCATGGCAAATAGATGGGGAAACAGTGGAAACAGTGTCAGACTTCATTGTTTTGGGCTCCAAAATCACTGCAGATGGTGACTGCAACCATGAAATTAAAAGACGCTTTCTCCTTGGAAGAAAAGTTATGACCAACCTAGATAGCATATTGAAAAGCGGAGACATTACTTTGCCAACAAAGGTCCGTCTAGTCAAGGCTATGGCTTTTCCTGTGGTCATGTATGGATGTGAGAGTTGGACTGTGAAGAAAGCTGAGCACCGAAGAATTGATGCTTTTGAACTGTGGTGTTGGAGAAGACTCTTGAGAGTCCCTTGGACTGCAAGGAGATCCAACCAGTCCATTCTGAAGGAGATCAATCCTGGGATTTCTTTGGAAGGAATGATGCTAAAGCTGAAGCTCCAGTACTTTGGCCACCTCATGCGAAGAGTTGACTCATTGGAAAAGACTCTGATGCTAGGAGGGATTGGGGGCAGGAGGAGAAGGGGACGACAGGGGATGAGATGGCTGGATGGCATCACTGACTCGATGGACGTGAGTCTGAGTAAACTCCGGGAGTTGGTGATGGACATGGAGGCCTGGCGTGCTGCGATTCATGGGGTCACAAAGAGTCGGACACGACTGAGCAACTGAACTGAACTGAAAAATCCTTGTTCAACAAAGGATCTCATAAATAAAAATTTACAGATGGGTGATAGACTAGGAAAAATTATTTGTAACATCTGAAATGGACAAGAGTTGATATCTAGAACATGGGTTATTCTGTAAATAGCAAATATTTTAGGTTTTATGGGCCATATGGTCTCTACTGCACCCGTTCAACTCTGTTGTTATAGCATGAAAGCAGTCATAGACCATACAAAACTGAAAGAATACAGTTGTGTTTCAATAGAAACTTATTTATAAAAATAGCTGGTGAGCAGGATTTGGCTTTCAAGCTGTAGTCTGTTAGTCCCTAATGTAGACTGTATAAGAAGTTACTATGGATCAATAAGAAAAATTCAGGATGCTCGATGGAAAACTGAATGAAGGATAACAATAAGCAATTAGCAGAACAAAAAGTCCAAATGGCTAAGCAAATATAGATGTGCAACATTATTAATAATATGAGAAATGTAAATTTAAAGGAAATGCCATTTTGCATCAAGGGATTTGACAGAACATGAAAGTCAGATAATTCAGGAGGAGGTGAAGATGTAGGTAAACAAGAAAGCCTCACACCTTCCCAATGAATGTGTGTCAGTTAGAGAGCCATTAAATGCTAAGTGAAATTATTGTATTTCCATACCCCAAATAAAGAAGAGCTCTTTGATAAAGGGCAGCAGGTAACGTTTTAACAACACACACATTATCTTTATTTCACTATGGATCCAAGGACACCAACATAGACTGTCACTAGTTTACAGACCAGCTGTTATAAACTACTTTCTACCAATGTGTTTTAGTTTTTTAGTTGCACTGCATGGCTTGCAGGGTCTTAGTTCCCAGATCCAGGGGTTGTACCTGGGCCATGGAAGTCAAAGTGCCAAGTCCTAACCCCTGGACTGCCAGGAATCTCTCTATCAATGTGTTTTAGACATGAAGAAAATCTTAATATTCTTAGCATCTAATTCTTTTACAGTTTAGAGTTTCATATCTTTAAGAAGAGGATTGGCTTCCTGATGCCTGATTAATGGAATGTAAAATTCACAAGAAGCTAAAATGAATTGAGGGACTTCCCTGGTAGTCCAGTGGCTAAGACTCCATGCTCCCAAAGCAGGGCCCAGGTTCTAACCCTGGTTGGGGAAGTAGATCACACATGCCAGCAAAGTCAAATTTAAAAAAAAAGGTAACATAAAGTGAGATTCAATTTTATAGGATGGAGAGCCAATTACAAGGTTATACTCAGATACTTCAGGGTTTTCCCACCTCTACAGTGTAAAGAGCACTTAAGTACAAAAGTCTGAGAAACACTCAAATAAGAAGGGACATTTATTGAATATCCATTGAGCTTTAGCTAAATAAAATTAAGATATAAGGGTATTTTTTCTTTTGTAATGGGAAATCAAACTACACAATATAACCTGGTTGGTAATTAGAACTGTAACTTCCTTTAGCTATTTTTATTACCTCCACCCTGAATATAACCTATTGTAGCAATACGTTCTGAAATAAGAGGCCTTCCCCTCATTGAATTCATTTGCCATGGTCTGATAAAATATACAATGGGTTATTCAAATTAGCATGGTCTAAACAGCAAGAGTAGCTTGCATATGTGCTGATTTTAAAAGGTTTAGTTTCAATAAGCATATCCACATGCTTTACCTTAAAAATAAATTTGTTACCCAATTCTATTCCAATGGTGAAAATCATTCCCAGAATTCACATAGCTGTGAAATAAAGTTTTTTTTTCCTTCCTGTCTTTGATCACATGTTCAAGTACTTAAAAAGTTAGACTATACTAAAGCATATGTATAGTATTATTTGATGAGTTATTAAAAGAAAACTGGTCTACATTGAATTGTATGCTTTAAACAGCTGAACTTTATAGTGTTTAATTATATCTCAGTAAAGCTGATATATAATCAATCATCTAGTCTTGTGGCTCTTCACTGTAGCATAATGGGGATCAGAGGCAAAGAGGAGGAATGAAATGAGGGCTGACCAATCAGAAGGTGGGTTAAATCCCTAGGCTATTTTTTGGCCCTTAGTAACCAAACAATCGGAGAAGGCAATGGCACCCCACTCCAGTACTCTTGCCTGGCAAATCCCATGGATGAAGGAGCCTGGAAGGCTGCAGTCTATGGGGTCGCTAGGAGTTGGACACGACTGAGTGACTTCACTTTCACGCATTGGAAAAGGAAATGGCAGTGTTCTTGCCTGGAGAATCCCAGGGATGGGGGAGCCTGGTGGGCTGCCGTCTATGGGGTCGCACAGAGTCGGACATGACTGAAGCAACTTAGCAGTAGCAGAAGCCAAAAAATGAGAGGAAGAGAGGGAAGAGGAGAGAGAGAGTGCATGTGTGTGTGTCTGGGAGGTTGGCTCTGTGGACATGGTAGGAAGCACCAGGGCAAAAAGTGAAGAAGAACCAAATATCATAGTTAAAACACTTCTTTTCATGAATTCCTAAAAACATCGCCTAACTTAGAGAAGACTTCTGCCAGACAGTAATGAAACATGATAGTCTTCTTTCCTCATCCATGAATAAGCCATTTCGAAAACAGTAGTGAGAGCACAGGGATTTCACGTTAAAAAGACTTCTGTGATCTGTCAACAACTTTCATATATGATTGCTTAAGTGAAAACTGAGGCTGCGTTTAGAATCAAGAACTTTAAAACATCTAAGATTGTACTGGAACAATTTTGACAGAAAAGAATACAAATTAAAAAAAAAGACAACACATAGATGATAAAACAATGCTGGTACACATTTATTTTTATTGCTAAACATTGTTGAATGCCAGCAACTATGGTATCTTCAAGTTAAACTCAGCTGTAAGATTTATAGAAAAAAATACCTGTGTACCACTAGTATGTGGACATTCAATAAATACCACAGGACAAACTGATGACTAAGAGCCACATACCCATGAAGCCCTTGTTTAAACAATTTACCATTAAAACAGATGACCTATAAGAGCAATTATCAAAAGGTCAAGTTTGACTGCATGTCTTTTCAGAGATGCTGAAAAGGATATATACATTCTTTACAGGTTTTAAGTGATTAAAAACAACCCTCAAAAATGTAGACAATGCAGAGTAGGAACACTGAAAATACAGTTTTACTGTTGAACAAGTGACAACACAACACTTTCTCCAAATCCTTAAAATAATTCATTTTTAAAATGGCTCTACAGAAACCAAAATGAACTATATTCATAAAGATGATAATCTACCAGGGACACAAAGATCTTCCAAGCTATTTTTTTATGTTAACATATATTTACACGAAATATTCAATAACACGTTTTACAGCTTACTTAAATAGGAACATGCTTTTCTAATCCATAAATAACACTAAACATCATTCATTCAACCACATTTATTAAGTAGTTTTGATGTCTCATGCATTGTGCCAGGGATTGAGAGATGAGTATGACATGGTCCTTGCTCTATAAGTGCCCACAATGAGGCTGAAGAGACAACACATAACATTTCCTTTCTTACACAATGAGGCTATTTCTGTAAAAACAGGACTGAACTGCTCAATATCCTAATAGACTGTTCCCAAATTCTGACCTGATGGAGCAGAAGACCAAGGTGTTTAAAAGCCATAAGAAAATGATGTGCTTTTTTTTTTTTTTCATCCAGAGAAAGGAGTTTATGAGTAAGATTTCATCTATTAAATTTTTTTCTGTTTTTTTTTAAAAAAATGATCTGCATGTATATAGCAATTCCACTAGTAAACTGCTTAGTTCATGTAATCAAATCAATAATATAAATATTTCATGATAGTCCCCAAGCTTTAAATAGGTCTGTGCATTACTCTGCTAATATACTTTAATCCTGAAAGACTGTCTGCCTGAGAATAGAACAAATGCTTTTTCCCTAGGATAAACCAATAATTTGTACAGTTTTTAAGTAGTGGTAATTGAGGTCATTTAAAAATATTAAAATTATATTCAATATACAACTTCTCTTCAAGAAGGCAGGCAGATTTATAACACAATCTAAAGTTTCCTTAAAAATGATTAAAAAGTTTTATTGCCTAAGAGCAACTCAGGAATCTGAAAGAGGTGAACCCCATGAATATCTCACTTAGTGAAAAAGTTGGATATATGACTATTGATGTTTTTGAGTATATGAGAGCACAGATTTTTCACCAAAGAAACAGCATGCTCATATAGCTTTAATACCAATAGCTTCACACTGGCCTACTGACTCCCTAGATCCTCCACGGCTGCATCACCAGTCTGAAAGATCTCAAACTAGGCAGGGCTCTTTCGGGCTCGAGTCAGTTACCAGGCTCCAGCAAATCCACATTTGTTTTCACATGTAGCCATTCTCACTCTACTACCAAGTCTTTTGTGGACCCACAGAGGTAGCTTAGGGGAAAGGCAGAAAGGAAGAACTACGTATTTAATTCCCCAACACAGAGAAACATGGAAGACACTGGTGAGGACTGAGTATGCTTCATGGCTTAGAGTAATTGCTTCTTGAAGACAGGGGCCTAGGAGCTAGGTCCAAGGTAGGCCCAGCAGCACAAGAGAAAATGTCTATTCTGGAGCGGTTCCAAGCTTTGAAGTTCGTAGAGAAAGGTAACCAGGGCTGCAGAAGGTTCTGTGATCTGTCTTGTGATCTGCCGCAAGAGCTGCTCAGTTTTGAGGTTCACCCCTAACTGTTTCAAGCTCACATGCTGCAGGTAGGAGATACTTCCTACAGCTCATTCTGAATGTCAAGGCTGCTGCTGCTTTATGAGGGTATGGGGGCACATTATCAAAGAGGCAACTCTTGGGTGGCAAGACATGTCTCATGATATTAGAGTCTACTTCCGAGGTGTTCATTTACTGGGATCATTTAACAAAGATGTTCCCTTTTGCATTGGCAGTTTCTTTTATAGAATCTTATTAATTGTAATCAGACCTCAGTTGTCAAGAGTACAAAACAATGCGTGTGTTAGTTGCTCAGTCGTGTCTGACTCATTGCAACCCCATGGACTGTAGCCTGCCAGGCTCCTCTGTCCATGGGATTTCCCAGGCAAGAATACTGGAGTGGGTAGCCCTTCCCTTCTCCAAGAGATCATCCTGACCCGGGGATTGAACCCAGGTCTCCAGCACTGCAGGCGAATTCTTTAACATCTGAGCCACCAACATACCACTGAATTTTAAAATACTTTCCAACAAGATTAAAGACAAGAAATATAGACCAAGAAAATGCTCACCTTCCCACTTGGCCAAAGTCTGGTCTTCTTCAAATCTGGATTAATGATGCTTTTTCAGGAAGTTTTTTCTCAATTAATCCTACCCAATTCTGTTTTCCTTCACAGTATTTCAATACAGTATATAGCCACACAAAAATGGTTTAACATGAATTTGCACTTGTTTCAATTGTTCCACAAACATCTGAAGTTTGTAGGTTCAGTCTGTAAAACTAATCATGGAGTATGTCTTTCATTTCTTCTGTTTCTCCCCCATCCCAGAGTTTGGATATGCTGAATAAAGGACTTAAAGTTGTTGGCTAAAATGCAATTTTAAGGAATCACTTTTTATTTCATACCAAGTAAGGTTTTCAGTATTATATATTGTAACTCAGAGATTCTATCAGATGAGTCCAAATATTACCGTGCTGTAACCATCCAGAGGCCCAGGGTCACATTGGCAGCCAAAAGTACACTGCCACCAAGCAAGATGAAAAATCCTATCAGATCTTTGACATCATTGTCTCCAATCACTGAGGTAAGAGTAGCATCTAGGAAAGAGTTTAAAATCCACTGTCCGTCCAAAGCAAAGCAGGGCACTGCATTAACAATTGCCAGAGCTCCCGAGAGGGAAATCAGATACCTGGTTGCAATCAGTTAAGGAGCCTACTGTAAGGTCTGCATGCAAAGCCATTTCTAGGAATCAGAAGTGTGTATTTTACGAGGAGTGGATTTGAGATTACAGGTGACTTCTCTCCTTTTTAAAAATCTCTGCCCACCAGTAAATGCTATTGCTTCTCAGACCTCTATTTAAAACAAATGATTTGTATTATTTCAAAGTTAAAAAAACTTGACAAAAAAAATGAAGGCCAACCACCTGTAAACTAAGGCAGTCTGTAACGAATTCCTTGAAAGGCTTTCTCTTTAATGATACAAGAGAAAGGAATATGGAAAGAATAAGAAATGAGGGAAAATTCCTCTTCAATCCTTACAAAGTATAGCTTAGATTTATTAAGATTTTATTCCCTTGAACTCTATTTTATTATCATCTGTAAGACCATAGTGTAACTATCTCTGAGATAAAGCTGCAGTCTACAAGGTACAATTTTGACTGTATCCTTTTTTCAGTAACTCATTTGTTAACTAAAATTTGCTCATTTACTTTCTGTCTCTGTTTTTTTGCAAATCATTAAATAAAGAAATTAAAGATATAAAAGTGACAAAAATAAAGAACCTTTTCAAACTGTTGAAATATATTCAAATTCTATATAATAACCAATTAAAAATCTCTTTATATGCAAACATAATATGCTAAAGAACACATGAGATTCTGTGGAGTGCTGTTTCAGCAGTGGAAATCAGTTTGATGTCCCTTATGCATTCCTCCATTTGGTCAGAGTCAACAGGCTCAGGAGGGGTGGAACATATCGCCTCATTTAGTAGCTGAAGACTTCATCCTTTATAAACATGCTCAAAGGTTTTTAGACCTCTAAACTTCAACTCTCAATTTGTCTTCTAGGTTCTTTCCCTTCCATACCTTAACCTTTCTCTCTTCCCAATCAATCTCTCTTCTTTAACTTCCTAGGTACAATCTGATCTTTCTCAACTCTAAAGTCCATTTTTTTTAATGTGTTAGCTGTAGACTGATACTTGTAAGGTCTATTCAAGCTCTCTAGTCAAGATAAAACTGATCAAGTTCTAAGCAGCACACTTTTAAAATATCTGTCACATCAGAAAGGATACTTGACAAATGTCTCCACAACCACAGGCAGATCTATGCTTAGAAACTTGAAACGTGGGATAAAACTGGTGATGCTCACTAAAAAAGAAAAATAAGAAATAATTAATACTATTTATACAGGTAAGCAACAGAATAATGAATTTTACTATGTGGGTATAGACTGGACTAGCCCATTAACCTGATTTGAGAAAGCCCTACCCAAACATATGCAGACGGGCTTGATGGCCCAACTATAAAAGTAAATCAGTTCTAGAGCAGCTAATAAAAAGAGTGGGATACAGAAATTCATGTCTCAATGTACATTTATATTGTGAGGTGAGACTAGAATAAAAACTGATTATATACCAACTATGACTACCAAATACAGAGAATGACTTTACACTAGAATTTATATCAAGAGTCCTTATCTTTTCAAAGAGGTATAACCTTAAAATCATGTTCACTCCAACTATTATGCAACTTAATCTTTTTTGGTCTCAGTGTTTTCTTCATTGCTAAAACAAGGATTAATACTAGGGGATTTTTAAGATTTCTTTCACTTTGTGGATTCCATTACTCTGTTTTTGTTAAAACACTTAAAAACTTATAATTAAATAGAACTCATAGCACACATTTCTTGAAAATTACCTTGAAGAGGGTTATTTCTACATTTGTTGAGGATGTATATATTATCTGTACTCCAGAGACACCTAGTGTTAAAACAATAAATGAGAAGAATGACCCAAGTTTATCTTAGGATATGACTACAGAGCAATGAGAGAGCCTTTTAAAGAGTAACATAAAACCCACATGTCCCTCAATTGATGAATAAATACAGAAGAAGTAATATATCCATACAATGGAATAGTTCAGTTCAGTTCAGTCGCTCAGTCGTGTCCGACTGTTTGCGACCCCATGAATCGCAGCACGCCAGGCCTCCCTGTCCATCACCAACTCCCAGAGTTCACTCAGACTCACGTCCATCGAGTCAGTGATGCCATCCAGCCATCTCATCCTCTGTTGTCCCCTTTTCCTCCTGCTCCCAATCCCTCCCAGCATCATGGTGTTTTCCAATGAGTCAACTCTTCGCATGAGGTGGCCAAAGTACTGGAGCTTCAGCTTTAGCATCATTCCTTCCAAAGAACACCCAGGACCTATCTCCTTCAGAATGGACTAGTTGGACCTCCCTGCAGTCCAAGGGACTCTCAAGAGTCTTCTCCAACACCACAGTTCAAAAGCATCAATTCTTCGGTGCTCAGCTTTCTTCACAGTCCAACTCTCACATCCATACATGACCACAGGAAAAACCATAGCCTTAACTAGACGGACCTTTGTTGGCAAAATAATGTCTCTGCTTTTCAATATGGAATATTACTTCACCATAAAAAAGGAATGATGCACCAACACAAACTACAACATGGACAGACCTTGAAAACACTATGCTAAGGCGAAGAAGCCAATCACAAAATATTCTATTTATAGGAAATGTGTGGAAACAGGCAAATTTACAGAAACAGAAAGTAGATTAAGTGGTTGCCAAGGGATGGGGTAGGTGGGTCTTGAGAAGTAGAATAGGTTCCTAATGGGTATAGGCTTTTTTTGGAGTGATGAAAAAATACTGGAACTAGATTGTGGTGATGGTTCCACAACTCTGAATATATTAAACACTGCTGCTAAGTTGCTTCAGTCGTATCTGACTCTATGTGACCCCCATAGACGGCAGCCCACCAGGTTCCCCTGTCCCTGGGATTCTCCAAGCAAGAACACTGGACTGGGTTGCCATTCCCTTCTCCAATGCATGAAAGTGAAAAGTGAAAGTGAAGTTGCTTAGTCGTGTCCGACTCTTAGTGACCTCATGGACTGCAGCCTACCAGGCTCCTCCGTCCACGGGATTTTCCAGGCAAGAGTACTAGAGTGAGTTGCCATTATCTTCTCCAATATTAAACACTACTGAATTGTATATTTTAAACGGGTAAATTATATGATATGTGAATTATATTTTAGTAAAAGTTATTAAAAAGAGAACATATAAAATCTTATACACCAAAGTAAGTTAGACTGTATGATCTTGGTTCAGTTCAGTTGCTCAGTCATGTCCGACTCTTTGCAACCCCATGGACTGTAGCACGCCAGGCTTCCCTGTCCATCACCAACTCTTGGAGCTTGCTCAAACTCATATGTCCATCAAGTCGGTGATGCCATCCAACCATCTCATCCTCTGTTTTCCCCTTCTCCTCCTGCCTTCAATCCTTCCCAGCATCAGGGTCTTTTCAAATGAGTCAGTTCTTTGCATCAGATGGCCATAGTATTAGAGCTTTAGCATCAGCATCAGCCCTTCAAATGAATATTCTGGACTGATTTCCCTTAGGATGGACTGGTTGGATCTCCTCACAGCCCAGTTCAGTTAGTTCAGATCAGTCACTCAGTCTTGTCTGACTCTTTGCGACCCCATGAACCACAGCATGCCAGGCCTCCCTGTCCATCACCAACTCCCAGAGTCCACCCAAACCAATGTCCATTGAGTCGGTGATGCCATCTAACCATCTCATCCTCTGTTGTCCCCTTCTCCTCCTGCCCTCAATCTTTCCCAGCATCAGGGTCTTTTCAAATGTGTCAGCTCTTTGCATCAGGTGGTCAAAGTATTGGAGTTTCAGCTTCAGCATCAGTCCTTCCAATGAACACCCAGGACTGATCTCTTTAAGATGGACTGGTTGGATCTCCTTGCAGTCCAAGGGACTCTCAAGAGTCTTCTCCAACACCACAGTTCAAAAGCATTAATTCTTCGGTGCTCAGCTTTCTTCACAGTCCAACTCTCACATTCATACATGACCACTGGAAAAACCATAGCCTTGAGTAGACGGACCTTTGTTGGCAAAGTAATGTCTCTGCTTTTCAATATGCTGTCTAGGTTGGTCATGACTTTCCTTCCAAGGAGTTCAGTTCAGTTGCTCAGTCGTGCCCGACTCTTTGCGACCCCATGAATCGCAGGCGCCAGGCCTCCCTGTCCATCACCAACACCCGGAGTTCACTTAAACACATGTCCATCGAGTTGGTGATGCCATCTAACCATCTCATCCTCTGTTTTCCCCTTCTCCTCCTGCACCCAATCCCTCCCAGCATCAGGGTCTTTTCCAATGAGTCAACTCTTTGCATGAGGTGGCCAAAGTATTGGAGTTTCAGCTTTAGCATCAGTCCTTCCAATGAACACCCAGGACTGATCTCCTTTAGAATGGACTGGTTGGACCTCCTTGCAGTCCAAGGGACTCTCAAGAGTCTTCTCCAACATCACAGTTTCAAAGCTTCAATTCTTCGGTGCTCAGCTTTCTTCACAGTCCAACTCTCACATCCATACATGACCACTGGAAAAACCATAGCCTTGACTAGATGGACCTTTGTTGGCAAAGTAATCTCTCTGTTTCTTAATATGCTATCTAGGTTGGTCATAACTTTTCTTCCAAGGAGTAAGCATCTTTTAATTTCATGGCTACAATCACCATCTAGTGTGTGAGATGAGTGCAACTGTACGGTAGTTTGAGTATTCTTCGGCATTGCCTTTCTTTGGGATTGGAATGAAAACTGACCTTTTCTAGTCTTGTGGCCACTGCTGAGTTTTCCAAATTTGCTGGCATATTTAATGCAGCACTTTCACAGCGTCATCTTTCAGGATTTGAAATAGCTCAACTGGTATTCCATGCTTGCACTCCAAGGGACTCAAGAGTCTTCTCCAACACCACTATTCAAAAGCATCAATTCTTTGGTGCTCAGCTTTCTTTATGGTCCAACTCTCACATGCATTCACGACTACTGGAAAAACCACAGCCTTGACTATATGGATCTTTGTTGGCAAAGTGTTGTCTCTGCTATGCTGTCTAGGCTTGTCATAGCTTTTCTTCCAAGGAGCAAGCATCTTTTAATTTCATGGTTGTAGTCACTATCTGCAGTGATTTTGGAGCCCCCCAAAATAAAGTCTGTCACTGCTTCCATTGTTTCCCCATCTATTTGCCATGAAGTGATGGGACCGAATGCCATGATCTTCATTTTTGGAATGTTGCATTTTAAGCCAGCTATTTCACTCTCCTCATTCACTCTCATCAAGAGGCTCTTCAGTTCCTCTTCCCTTTCTGCCATAAGGGTGATATCATCTGCATATCTGAGGTTGTTGATATTTCTCCCTGCAATCCTGATTCCAGCTTGTGCTTCATCCAGCCCAGCATTTCACATGATGTACTCTGCATAAAAGTTAAACAAGCAGGATGACAATATACAACCTTGACATACTCCTTTCCCAAGTTGGAACCAATCCATTTTTCCATGCCCGGTTCTAACTGTTGCTTCTTGATCTGCATACACGTTTCTCAGGAGGCAGGTAAGGTGGTCTGATATTACTATCTCTTGAAGAATTTTCCACAGTTTGTTGTGATCCACACAGTCAAAGGCTTTGGCGTAGTCAATGAAGCAGATGTTTTTCTGGAACTCTCTTGCTTTTTCTATTATCCAACAGATTTTGGCAATTTGATCTCTGGTTCCTCTGCCTTTTCTAAATCCAGCTTGAACATCTGGAAGTTCTTGGTTCATGTACTGTTGAAGTCTGGCTTGGAGAATTTTGAGCATTACTTTGCTAGCGTGTGAGATGAGTGCAAATGTGCAGTAGTTTGAACATCCTTTGGCATTACCTTTCTTTGGGACTGGAATGAAAACTGACCTCTTCCAGTCCTCTGGCCACTGCTAAGTTTTCCAAACTTGCTGGTGTATTGAGTGCAGCACTTTCACAGCATCATCTTTTAGGATTTGAAATAGCTCAGCTGGAATTCCGTCACCACCACTTGACTTTGCACTTCAGGATGTCTGGCTCTAGATGAGTGATCACAGCATCGTGGTTATCTGGGTCATTAGGATCTTTTTTGCATAGTTCTTCTGTATGATCTTGAGCCATATGGACAAGCTATATGTTTAATCCAATCATGTTGCCACTGTTAAAGCATTTACGCTGGTCTGATTCTGAAATTATATTCATATAAAATTCATGTGTTATTCACAAATTACTTTATCATCATTATCACTATGATTACTGGCATTCTCTGGCATATGCTATTCTTGCTACTGATTTGGGAGCTTGGAGAAATTTAATAAACACTCAGAGATTATCTGAGAGGTCATCTATGTAACTTGGACATAAATGATAGTGAAGAAAAAATATGTCTTTCTCCATAAGTAGACATGGGGTTCAGCTCCATCTTGCTTTATAAATTCAGATTATTTTCCTACTGCTTAAATTTCATTTAATGCTTAAGAACAAGTTAACAAGATTTTAAAAAGTGATCAAACAAATGAAATTAATGCAAGGTGTGTACTGAGTCTCTACCAGTAAAAATATAGGCCATCACAGCGATATTCTGAGGGTCTACCACAATAAAACCCACCTGTGTAGTGAAGGTGCAGCGGATGTCCTACATATAACATATCAATTTGAGGTGGGTGTTTCACTTTTATTAAGCGTGTATGAGTTTCCAAAGAAGGTATTATACAGAAACTTGAACTTGAGCTTTTCTTACAGTCTTTATTGGTTCTACAGACTTGGGTGGCTTCAACTGCTTTCCGGGCAGGTAGACATGTATGCTAGGGACAGAACATCAATTAGTCAATGCTAAAAATGATTCATTAACAAGCAAAACACCAAGTTAAATTCTTTCAGTATCTTTTATGTCACCAAACATATTAGGAATGAAGTTCAATAAAGGAAATACCATTCATGTATATCTACTATAAATTAGATTATTCTACTCTGGCCAAATAAGATATTATTATTATAAACATTTTAAAGATTCTCAGATGAAATATGACATGTGAAATGTAGAGATCTTAATAAAATGGTGTAAACCAAAAGGGCAATGTTTTCAAGGATTCCATTTCAGTTCTACATGATTATATAATTATATCAGGCAGTCAAGACTGTTTCAAAGATAACTTACCAAACGCTTATTAAAATTATTTCTATAGGAAAAGCAAACATCTGTAAGGCTGTGATTGTTACAGCATTCAGTCGAACCGTCTAGCCGTTTGTATGCTTAAAGAGAAATGGTTTATTAAAATCTGTTATTAAAAGAAGTACACAATGCACAGAAGTACATTTGTAATAAGAATTTTGCTTCCAAGACAAAAAGAATTAAGTAAAATGCATATGAACTCAGAAACAACTGTATAACTGACAGTTCAGATTGCTGGCTACTTGCTGCAGAGTTTGATTTTACATTACAAAAAGAGATACATCGAAGTTGAATCAAGAAGCAGCAATGACCACAGCTTAGCTGTCTTCACATAAACTTACCCACTCAGAAAGCTGGAGTGCCAGGGTCTCAGTAGGTTTTGCAGTAACTCCAGCTGGTCAAGCACAAATACTTAATGAGCTACTTTTAGATGACCTAATGCTGTTGATCCAGTATCACTATAGAACTCCTGCACTGTGGTGTTAGCAGAGTGAGCAAGAGGATGCCTAAGAGACTCTCATCCTGAAGGACATCTCTATCATATCAAATATCTATTCCACCTCCAGGCTTATCTTCAGGTTTTCCCCACAGAACTGGGGCAGTCCAATTTGACCACACAGATGTGCACATATTTGCTTGCATACTAGTAACCCAGTTATTCATGGAAGGCAATGGGAAAAGGGCAACTATTCCCATTAGTCATTTACTTTTTCAAGTTCTTTGGTAGACTGCTTCATTGTATCTAGGGGAGAATAAGGAAGTTAAATCACTCATACAGCTGGGACAGAATTTTTTTTTCCTATCCATTTATTTTGGAAGGTTTCCTGCATTCAGCACATCAAACTTGTAGAGCAAAACTGATGGGTGGCAAGGACCAATTAAAGGCTCCCCAGGTGGCTCAGTGGTAAAGAATTTGCCTGCAATGCAGGAGACGTGGGTTCGATCCCTGGGTGGGGATGATCCCCTTGAGAAGAAAATGGCAACCCACTTCAGTATTTTTGCCTGGAGAATCTCATGGACAGAGAAGCCTGGTGGCCTACAGTCCACGGGGTCACAAAAAACCTGATTTCCAATACTACAAAAAGCTTTCCTATTAACAAGAGTGTCTTTAGGAGTCCTAGCATGAAAATGTCGGAGAAGGCAATGGCAACCTACTCCAGTAATCTTGCTGGCAAGTCCCATGGATGGAGGAGCCTGGTAGGCTGCAGGCCATGGGGTCGCTAGGAGTCAGACAAGACTGAGGGACTTCACTTTCACTTTTCACTTTCATTCATTGGAGAAGGAAATGGCAACCCACTCCAGTGTTCTTGCCTGGAGAATCTCATGGACAGAGAAGCCTGGTGGGCTGCCATCTCTGGGGTCGCACAGAGTTGGACATGACTGAAGCGACTTAGCAGCAGCAGCAGCAGCATGAAAATGATTGTTGATAGGCAATCTGACTTTATAAGGATTTTTATTTCAGGCAAAGATTTTTTTGTTTTTAAATCTTTCTTTTCTAGATTATTTGATTAGATTGGATCTCCTTAAACACAAATTGCTGCCGACATGAAGAGCAAAACACAGGTGAAGTAAACTAACAGATGCACCAATTTCTCCTCTGCAATGGCTGGCTGTGCGGGTGGTTTTGCTTTGTTTTCTTACCATAACTGAATGGGTATTTAAATTCTGGGTGATGAGTAATATTTAAAATATGAAACCAAACTATGAGCAGCTAATGGCACAAACTCGTGCCTATAATCACTCATCAGCCCTAATGGTAAACTCTAAGGTAAAAAGGTGTTTAGAATTAAAAAAAGAAATCAATCCAGGCAAAAGTCCTCAGCATGCTCTCTAATCAGTTGCCAAGTCACACCAATATTTACCTCATTATTCTTCTCTTTATCTATTCCCACTAAAGGGTAGACTTCAATTCTTTCTCACTTGACCCATTTGAAGAGAATTTTAATACATCTATTTTACCACCAACCTGATTTATAAACTTGTCCTAGATACTGAATGCTTCAGATTAACATTCCAACGTAAAACTCTGAGAATGTAGCTCTTTTATTTAATAATTTAAATTTTCAAAGACCCTGCATTGCTTCCAAATAAAGCCCTTCATAGCCTAAAACAAAGATTTCTATTTTTTTTTAAATTACCTTATCTCATACTCTTCGCTTGCTGAACCAAATCATTAGCAGTTCCCTGATCTGTGGTGCCAAGATTCATTTATAACAGTCTCTTGAAATTAAACTCACTGTTGAGGACCAGCTTAAGAGTTGCTGTTATGAAACATGTCCTCATCTTTTCAGTCAAGACCAACTGCCATCAACTCTCACAACTCCCAATATCTCTCATCATTCCTTATATTTAACTTTGTACTGTAATGTGGACATGGTCTATTTCTTCGATTAGACTGTAAGGTCTATGAAGGAAAGGTTTCAGTATTTTATGTAAGGTGGATAGCTCAATATGCACTGAATACATAGATGATGTTCTATGCTACTTGCCTTTATATCAGTAATGATTTTTAAAAATTTACCTCTGATGCTTGATACTTAGCTTTTCATGGAGGAGTGTCAGCAACAGAGAACTGAAAGTCAATAATTTGATATCACTGTTGATATGGCATGTCTAATAAAAAGCTTAAAGTGGATAGTATGTGGAAAAAATTGGAAATTGGAAAAATTGGAAATTGGAAATGGTGGGGACCGTGATGAATTAGAGAATACATACCCTATTCTAAGTAGTGTAAGCAGCCAGGCCACTTGACTTGGGACTGAGGGTCAAGAGATGATCCATTTTATTTCAAGATAAATACAAAGTCTGGACTCTCATGAGAAACTTTTTCTTTTTTTGGCTGGGCTTCAAGGCATGTGAGATCTTAGTTCCCTGACCAGGGATTGAACCCACGCCCCCTACAGTGGTAGTGTGGAGACTTAACCACTGGACTGCCAGGCAAGTCAAATCATACACATGTGCCAAGGCTGGATTTGGCCTCTACCGTATCACTAATATGTGACCTCTGGGTTATGGCTTCTTCTTATGGTGATTAATCCAATCAAAACACAAATCAATGGCTGTGGCTGCCCTGAAGATGAAGTACCTCCTGAAATATGGAATTTTCCATTTAAAGAGTTTAATATTTTGTTATCATGTGAGAAGTAAACTGTGACATTTCTGTTTATCAATTTAAAAAATATATATGTTTAAAAATATTTTTTTATTTTACAATCTTTTCTACTGGGTCACATTAAAGGACAAGTCACTTAATTTCTGTGACTCAATTCTTTTTTTTTTTTTTTTCCAATTCTTAACGTATACAACAGGGACGCCAAAGGTAATTTTCACATTACTATACTGCTATCAACATGAGGGGCCTCCCAGGTGGCTTAGTGGTAAAAAAACCTGCTTGCTAAGCAGGAGACATGGGTACGATCCCTGGGTTGGGAAGATCCCCTGGAGAAGGAAATGGCAACCCACTCCAGTATTCTTGTCTGGGAACTCCCATGGACAGAAGAGCCTGGCAGGTTATACTCCATGGGGTCGCAAAGAGTCAGACACCACTAAGCATGCACACACGCATCAACACGAGAGCCTGATTCAATTCTACATTGGAAGGCATATTCAAGACTGCAGTGGGGGGACTTCCTTGGTGGTCCAGTGGTTAAGATTCCGTGCTTCCATTGCGGGTGGCTCAGGTTCGATCCCTGACTGGGGAACTAAGATTCCATAAGCTGTACAGCCAAAAAAAAGAGAGAATGCAATGGGAAGTCCCAGAAGCTTTCTTGGCTTCGATTTAACTGTAGGAGATTAGAATTGTCCCTTAAATCTTCCCAGATGGGGAAACAACTAGGAAAATTAAGACCAGATTAGTCTCACAATTCCACTACAGGGAGAACCTATATATTTTGAATGTACCCTAAGATATTTGTAGATATAGTCTAGTCTTCAAAGGATGGTCTAAACCAGAGGTTATTTTAGAATAAGGTTGGAAGGAAGAAACTTTTCCAGTCTATAGTTCAGTCTTCACTACCTTCTACATCACTAAAATGAACTGAACAATTTTCTTACCCTAGTTTAATAAATATTTAACTGTAACTAGAGTTCCAATATAGGCAGGCAAACCTATTTATTCTTGGTTTTATAGAATTTATACCAGCACCACCTAGTAAAAAACAGTTTAAAAAATTATAAACACACACACACACACTCTCTCTTTTCAATGGATAAGAGCAAAGAAACCTTGACCCTACCTTGATACTCACAATGGGAGAACATACACCTTTTCTCTGAACATGAGAGATTTGGGCATAAAAACAATCTGGGTACTCAAACTGTATGGAAAAGATTTCCAGAGTTTTCCTTACATTATCTTAAACCAGGTCAGGAATGGTCTTTTCTCACTTTAGTTAAAGATGCATAATACAGGACAACACTCCCTTTGCCAGGCAGTTATACGTATATGCCCTCACCTCCTCTGAACAGGAATGTAAGAATCAAAGATTTTAAAATTAAAAAAAATAAAATAAAATAAAATAAAACTCAGCTAGGCTGTCGTCTCCTTCATAAAAAAAAAAAAGGAATATAGGTTATTCAAAGAGGCTGCAGGAGTCTGGGCTCACAGAATAATTTTAGGTAGTAGTTGCCTTTAGTATTCAATCTCACACTTTTTAAAAATGCAGCTCAAATACTCAAGACAACACTTACAAAAAAGAAAAAAGGAACTTAGCTTTAGGCATATATGAAGTGTCCCCTCAAACTAAAGAAAGAGAATGCAAGCTGCTTGTTAGAAAATAGTCCAAAGGGACTCCCCTGGTGGTCCAGTGGTTAAGACTCTGTGCTTCTACTGCAGACGGTGCAGATATGAGTCCTGCTTGTGGAACTAACAGGCCATGCAGTGAGGCCAAAAATATGTCCCCCTAAAAGAACCAAACTAGTTCTTGTCTGTAACTTTTAGTTCCATTCAAATGGAACTAATGGCAGGTTTGAATATGAACAGGGGAAAAGTTTGTTCTGTTCTGACTCAGAATGAAAGGAGAGATCTATTCTAGGTACAAAGGTCTCCAAGCCCTCACCCAGCATCCTTTCTGGGCTTCCTGGAAAGACCATTCAATCTCCAAGGAGTGTGGGACAAGCTCATTAGGCTTACTCCATGCACTAAGGGCAGACATAGAATAAACCCAGCCTTGGCTCTGTTGATGCCGCTCCTAGGTTAGCAGGTTAATGTTTAAAAAAGGAAAGGATCGACAGAAGAAAAACAGAAGGTCCCAACAATTTCATAAAATGAATGGTCATTTCATGTAGATTTACCACATTTTTTAAAATTTGCCAGAAATCCACCTGTTAACATTTAAAGGAGAACATCTAGTATGCTTAATATCTTAGGGAATAGCTTTACAAATCTAATAATACACCTAGGAAAGTCAGGGTATGAAATAAGGCCAGAAATGATTGCTGGGACAGCTTATGGGCACTTTCAGGGTCAGATCTTTTCAAAGTGGCTTTACTGTTTTGAAGTGGTATAAATTCTTAAAATTTTAATTGTGCATACCTAATTTTATTCTAAATTGAGTATCAATTATTTTTGGATTATAGGTTACCTTATATTACCATATTTGGCTATATTTATGCTCTCAATTATAATGTACGGTAACAAATGTACCTGCTGCTGCTGCTGCTGCTAAGTCACTTCAGTCGTGTCCGACTCTGTGCGACCCCATAGACAAAAGCCCACCAGGCTCCGCCGTCCCTGGGATTCTCCAAGCAAGAACACTGGAGTGGGTTGCCATTTCCTTCTCCAATGCATGAAAGTGAAAAGTGAAAGTGAAGTTGCTCAGTCGTGTCTGACTCTTTGCGGACCCCATGGACTGCAGCCTACCAGGCTCCTCTGTCCATGGGATTTTCCAGGCAAGAGTACTGGAGTGGGGTGCCATTGCCTTCTCCAAACAAATGTACCTAGATACATGTAAAACAATATCAATCCGTAGCTTTCTTAAATGTCCAAGCCTGTCATTTAAATTAATCTAGTATATTATTTTAAGTTATATTTACAGTCATTAAGATTTCTGCAATCTGGCTAAGTATAGGCACTCCATTAAAAAATGATTAAATGAAGGTACAGGTTTATCAGATACAGTCACAATATAAAATCAACAAGTATCCTAATGCAGTCACTTCTAAGGAGATGAAATATATACTGAAGAACTATTATATGGGGATTGATTTTTTTTTATTAGTGTGGGAGTGCGGTAAACCTGCTTTGGGTTTTTAAGTAAATACCTCCAAAATGTAGCATAGGATCCATAATAGTGAAATACTCAAAAAGTTAATAAGGAAAGAATTCTGGAGTATTTCAAGAAAAATTTCACTTCCATTCTGTTTGCCAGGAAAAGACTAACTATCAACATTGAAACATAGATATCCTAAATAAAATGATTTTATTGGAGAGAAATTTTATTTGATAACGATGTCATTTTGGCTTTGGTAATTCAATACTAGTTATACCAAATTTAGACAAACTTGAGGAAAATGATAAAGGACTTAAGTATGAAATAATGGATTCTTCTCTTACAGAAGAAGATACTGTGGATTATATACCTATTTGAAAAGATGCAATACATGGAAAAGCATGAGATGCAATTTGAAGTACTGAGTGCTACCTAGGTATTTTTGCCCTTGTCAAAAGTGGATGCTGAATCTAATCAAGTCTCTAGACCTAACTACCACCTATAGGAAATGTGGGGGATACTTGAACATGTTAATGATAAATTTGACAAAACAAATGACTCAGTTTCTTTAACAAATGATTTTTTTAAAACAGTG
The DNA here is from genome assembly GCF_016772045.2 of Ovis aries. Taxonomy (NCBI): domain Eukaryota; kingdom Metazoa; phylum Chordata; class Mammalia; order Artiodactyla; family Bovidae; genus Ovis; species Ovis aries. The sequence goes on along the minus strand of NC_056080.1, from coordinate 20,184,027 downwards.
TCAGAGGGAATTGTTAAAAGACATACCATCCAACTGAAACCAACTGTAAAAAAGAAAAAAAAACAGGGAAGTGTGACTACCAATTAGATATTAGGAATTATTGTTAATTTTGTTAGGTGTGATAATAGTACTGTGGTCATGTCTAAAAGGTCATCATCTATTAAAGATATGCTGAGGTTTATGAGTGAAATCACAGGATACCTGGAATGTGCTTTCAAATATTTCCTTTAAAGGTGGACAGGCTGGATGAAAAAGTTGGCAAAGTGTTGATAATTGCTGAAGCTGGGAGAAGGATGCATGAGGTTTCATTTATATTACTCTGCCTCTTTCTTTTTGGCCACAAGGCATGACATGCAGGATCTTAGTTTCCCCAACAGGGATTGAACCCACATCCTCGGCAGTGAAAGCATAGAGTCCTAACCACTGGACCTCCAGGGAATTCCCTATACTATTTTCTTGACAATTATTTATGTGTGAAAAGTTTTTGCAATAAAAAGAGCTCTTAAAAATGAGTTAGAGGGGCTTCCTTGGTGTTTCAGCGGCTAAGACCCCAAGCTCCCAAAGAAGGGGTCCTGAGTTCAATCTCTGGTGGGGAAACTAGATCCCACATGCTCCAACTGAGTTTGCATGCAGCAAATAAAGATATTGTGTGCCACAACTAAGACCCAGTATGCCAAACAAATAAAAATTAATCTTAAATAATAGGTTATACATGGAAGATTACATATGAAAAAAAATTTAAACCAGTTCTTACTACTTTGCCACTTTACACATGGTACTTTAATAAAATTATTTTTAATAATTAATCATATTTCTTAACCCCAGTAGATATATAAAAGTACTCAGGAATTTCTTGATTTAAAAATGTGAGTATAATTTGCACTTTCCAACACTTTCAATAATTTGGACCCCCAGGGTTTTGTATTAAGAGTTGGGAGACTGATTTTCCAGAGATGGAAGAGCTGAAAATACATTTGGCAGCTTCTGAAGGTAAACTTGCTTCACTCTGCTGCCTCCAAGACAGAACAACAGATCTGACTTCAGGAAGTATTTCTGGACATCAAGATGATTTTCTCTGGACACCTGCCACACAAAAAAACCCTATCCCAAATAGCTTTGGACATGCCACCATCCACATAGCACAAGGGTATTTAATCACTGGAATTTAGTTAATTGGTTATGTTTGAGCTTGAACGCTGACTAAACACAAGTGTTATCTAAATGCTGAATTAGATTCTAGAGTTCTGAAAATCAAAGATGAAATTTATTAGAAGTTCAACAACAAAATATAATAGACAAAACATACATATTATTATCTAACTTACCAAGAAGGATGTTTACTCGTTTAGGCCTATTATTACTTTACTGATTTGTTTAAAGGAAGTTAGAACAAAATAAATCTATACACATAATCTAAGAATTAACGAATGGCAAGGACTGCTGCTTGCAGTCCTAAATTATATCATACTAAGAAAATATACATACCTCTAACTGGGAAGCTTAACTGCTGCAAAGTTGATGCACTTATACAGTAACCAATTTGGGGTTCATAGGTGATGGTATCCAGGCATTCATTCCAATCTTGTACATTGGTAACAGGACAATCCTGTAGATGGGTGACAAGGTCTCCCACAAAAAGGCCTCTGGGTCCAATTGCAGGTGAGTCCTTGGTAAGAGGGCAGAACCAAATCAGAAAATGTGTGAAGACAAGCTATGATTAATCTGAGCAAATAATAAAGACACTGAATTAAGTAGACAGTTTTGAATAATGCAAAAATCATCCAGCTTTGAATCCATGATGTATAGTCCTAGAAAAATAACAAAATAAAACCCAACAATTATACTTTTCATACTTCACTAAGACTTTGAATTTTTTGCAACTGAAAAAACAAACAAACCTCACTCACCAACAGTTAAGATTAAAATGACAGTTTTCCCCAAGCTGCTAATTAAAATTTTTTGTGAAAGTGGTTGCCAGAATGCCTTCATTTTCCTATATCACCAAGGGAGAAAATGATAAGACAAGACCTTATCTAAACACAGTCCCAAATATGCAGACAATACTGTCAGCACATCAGTATGTGAGTCAGTTGTTCACAAAGGTAATTTTTCTCTTCCCAAAGTGCGAAGAGACGACTTGACACCATCATAGTAGTCTAAGGGAGTGAAAGACAGAGTTGAAGACATTAATAACTTAAAACTCCCATGAAATGTTCTGGCTGGCTAGCTTAGGTTTCATCTTTCTTACTTCTTAGGAATAAAGACATTTGACTCAAAAGCACAATTATGAAACAAACAGTAAAGGTAAATGATGCATTTTATCAACAAATTACAGGTAGAAAATCTTGATATCATTCTTGTAACTCAGAACAGAAACAATTTTCAGTATTTTAAAAGAGCCAGTGTGTTTCACAAAACTATTTCTTCCATTTGAAAGGATTACTATAATTTCTTTAGGAAAAACTGAACATTCTGTACACGAGAGGAATCTGAACAAAAGTTCCTGACATAAAATGCTAAGTGTTACTTCACAAAATCTGGTGGAATACCCTAGACAATCTTATCATTTACCTCAGCAACTTCAGTGATAAGCACCCCAACTCCAGTGTAGTAAAACGGCAAGAGAATTACAGGAAGGAGAATAAGAGCTAAAATGCCCAGGAGTGCAAGGATGAAGTTATGCCAGATACCTGAAAAGAGGGGACAAAAAGAATAAGTTCAACCAGGGGCAGGGTAGCTGTATTTCATTACACCTCGGCATTCTGATATATTAGGAAAGTCACCAAAAGAAGCTGTGAGGCAGATAGATCCATTTATTAGTACAGAAGACATGTTCAGTTATAAGCTTCTTTCATTTCAAATATTGAAATCTAAAATGACTATGTTACTATAACACTAGGAAGACCACAGGCTAATGATTTAACCCTGTTAGAATCTCCATTCTCTCTCAATATATATACATTTATTATATATGTGAAGGGGTGTGTATGTGTATATCGTGAATAGAGTATCTTTTACTTACCATAGCTTTTTTTCAGAACATGTTATGTATTCATTTAAACATACTTGTGATCTTTGAAAGGAATTTCCGAGCTATCAAATAAAAGTTATGATGCAGTAAAAAACATTCTTGCTGAACTGGGGTATGTATCTTACATCAAGACTATAAACTATCTGCACCATCTCTATAGAGATAGATGAACTGAATGTCGCGCTGGAACCTGCTCCTACCAGCTTGCCACAGCTGACTGGGCCTCTTTAACCAATTCCTCCACCAGGAGGCACCAGTTGGTGCCTTCAAATTGGCCATGGTGGGAGTATTTATACCACAGACAGGAGCAAATGCTGGTTTATCAGAGCTCTCTACCCTTTCCTCCAGGGCTATATGCTAAAAATTCAGTAGCATACCACCAGGTAACAGCCCCCGCCATACCAATCCTTGCTCTCTAGTACAGTTTTTCTTATGGGGAGGGTGGAGGAAATACCAGCTCTCTGGGCAGTGTGATTCTTAGGTGTGCAGGTCTTGCCGCTTACAAGACAGGATATATATCATATATATGTCACCGAGACAACCAACCAATGTTCCCCACCCCACACATTCCAAACATCCTAGGAGGCTGACAGCACCAGTGTCCTGTAATGACAGAAATGTAACTTAAAGACATCACCCAGATCTAAGGGGACTGTGGCCATATGACTGTACTTCAGCAAAAGGATGCAAGCAGAGGTGAAGGGGACTGTCTTACTGGCTGGAATGTAGCTATAATGGAGCTAAACTTGAGTCTACGACATAGAAGCTGCACGCTGGAAATCGTAAAGCTAAGACAGAAAGCGCTTCAGTCCTCCAGATCATAGAATTACCATTATCAGCATTGAACTATTTACATTTCTAATGTTTTATGAGTGTTTAAGTCACTGTTATTTTTAGGTATTACAGCAGCCAGATTTCTAGCTAATAATATATGTTTCATGTACCACAACACTGCAAGATGTTCCTCTAGCCCAAGACATAATTGGGTAAACAATCCTTTCTGTTTTATACACAGAGAGATCTTTTAAAAACACCAATGGTATCCAGCTATTTATCTGAAATTGTGTTTTGCTTTTTCATTTATATACTTTTGACTTTTCCCTTATCTGCACATTCATATCTAACTTATTCCTTATATCCACTAGGGTAACCTATTTTTTAAAAAACATACTGACTTATTAATAAGGTTCCCTACTAATGATCACTTAGGCTGTCTTAACTTTTTCATACAGCGTTGCAACAACTTTGCTCATCATGTTATGTGTCTGATTAAGATCACATCTCTGAAGGTACGGACAATTACACAAAAATGGAATTGTTGGGTCAAAAATATATGCATTAAAGTGAACCTCCAAGTCTGCATTATATTCTTATAACTGTCATGTTTCCCCACCCTCTAAACAACTCTAAACAACACTATCATCATTTTAGACTATCATCTGCCAGGTGAAAAGTAAAATCTTTGTCTTCATTTCTATTTCTTTAACTATGAATAAGTTTATACGTCTTTTATGGTTATTAAATGGTTATATTGCTTTTTGAGAATTGCTTACTTTTATCCATTGTCAGTTTGCATTTTTTGAATTAAAAAATGTTATTTTTATGTTATTATATTGTTTTATTATTTATGTTTTTATTTATGTTATTATTATTTATAATACATACATTGAGGAATTTGGTCTTCTATATGAGGTATTTTGATAATTTCCTCCAGTTTGTTTGGCTAGGTTTATAGTTTTGCCTATGCATATATTTTAAATTTTGGTGTGGTCAAATGGCTCCTTTGTATTAAGTTTTTCCCAGTTCAAGATTATAGAAGATCTGTGTTCTCTTGTATTGCTTTCATAGATTTTTTTTTTCAGGCTCCTTTTTTAAAAAATATAAATTTATTTATTTTAATTGGAGGTTAATTAAAAAAACAAAATTAAGACCCAAAACAAACAAACAAAAAACCCCCTCAGATTTTTTGACCCACTGGAATTTACTCTAGTGAAACTAATCTAGGAATACAGCTATTCCACCCCTCCCACCACTCCACACCCTGTTGCTAGTCTCACAATTTTACAAAATCCATCCCCACTGGTTAGATTTGCCACCACTCCTATGTGCTATATTCAGCTTTCTCCTCAACTACTCAGGATGGTACAGTCCAACAGAACTGCCTAAATGTTATATCCTATCTCTTCTTTACCAGGATGACCCCACCGTACAAACCTGGCTCTTCTCATCCAAGCAACACTCAGCGGGGCACATAGACACACTGATTCGTTGACCCTCTGGGGAGCCTCCTATCTCTTATCAGGGATGCAGCTGGTACCAGACCACCCTGCTAGATTTCACATTTGCCAATGATTGCTAAGTTGCAGTGTGGGTACCTTTATTTCCTTTATTTAAACAACCTCTTGTTCATTAATGATTTGCTTTTCAGTGCACCAAATTAATTTTGTTACCGTTTTTACTTTCTCTGGAGCAAGGTTTCTCAACAGTGGCACTACTGGCATTTGGGGCCAGATTATCCTTTGCTGTAGGGGACTGATCTGTGCATTGTAAAATGTTTAGCAGCAACTCTGGCCTCTACCCATCCACCAGATGCCACTAGCACCCTCCCCATTTTCTCTATTTTCTGGCTACAATACTTATAGAGACAAGTTTTTTTTCTTTAGAACAGGTATTTTATTTTTTGTCTATTATAAAGGATTTACATGCCAAACGGTAAAAGTCATTACGTACACAATGTATTATTCCACAGCTGAGCACCACTCCCTAACTGAACAGGCAAAGAAAGGACTAAACAACAGCACCTGGCAGTATTTGGGGTGCGGGGGGAGTAAAAAGACTAAAACAGGTTTAAACTGACTACTACAACTTATCTAATATTCAAAACTACTAATTCAATGCAGTTAAAACACTGTTATATAACATGCATTAACATCAAAGAATACAACCAAAATTAAGATAGCAAACAAAACCTATGTAAGTTTTTTTAAACTGTAAAATGTTATATATACATGTAACTGCTCACTCATTTAAAGAAAACCTGCAAGCAAAGTTATCTACTTCCAGAAAAACCATACACAGAACTACTAAGCATATTCTTTTTTTAGTACTAAACATATTCTTAAAAAGTATAAACATGAACATTTAGAAAATACAGAACTTCAAAAATTGAAACAATAGGCAAAACTTCATTTTTAAAGTAGTGTGAAAAGTCCCATTTTTATCACAGTTGGACAAAGAACAGTCTTTTTTTTTTAAAGAGCAGTCTTTTGATGTGAGATTCACAAGCAAGCATTACAAAATCCTATTTTTCAAATGGTATTACAGAACAAGACAAAACTACAGAACAAGACAAAACTTCTTAACAATGTTATATGAAGAATTATTTTTTTCCTTTTTTTTCACCTTTTATTTTTACTAAATCTATCAAAACTTAACCCTTAGATATATTGGAGTCAGTCACAAAATTCTTTTCTAGAAACAGTATACGAAAGAGAGGCATATTCATTTTCAATTACACAACTGGAAGATGCTTTCTGAGACTGGGAAGAGTCTTCCCTTCTTTTTACTGGTTATTTTTATTCTTAGTATGTGTTAAGATATGAGATTTCAGGTTAGTTGACTGCGAAAACCTTCTATTACAACAACTGAAAGGGCACACGTAGGGCCTATCTCCGGTATGGATTCGCACGTGGGTACGCAGGTTGAAATCCAGGGAAAAGCGTTTTCCGCAGCCTTCAAAGGTGCACTGAAACGGCTTCTCTCCGGTATGCACCAGCTGATGCCGTTTCAATTTTGAGCCCTCAACAAAAGCTTTGCCACATTCTGCACAGACATGAACTCTGGGACCATGGGTGTGCATATGTTTTTTCAAAGCAGCTTTATCCCTGAACATCTTCAAGCAGCCTGTGTGAGGGCAAGCTACTGTTTTCGGCACATCATCTTTGGGTTTTTTAGGTTTCATTTTAGTAAATTCGGCCAGTTGTTTGGGGTCTGAGAGATCAACGCCAGGAATTCCCTCAGGAGGCAGTTTCTTACCCGTCAAGTACTCTGAATAATCAGGAACTGAGTTCTCAGTCTGTCCAGCCTCAGGGTCTTTCTTATTGTTTGCAGACCACATGGTGACAGAAAACTGACCCTCTAGGGTTTGGATCTGGACCTGCTTCTGCTCCCACTTCTTGGGGCCTGCCCCGGAGCTGCTTCCCGCCGCCGTCGCCTCACCGCCCGGGTAACCCTTCTTACCGTTGCGTTTCTGGCCGTGGCTGCTGGGCTTCCTGGTGCGGTTGCAGGCTAAGGAAGACTTGGAGCCTGACAGAGGAGCCAAGGTCTGCTCAAAGTAGCTGTCGTCGAGGCCTGGGATGATAGTCTGGTCACTGGCCTGAAGGGTTTCGGTTTGGGAGCAGGTCACCACCTCCTCCTGCGTCTGCACCATGACTTCTTGGTCGCAGTCCCCCTGGGCTGGGCTGTTTGTAAAAAGAGGCTGCAGCGCAATCAGAGGTGGATAGTGGTGGCCACCGTGGAACCAATTGCTGGCGACATCATCGTATTCCTTGATCGCCTCAGTCCCCATGGTCTCCACAGAGACGCTCTCCTCAGTCGGGGTCTCCTCGTAGAGGCTCTCCTCAGGGAGGGGCGCCACCTGCACTTGCTGCAGCCCCACAATCTCTGGATACAACTCCAGGTCGTCTGTGACGTAGAATGACTCGTGGGAGTCCATGGCTGAGGGCTCTTCAGAGGCTACTAATCAGCGGATTGGTGACCAAAAGGCCGCGGAAAAAAAAAGCCGAAAGGAGAAAACCGCGTGCTTTGCCAGAAAGCGGGCGCGGTTGCAGAGCACGAGACGGAAGAGGCGCAAGTGCTCCTGGGTGGGCAGCACGCATGCGCTTTGCGGCACCTTGCACATGCGCTTCTACGCTGAGGCGCCCCACAGTTGTACGTGCCCACAGTCCAGTACGTGCCCACAGTTGTACGCTCGCACATGCGCCATCTCTCCCACCCCGGTACCTGTGCTAAGCAAGTGTTTCTTTTCAGTATAGCAACCAGGCTCTGCATATTTTTTGGTTTCATTTTCATTGAATTATCCCCTTCTACCCCACCACCTGTATGAGTATAGCGGGGGTGGGGGGGGGGAGGAGAAGACCTATCCTTTTCTAATATTTATGCTTTTTTAAATTTAATTGCACTGACCCACATTTATAGACCGTTTAACAATATCAGTGATAGTGGGAATGCCTGTCTTTTCCTTTAATACAAGGTGCTGGGCCATAGACTAGCACTGGTCCATCACTTGCATTACCATTTGAACCATATCCACCCTTCAACCCCTGGTTTTTGTCTTCCACAAAACTGGTCCCTGGTTCCCAAAAGGTTAGAGACCAGTGCTTTAATAGAAATGCTTTTAAGTTTTATACCATTAGTAAATATCCAACTATTTCCACTTTTAGGAAAGATTTTTGTTTTTTAAGCATTAATGGATGTTGAATTTTATTAAATACCCATTTCAATATCTGCTGAGGTGATATTTTTCCCTTAAGGGTAATCAGTGTTTACCACATTCACATATAACGTTTCCTAATGTTAAGCCATCTTTGTGTTGTTTAGATACACCAACTGTCTATAGAATTTTTTTGTGTGATTTACAGGATACAGCAGTGTTAGTACACCGACTTCAAGAAAAATTCTTGGTTTCCTTCTATATGTAATCTGGAAAGTTTATGCTAAATTGGAATTGAAAAGAAAAATCTTTTCTTCAAGATTTGAAATAATTCTACATATTGAACTTTCAGGACCATTCTTCAACTTCCTTAATTTCTTCTGTGGTAATCATCCTATTGCAGCCATGAAATTAAAAGACACTTACTCCTTGGAAGAAAAGTTATGACCAACCTAGATAGCATGTTCAAAAGCAGAGACATTACTTTGCCAACTAAGGTCCATCTAGTTAAGGCTATGGTTTTTCCTGTGGTCATGTATGGATGTGAGAGTTGGACTGTGAAGAAAGCTGAGCGCCGAAGAATTGATGCTTTTGAACTGTGGTGTTGGAGAAGACTCTTGAGAGTCCCTTGGACTGCAAGGAGATCCAACCAGTCCATTCTGAAGATCAGCCCTGGGATTTCTCTGGAAGGAATGATGCTAAAGCTGAAATTCCAGTACTTTGGCCACCTCATGCGAAGAGCTGACTCATTGGAAAAGACTTTGATGTTGGGAGGGATTGGGGGCAGGAGAAGAAGGGGACGACCGAGGATGAGATGGCTGGATGGCAGCACTGACTTGATGGACGTGAGTCTGAGTGAACTCCAGGAGTTGGTGATGGACAGGGAGGCCTGGTGTGCTGCAATTCATGGGGTCGCAAAGAGTTGGACACGACTGAGCGACTGAACTGAACTGAATCATCCTATTTATATATATTTTTCTCTCTCTGCTGGGGTTAATTTAGGCTATTTAAAAAATAATTATCCAGGTTTGTGAAAATTTTTTGCAGAGATGAACAAAGAACACTTTTATAATTGTTTAAAATTTCTCTGTATCAGTTGTCATTCCCCAATCTGACTGCTAATTCTGTATAAATGTTTTCTCCATTGCTTAATCTTTTTTTGTTCTTCCAAGAACTCTTGAATTTAAGTTTTTTTTCTAATTTATTACACTTTTTGTGTATTTTCACACTGATTATGGGGCTTCCCTAGTGGCTCAGATGGTAAAGAATCTGCCTGCAATGCAGGAGACCGGGGTTTGATCCCTGGGTTGCTAAGATCCCCAGGAGAAGGGAATGGCTACTCACTGTAGTATTCTTAGCAGATAAAGGTCCATCTGGTCAAAGCTTTGGTTTTTCCAGTAGTCATGTATGGATGTGAGAGTTGGACTATAAAGTTGAGTGCCGAAGAATTGATGCTTTTGAACTGTGGTGTTGGAGAAGGCTCTTGAGAATCCCTTGGTCCCATCACTTCATGGCAAAAAGATGGGGAAACAATTTAAACAGTGACAGACTTTATTTTCCTGGGCTCCAATATCACTGAAGATGGTGACTGCAGCCGTGAAATTAAAAGACGCTCGCTACTTGGATTGCAAGGAGATGAAACCAGTTCATCCTAAAGAAAATCAGTCATGAATATTCATTGGAAGGACTAATGCTGAAGCTGAAACTCCAATACTTTGGCTACCTCATGCGAAGAACTGACTCATTGGAAAAGACCCTGATACTGGGAAAGGCTGAAGGCAGGAGAGAAGGGGACGACAGAGGATGAGATGGTTGGATGGCATCACTGACTTGATGGACATGAGTTTGAGCAGGCTCTGGGAGTTGGTGATGGGCAGGAAAGCCTGGCATGCTGCAGTCCACGGGGTCACAAAGAATCGGACACAATTGAGTGACTGAACTGAACTGATGTAGTATTCTTGCCTGGAGAATTCCATGGACAGAGGAGCCTGGCAGGCTACAGTCCGTGGGGTCGCAAAGAGTTGGACACGATTGACGAACTGTATCTATCTATCTATACTAATTACATCAATTCTTACCTATTTCATAGTTCTTTTCTCATTTCTTTAGTTGACTACTTAACTGATTTACTTTCATTTCTTATTTCATAACAATTGCCTAAGGTAGTGACTTTTCATTTTAGCAAAACTTTACACATTACTTCATTACCATTTTAAAAAATACTGCAATTATGATTTGGAATTTAACTGGCCAATTTTTATTAGTTTCCTGGGCACTTGAAAATAAACTGTCATGGTATAGGGTTTGACATTACTATTGACTTTTATCTTAGTAATCAGAGCTTCAATGATAAAGACTTTTTTGTACATAACTGCCATTTGCTGAGAGACAAGCCTCCTTTATTACATTTGTTTTTTCCTGGTACTTTTTTCTGTTTTTGTTTTGATGATTTGTTACTTTATTCAGTAAGACGCATGATTACATTTTCCTCATGGATTATACTGCTTATGATTATTTAGTGACCTCCCATGTCTACTTCAGATGAGATGGTTGGATGGTATCACGGACTCAATGGACATGGGTTTGAGTGGACTCCGGGAGTTGGTGATGGACAGGGAGGCCTGGCGTGCTGTGGTTCATGGGGTCACAAAGAGTCGGGACACGACTGAGTGACTGAACTGAACTGAACATGTCTACTTCAATGCTTTAGCCACATTTTCATGGTATGCTCTGCTCATTTTACTTTTAATCTTTTAAAAATATCTCATGTTAAAAAATGGGAAAAAAACTGGAATGTAAATTATTTTGCTCTACTACTTCAAACTCAAAGTCTTATAATCTGAGTTTATCAACCACAAAGTGAGATGTTTTCATTTGCGATGTGAGTACTTTCCATAAAACCACTAATAACACACAGATATATAAAGAAATTTAAATATTTTACCTGCACAAAATATCCTTAGCTGCTGGACTGGTGATATAAGTTGCAAATGAGTGGTGAACAGATCAACAAATGCTCCAGGATAAATAATGAAGAGAAAAATCCCGAAGCCATTAAATCGAACTTGTTCCCTAAGAAATCACATAAGAAAAAGGAATTTACTACTAGTATCACATTTTTCAAATTAATAATGCATGTAATCATAAAACGCCCCAATGTGATTCAAATTCTTGTTTAAAATACAAGTCTCTGGACAAAGAATTATATATGATATACATGTATATCATAGTTTTATAATAGCATACAGATTTAGTTATCAGTGAAATTATATTTTGTAAAACAGGGCATTCTGAAATAGACTTATAATTTCAAAATTTTTAGAAACCAATATGCTGAGCAAATAACTTAAAATTAGTCACAAATACAAAGCAATAGTATTTCTATGAGAAACTTAAAAAAAAACATTTTTATGGTTTACTGAATTATTTTCAGGGAAGGAGATGGTAGAAAATAGAATTCAAATATTAATAAATAATTTAAATATTTATATTTGTCTTAGCTATTGTAAAGATGGCATTTTATCTAAATGTATTCTTGCTGAATTAATGTTAAGTACATTTTAAAATACATAATGCCTCAGATTGTCCTCAAGAGAACTGTTTTTTTAATCAACTCATTCTCTAAAAATGGAATTACATTTAAAAGCCTCATAAGACCACACAGCTACTCTGACAAAAAGCATCATCTAAATATTTTGTGCTGTCACCTAGCATTAAATATCTAAGATGACTGTGAAATTCACTTTTCCTCAGCAACTGGGATTTTATAAAAAATTACCCATACTATTTCACAAACACATTAAACTGTTAATAACAATGCTTTTCTATGTAAAACCCTAAAAGCTACAGAGCTAAAGAAGAGGAAGCAAAGGTGAAAGAAAAAAAAAACTAGCCGCCCATTTAAACCACTACATGGCACACCTGTGTAACAGTATATGCTCTGTCAAGATGAGGGTCAAGACTCTCTGTCAAGATGAGAGTCAACAGACTCTTTTCATAAGCAACTGGAAAGTAATAAGAAATGATTAAATCTTCTCCTTTAAAACTTTTTATGTGGTCTACACACCCAAAGGATGAAACACATTCCCATCAGTATGTGTGTTCATTATCAGGAATAAAGGGGAGTTGTGACTCACACTCTCTCCCCTATCACGATTTCACACATTTAGGAGACTTTAAAATGCTCACTTTAAAATGCTCAATGATGGGGAGGGAGGTGGGAGGGGGGTTCATGTTTGGGAACGCATGTAAGAATTAAAGATTTTAAAATTAAAAAAAAAAAAATAAATAAAATAAAATGCTCAATGATACACTTGGAGAGTCAAGACAAGAACAGGGCATGATACTTGAAGCAAGTCCCAGGTCTCATCCTCCCTTATCTTTTCCCACTTGGTTTTCTAGACAGGCTATGATATTTGTTAACAAACCCAGAGCTTTCAGTGTTCTTGCTGTAGGCAGCAGAGGCCATGAGTAGAAGCAGGAAAGTATTTCAGATGATGAACCAAAGTAAGTACTAAGAAGGCAGGTGGGTGGGATTTGACTGCAGTGGTTATCATTCTGATCCAATGATGAATATAAAGATTAGGTTTCGGGACTGGATGAAAATAGTGATGCACGATGAGGATATAACCATGCTGGCAAAGGACAAAGGATAGAAAGACCCAGATTATAGATGTGCACAATTAACTAAGCATATTCATCAATATATTAATGTCTACAAAAGAGAAGGTAGCTTAAAGTAATAATGGTGGATATGCACCGGGCAGTAGTCACAGAAAGAAAAAGTATCAAATGTAGCAGATTTTAGTAATGTGTGCATGATAAGTTGCTTGAGTCATGCCCGACTCTTTGTGACCCCATGGACTGTAGTACGTCAGGCTCCTCTGTCCATGGAATTCTCCAGGCAAGAATACTGGAGTGGGTTGCCTTTTCCTACTCCAGAGGATCTTCCCAACCCAGGGATCAAACCTGTGTCTCTCATTTCTCCTGCACTGGCAGGTGGGTTCTTTACCATTAGCACCACCTGGGAAGTCCCACATTTTAGTAATAAGTCCTTCTAAATGAAATGCTTTTTTTTTTGCATCCTGTATATATATAGAGAGAGAAAGAGGGAAATATTACCTAATAGCTGCTATTCCATGTCCAATTTCATGTACAACACCGCTAATGAGGACTGCAGCGAAGAAATAGGTCAGTTGGTTGACGGGTAAATTAATGCCAGGAACCTGTTCATAGAAACAACAACAGATACACACTTGGGCACCAAGAGACCTGGATGTTCACTCTGTACTAACATCTAAACTTCCAAATCCAATGTCCTGTAAGCTAAAAGTAATATAAACACTGATTGTCCACTTCTCCATTCCCATCACAATAAAAATAAAAACACCAGTTGTTTTTTTTTTTTTAAACTAAGCACATCAATCTAAAGCGAATAGGAAACACTAGATTAAAACATTAAAATATTAGCTTCCCAAACTCTTTACCATGGGGAAGAATTAGGGAACCTGGCAGAGTGCCAGGAAAGTCAGAGGGACAGTGAAGGAGTCAGCAGCTGATTCATCCTTCAGGGCTGGAAGCCCAATGTGGGAATTCTTGTTACAATTCCCAGTCCTTCCGCCAAAGTGTTATTGCAAGGTTTCAAGTACTTACGTGAGTGATACAGGAAGTCTCCACCCCCCTCTTCAGTCAGTTTCATTTTACTACTATCAAGTTATATGAGAGTTGATCATTAAAGGGAGCATAATAAAAGTGCCTTATTGGTGTAGGAGCACCATACCCTTCATTTTTTCTATTTCATCAGCTTGTCTAGTACATTGGTGAGAAAAGCACTATCAAAATGACACATAAATATATTAAAATTGAAGTTTAATGCAAAAAGAAAGCCATATGGAACATCAGTCAGTTCAGTTCAGTCGCTCAGTCATGTCTGAGTCTTTGCGACCCCATGGACTGCAGCACGCCAGGCTTCCCTGTCCATCACCAACTCCCAGAGTTTACCCAAACTCATGTCCATTGAGTTGGTGACGCCATTCAACCATCTCATCCTCTGTGGTCCCCTTCTCCTCCTGCCTTCAATCTTTCCCAGCATCAGGGTCTTTTCCGGTGAGTCAGTTCTTCACATCAGATGGCCAAAGTATTGGAGTTTCAGCTTCAGCATCAGCCCTTCCAATGAATATTCAGGACTGATTTCCTTTAGGATGGGCTGGTTTGATCTTGTTGTCCAAGGACTCTCAAGAGTCTTCTCCAACACCACAGTTCAAAAGCATCAATTCTTTGGTGCTGACTGAGAAAATGATCTGAGCCACAGTCAGTTCCCGGTCTTGTTTTTGCTGACTTCTCCGTCAGCAAAAGAGCTTCTCCGTCTTTAAAAACTATATTTTTATTATAAACATGGTTTTGAGATCTGGCCCTTTTACTTAATAGTATTACAAACATTTTCCCATGAATATTTTCTGGTTCAATATGCTTTTTAATACCTGCACTGTATTTCATGGAGTAGACTGTTGGGCATTTCAATTGTTTTGAAAGGTTTCTGCTCTTACAAAATACTGTGATAAACATTCAGTCTTAGATACATAAATATCTAGGGGATAAACTGTTAGGCAAGCATGGTTGGTTCACACTCTGGGGACATCAGGTGTGTCTGATGTTCTGGCTCCATTATACTATATAAGGAACCTTGAAGTTTGGATTATTCCTCTAACACTTCAATTTCTACATCATTAATATGGAAATAACCATGTTATTTACCTAAAAGGGTGATTCTGAGGATTGCAAGAGATAATCCTTGTCTACCATTTACATCATGCCTAACAGAGAGGTAATAAAAACAATTATACTTTAAAAATTTTGACACAGATCAAACTGCTCTCCAAAAGCAGACCCTTTCATAACCTTGGGCAAACTCATTTTATTCAAATCTGCAATTTCAGAGGAATAAAAAGTATCCCATCGTTTGATTTCTATTTCTTTGATGCTTATTAAGTTGAACACCCATTCCCCTACTTTTTGACCACTGGGAGATCTTTTTTGAGTAGCCTATTCCTGACTTGTCCATTTTCTTTTTCTCCTTAGAGTACTGTGTTTTCTTATTGACTGTAAGATCACTTAAAATATCAATCATCTGTTTTCTGTGATTCATGCCATAGATGTAGTCCCACGTTTTTTGTCTTTTTATTTTGCTTTTGGTTTTTTATACATAAAAATTTTTATGTAGTCAAATATATCTATAGTCATGGTTTTGCCATTAATTTTATGCATGTTTTTCTCATTCTGTGTTCCTATAAACAGAAACTTGATTTTTCTCCTTTCAAGGTCTTTTTTAATTTCACAGTTTAATTTTAATTCAATTACAGTTTCTTTTTGTGTATAACAAAGGGATTTCACTTTGAAGCCTTTTTTAGTAACTGAAGAAGAGATTCAAACCATGCTGCTTGGACTGCTTTCTAAATTCATTGATTCTAAGAGTTCTTTCTCTAGTTAAGAAACTAGCTTTCATAGTCATCATTTTTAATGTGCTCATAAAATTACCCTGAATGACAATCCCATAATTTAAGCAATCCTCAATTATGTATTGTGGTTGTTTCCAATTCTTCATAAAGGTTAGGATAAAAAGCTTGATAAATACTACTTTTTCTATAATTTGGAATGATTTCCTTAACCTAGAGTTCCAGAGGTGGAAATAAATGGTCAGAGGATATGTACATTTTTATGATGCTCATTATCTGAAGTTCTCTCTACTCAGACCCTATTAAGCAACTCTTTTCAAGAACAACAGTTCAGTTGCTCAGTCTTGAACGACTCTTTGCGAGGCCATGGACTGTGGCACGCCAGGCCTCCCTGTTCGTCACCAACTCACAGAACTTACTCAAACTCATGTCCATTGAGTTGGTGATGCCGTCCAACTGTCTCATCCTCTGTTGTCTTCTTCTCTTCCCGCCATCAATCTTTCCCAGCATCAGTCTTTTCACGAGTCAGTTCTTTGCATCAGGTGGCCAAAGTACTGGAGTTTCAGCTTCAGCATCAGTCCTTCCAATGAATATTCAGGACTGATCTCCTTTAGGATGGACTGGTTGGATCTCCTTGCTGTCCAAGTGACTTTCAAGCGTCTTCTCCAACACTACAGTTCAAAAACATCAATTCTTCCGTGCTCAGCTTTCTTTATAGCCCAACTCTCAATCCATACATGACTACTGGAAAAACTGTAGCTTTGACTAGACAGACCTTTGTTGGCAAAGTAATGTCTCTGCTTTTTAATATGCTGTCTAGGTTGGTCAAAACTTTTCTTCCAAGGAGCAAGCATCTTTTACTTTCATGGCTGCAGTCACCATCTGCAGTGATTTTGGAGCCCAAAGAAAGTTTCTCACTGTTTCCATTTTTTCCCCATCTATTTGCCATGAAGTGATGGAACCAGATGCCATGATCTTAGTTTTCTAAATGTTGACTTTTAAGCCAGTTTTTCACTCTCTTCTTTCACTTTCATCAAGAGCCTCTTTAGTTCTTCACTTTCTGCCATAAGGGTGGTGTCATCTGCATATCTGAGGTTATTGATATTTCTCCCGGCAATCATGATTCCAGCTTGTGCTTCGTCCAACCTGGCATTTCTCATGATGTACTCTGCATATAAGTTAAATAAGCAGGGTGACCATATACAGCCCTGACGTACTCCTTTCCGAATTTGGAACCAGTCTGTTGTTCCATGTCCAGTTCTAACTGTTGCTTCTTGACCTGCATACATATTTCTCAAGAGGCAGGTCAGTTGGTCTTGTATTTCCTTCTCTTTAAGAATTTTCCAAAAAAAAAAAAAAAATTTTCCAGTTTGTTGGGATCCACACAGTAAAGGCTTTGGCATAGTCAATGAAGCAGAAGTAGACGTTTATCTGGAACTCTCCTGCTTTTTCTATTATCCAGCAAATGGATGTTGGCAATTTGATCTCTGGTTCCTCTGCCTTTTCTAAATCCAGCTTGAATATCTGGAAGTTCTCAGTTCACATACTGTTGAAGCCTGGATTGGAGAATTTTGAACATTACTTTGCTAGAGTGTGAGATGAGTGCAATCGGGCGGTAGTTTGAGCATTCTTTGGCATTGCCTTTCTTTGGGATTGGAATGAAAACTGGCCTTTTCCAGTCTTATGGTCACTGCTGAGTTTTCCAAATTTGCTGGCATATTGAGTGCAGCACTTTCACAGCATCATCTTTCAGGATTTGAAATAGCTCAACTGGAATGGCATCACCTCCACTAGCTTTGTTCTTAGTGATGATTCCTAAGACCCACTTGATTCTGCATTCCAGGATGTCTGGCTCTAGGTAAGTGATCACACCATCATGATTATCTGGGTCGTGAAGATCTTTTTTGAACAGTTCTTCTGTGTATTCTTGCCAACTCTTCTTAATATCTTCTGCTTCTGTTAGGTCCATACCATTTCTGTCCTTGGGCATGCATCAAGGACCTGCCCATCTTTGCATGAAAAGTTCTCCTGGTATCTCTAAGTTACTTGAAGAGATCACTAGTCTTTCCCATTTTATTGTTTTCCTCTATTTCTTTGCACTGATCACTGATGGAGGCTTTTTAAAAAATCTCTCTTTGCTATTCTTTGGAATTCTGCATTTAAATGGTTATATCTTTCCTTTTTTTGCCTTTCACTTCTCTTCTTTTCTCAGCTATTTGTAAGGCCTCCTCAGATAACCATTTTGCCTTTTTGCATTTCTTTTTCTTGGG
Organism: Ovis aries; assembly: GCF_016772045.2. Taxonomy (NCBI): domain Eukaryota; kingdom Metazoa; phylum Chordata; class Mammalia; order Artiodactyla; family Bovidae; genus Ovis; species Ovis aries. Next base: position 20,165,844 of record NC_056080.1, on the reverse strand, counting down.
GATGGTCTTGATCACTGCCTCCTGTACCATGTCATAAACTTCCATCCATAGTTCTTCAGGTCCTCTGTCTATCAGATCTAATCCCTTGAATCTGTTTGTCACTTTCATTGTATTTGATTTAGGTCATACCTGAATGGTCTAGTGGTTTTCCCTACTTTCTTCAATTTAAGTCTGAATTTGGCAATAAGGAGTTCATGATCTGAGCCACAATCAACTCCTGGTCTTGTTTTTCTGACTGTTTAGAGCTTCTCCATCTTTGGCTGCAAAGAATACAATCAATCTGATTTCACTATTGACCATCTGGTGATGTCCATGTGTAGAGTCTTCTCTTGTGTTGCTGGAAGAGGGTGTTTGCTATGACCAGTGCATTCTCTTGGCAAAACTTTATTAGCCCTTGCCCTGCTTCATTGTGTACTCCAAGGCCAACATCAGTGTACCTTTTTCTACATATCTGCTCCTTTCCCATGTTGCCAGGTATCTGTCTATTCAGACCTATAGTTTTCTTATCTCTGATACCTCTCTAAACTGATGTACTTAAGATTCTCATACATTTCCTCTATATCATAAATTATTCAGGTTATCTTACCTTTATTTCAAATAAATCAGTAGGCTTGACCCAACAGGATATTGATTCCTTTTCCTTATTATGTCAATGGGTTTAATAATGAAATAAGGTAAGGATTTGAGTATGTGACTATACCAACAGATGGTAGGTCTTATTTGCTGGCAATGGTACTTGACTGCCCATCTGCTTCAGCCATGATCACACAGGGCATTAGATGTACCAGAATACTGATCTCTCAATAACATAGAGTGTCAGGTTTTGGGGAATTAATACTGAATGAGGCCATAGATAATTACAGAATAAACAGAAAGTTAGTTCTTTGAGCTACAAGCGCTCATATCAAAGTCAGGAGATATAACAAACCTAAACAAAAACATGCCAGGTAGATATACAGAAGGCAGTGGACTTCTTAATGGCTCCAATGCATGGCTCTCCTAACAGAGTCAATATTTTGTGAGCTCTATGAATAAGTGGAAAAGAAAACAAAAGAAATAATTTCTCCTCTAAATATCACTTTGCCATTCAGTTAATGACTTTTTTTGGACATGACACCAAAAGCACAAACAATAAAAGGAAAAATCAACAAATGACATTATGTTAAACTCAAAAGCTCCTGCATAGTGAAAGAAACAATCAATGGCAGCCTACAGAATGTGAGAAAATTTCTGCAAACCATGTACTGGATAAGAGATTAATATCGAAAATATATAAACAACTAACAAAAACAAACAACCCCTTCCCCAACAATCTGATTAAAAAATGAGCAGAAGTACTAGTTCCGAAGATGACCTCAAAATGGCCAAAAGAAACATGAAAAAATGTTCAACATTACTAATCATCAGGAACATGCCAATCAAAACCACAGTGAGATAATACCTCACACCTGTTAGAATGGCTATCATCAGCAGAGAAGAGGGATTTCCCTGGTGCTCCCAGTGCAGGGGTTCTGGGTTTGATGCCTGATCAGGAAACCAGATCCTGCAAGCAGAAACTAAGATCTTGCATGCCTCAGGTAAGAACTAGCACAACCAAATAAATTTTTTTTTTTACAAAAAGAAAGACGAGACAACTCATGTGTTGGCAAGGATGTGGTGAAAAAGGAACCCTAACGCACTGTTGGTGGAAATATAAATTAGTCCAACTACTATGGAAAACAATATGGAGGTTCCTCAAAAAGTTAAAATAGATCTAACACATGATCAATCAATTCTACTTCTGGGTATACACCCAAAGGAAATGAAAATATTTTGACGAGGTATATGCATATCTGTGTTTATCACTTTGGCCACCTGATGTGAAGAACTGACTCATTTGAAAAGACCCTAATGCTGTGAAAGATTGAAGGCAAGAGGAGAAGGGGACGACAGAGGATGAGATGGTTGGATGGCATCACAGACTTGATGGACATGAGTTTGAGTAAACTCCAGGAGTTGGTGATGGACAGGGAAGCCTGGCGTGTTACAGTCCATGGGGCCGCAAACAGTGAGACACAACCGAGTGACTGAACTGAACTGATGTTTATCACAATAGCAAAGATTATGGAAATGACCCAAATGACCACCAATAGATGAATGGATGAAAACAATGTAGCAATATACATACACAATAGAATATTATTCATGTATGAGAAGGGAAGCTATCCTGCCATTTGCAACAACATGGATAGACCTTGACCACATGATGCTAAGTGAGATAAGTCAGAGAAAAACAAGTACTAAATGGTATCACTTATATATAGAATCTAAAAAAGTCCAATCTGTTAAAAAGAAAAAAAAAGAGCATAAAATGGTGGTTACCAGAAGATAGGGGGTGCTGATAAGATTGAGCGTTTAAGGGTACAAAGTTGCAATGAGTGGCAAATAAGCCACAGAGATCTCATGCACAGTATAAAGACTAAAATCAATAATACTATACTATAATAATATAATCTGATAGATATTGCTCCAATGGCAATATTATAATAAATAAATGTATGAAAGTAACATGCTGTATACCTTAAATTTACAAATTATGTCAAATTTATCAAATAAAAAATTAATTTAAAAAGCTTGTTAGCTTCTTTGTGCCTGTGGATGATGCCACGTAAGCATCACTGAAGTCTCCTCCACTACAGTCAAGTCTAAGTTGGAGTCTATCAAAGAGCCCAGAAAGCCTGCTCTTCATCAGAGGTCTGAGCTTTGAAACAACCAATTGTGGGTCTGAGGAGCCATTCTGAGCTTTGGAGGACACTCAGACTGTGTGGTAAGGAGGGATCCACACACAAGCACTCCAGAGGCTTCGGGTTTGTCACATACACCACAGTGGAGGAGGTGGATTCGATTATGAATGCAAGACCACACAAGGTGGATGGAAGAGTTGTGGAACCAGAGGGCTGTCTCAAGAGAAGATTCTCAAAGACCTGGTGCCCACTTAACTGTGAAAAAGATTTTTGTTGGTGGCATCAAAGAAGATAATGAAAACAGCACCTAACATGTTATTTTGAACAGTATGAGGGGAAAAAAGTGACTGAGGCAACAGCAGAAAGAATGCCTTCTGTAACCTTTGATGACCATGACTCCATAGACAAGATTGTCATTTAGAAATACCACACTGTGAATGGCCACAACTGTGAAATAAGGAAAACCGTATCTAAGCAAGAGATGGTTAGTGCTTCATCCAGCCAAAGACATAGAAGTGGTTCTGGAAACTTTAGTGGTAGTCATGGAGGTGGTTTTGGTGGGAATGTCAACTTTGGTTGTGGAGGAAGTGTCAGTGGTTGAGGTGGCTTCCGTGGCAGTCATGGTGGTGGTAGATACGGTGGCTGTGAGAATGGCTATAATGGATTTGGAAATGATGGAAGCAGTTTGGAGGTGGCGGAAGCTATGATGATTCTGGCAATTACAACAATCAATCTTCAAAGTTTGGACCCACGAAAGGAGGAAACTTTGGAGGCAGAAGTTCTGGCCTCTATGGTGGCAGAGGCCAATAATTTGCCAAACCATGAAACCAAGGTGGCTATAGTGGTTCCTGCAGCAGCAGTAGCTATGGCGGTGGGAGGTTTTAATTACTGCCAGGAAACAAAGCTTGGCAGGAGAGGAGAGCCAGTGAAGTGACCAGGAAGCTACAAGTTACAAGAGATTTGTAAACTCAGTCAAGCACAGTGGTGGCAGGGCCCTGCTGATTTGAAGAAGACATGTTTTAGACAATGCTCATGTGTATGGGAAAAAAAAAAAAACCTCGAGGACTATATTTATGACTAATTGCACAAACTATTTTAGTTTCTAATTGGTGGGAAGTGTAAAGCATTGCAATAAAGAGTTTTAACATAGTTTTTTTGTACCCATGCTATTGATTGCCAAATTTAATAGTCTGATTATGATGCTGAATAAATATCTTTTAAAACAAACAAACACCCCCCCAAAAAAAAACTCATTAAACTAAAATAAAACTAAAAAGCCACAGGAAAAACAAAACACGAAAAACCTTTTCCTATTCTAATCCTAGCAGTCACAGGCCAGTGATCATATTTCCTCTAAGTTTGCTTCTTTCTCTACTATCCTCTTCCTTGGCAAACAATAACCAATCATGTATCCTGAGAGTCATCCTCAACTCCTTCTTCTCCCTCCAGCCTCACATTCACTTAATCACTGAGGTCTGAGAACTCCACTTCAGAAGATCCCTTGAATCCAGCCCTTCATTCTTCTTATCATTAATTTAGTTTAGATCTTTATAACTTCTGACATGAATTATTCCAAATGCCCTCTCAAATGGCCTCCTCATCTCCAGTGAAACCTTACTCCAGTCCATTTTGCATAGACTTGTTATATAGATAAAATAAAAACTCTTTAGAATGGCCCTTCATAAACCAGACCCTGCCTCTATATCCCATCTTAGCTCCTATACGTTATACCTTCCACCATATATCTCTTAGATACAAGTCAAAGTTACTTTATAGTTACTTTATAGTTGATAAATTATTGGTCTTTCTTAAAGTCAGTGGTAGGTGAGTGATGGAACCATCATTTACTAGCTGTGACCACAGGCAAGTGACTTAACAGCTCTGTGCCTCGGTTTTCTCATCTGTGAATCAGGGATAACAACAATACTTATTCCTAGATTGCTATAAGAATAAAATACTGAATCACTATGCTGTACACCTGAAACTAACACAACTGTAAATCAACTATACTTCAATTTTTAAAAGTCACTAATTATTCCAGTGTTCTTGCCTGGAGAATCCCAGGGATGGTGGAGCCTGGTGGGCTGCCATCTATGGGTTCGCACAGAGTCGGACACGACTGAAGTGACTTAGCCGCAACAGTCTGTTACATTAACAATGTAACATCCATGATTCATGGAAATTGTTAATGAAAAAAATTTAAAATAAAAGGTATTTGGTAGTAAAGTACCCTTTCAAACTCTGGAAACATGAATTGACAGGGTATAGGTCTACACATGTTCCTTAAAGTGGGAATTATAATAAGTAGCTTACAGTCAAAGAAGTACAACTCAGTATATTATTCTTCACATCAAGAAATCACAGTGATCATTCAAAAGGTCTTTTACCCTTAATTAAAAGGATATTATTGCTTACAGTTTGAAAGCCATGAAGAGTAAAGGGGAACACTTTGCACAGGGTTAAGATGCAATTTATTTCTACATTAAAGAGACTTTAAATCAGTATGCTTATTCCTTGACAGTAACAATTATTCAACACTTCAAGAAGACAACATGAATTACTAACTAGGTATAAAATAAGCTACAAGGATATAATTTACAACACAGGGAATACAGTTGATATTTTATAATAATTATAAATGGAGAAGGAAATGGCAACCCACTCCAGTGTTCCTGCCTGGAGAATCCCAGGGACGGGGGAGCCTGGTGGGCTGCCATCTATGGGGTCGCACAGAGTTGGACACGACTGAAGCGACTTAGCAGCAGCAGCATAAATGGATTACAACTTTTAAAAATTGTGAATCACTGTATTGCATGCCTATAACTTATATAGTATTGTATGGCAACTATATTTCAATTTAAAAAAACAAATCTGCACTGGAAAAAAACATGAATTAAATCTAATACTTGTGTAATTGTTCACAGTCTTGGCGGTAGTTCATTTGTTCTATTATTACTATTCCTGTTCTTCCTCCTACTACTACGTATTGCAACAATTCTTTGCTATATTCTTACTAATGATTTTGTTTAAGCAACTAATTTGAGAGATTGTAAGACTTTTGATATTTTTCACATTTATATTATGGATAGGAATTATGCTATCCAGAAGAAATATATCTATGTTTCAACAAAGCTACTTAGAGCAGTAATAAGGCACTTACCACAACTTGGAGCACCTGTTCATTGTAAAGTGAGGAAGAGGAGGAGGAAGAGGAGGAAGAAGAGGAAGAGGAAGAAGAATGGGAAGAGGAAGAGGAGGAGGAATAAGAAGAGTCAGCCATCATTTGGCCTAAAGTCTGTATCAGTGTTTTCCCCAGAAGAAAAAAAGAGCTGAACATGGCAATTACGCCAAACACCATTCCAAAATTGAACCTGTCAAGAGGAAAAAAAATTACATAAATGTACAATCCCTCACAATCCACGGACTAAAAAATATGTTAACCAGCCACATTTCATAGCTTCAAAACAATGTCTAAAAATGTCAATAACTCTTGCTTCTTTTTCCTACCTGAACTTCAGATACTTGACTGAAGCACAGGTACTTGGCTCTTTAAGCAGTTCTAATTTACAATTCTCTCATCACTGAAGGGGGCTTCCCTGGTGGCTCAGTGGTAAAAATTCCACCTGCCATACAGGAGACGTGGAGTCAATCCCTGGGTCAGGAAGATCCTGTAGAGAAGTGCATGGCAACCCACTCCGGTATTCTTATCTGGAGAATCCCCATGGACAGAGGAGCCTGATGGCCTACAGTCCATAGGGTTGTGAAGAGTTGGGGACGCGACTAAGCAGGCACAGCATGGCACATAACTGAAGAGGCTGAATGTTGTTCCCAATCCTATTGTTTTTCTCATTTACATAGCATTGTTTTTATCCTATTCTCACATAGTTATGAAAGCTCTTTGACATTATAGAAATCCATTCTTTTTTATCTACCGATTCTACTGTTTGGATTTTATTTTAGTTGAATTTTGTCATGGGCTTAAAATAGTAATGCGGTAAAACTTAAGAACAGTTTTTTCTACTGTTAATAATTACAAGTCATTCTTCTATAGTTGGGAATAATCTATTACATTTTCTAACTTTTTGATAAGCTGTGTTTTTTCAAGGAACTTGTCCATTTCATTTAAATCGTCAAATTTATATATATAGAACTGTTCACAATAGCTTCATCTTTCAAAATGAGTCTCACTCCATGCTGTCATTGCTAAGGGCCTGGGTTCAATCTCTGCTTGGGGAACTATTAATAAAATTCTACAAGTTGTGTAGAACAGTCAAAATAAATAAATGAGTCTCAGAATCTATAGTAATATTTCTTCCTCCAATTCTGATTTTTAGTTGTTTTCTTTTTTTGTTGATCAGTCATGGTATGGGTTTATCAATTTTACTAATCTTTTCAAAGAATCAGCTTTTGGCTTTGTTGATTTTCTCTACTGTATACTTCCTATTTCGCTGATTTCTGCTCTTTATTATTTCTGTTTTGTCTGCTTTGATCTGCTCTTGCGTTTTCTGCTTTTTGATCACCTCATTATTGATATTTAGCTCTACTCCAGCTGGAGCTAAATTTTTAACAAAAAGGAATTTAGACAAAGGCCCTCTACTCTCATACTAAAAATTCTTCAGCTACAGAAACTGTCAGTCTCTAGGGTGTCCCGGAGAGCGTTATAAATCCCCTAACCATAAACACTATAAACTATGACTTTTACAATATTTTAAATTAAAGGGATAGGCCTAGCATAGCCAAGGAGTCCAGGACCCTGCTGCTGCAATCTGGCTGGCGTTGGTTTGTGCATAGGCCTTACAGGAGGATAAATATTTTAAATATCCTTCCTCTGGATGGGTATCACAGACGAAGCACAGAGGAAAGCCTGTAGACTTTTGGAAGCCCTATTACTCCCACAACCCTTGTTTCTACTTGTGATGATGGAGGAGAGAATTCTCTAAGATTGTTTTCCTGGTGGAAAATGCTCCATATGCGTTTTGCCTTTCCATTGATGTATAACTTCCATGGTAAAATGCGTAAGTCTGAAGTGTACAGCTCACTGAATTTTTATGTATGTACATACACCCATGTGTCCACCACCCAGATCAAGACAGAGAATCTTGACTGTGAATGTGTGCAAAGCACGATGATGCAATCCCATACACTTATATAAAGCCAGAAAGTTTTTACATGGTCAACATTTTAAAACTCAGTAAACTGAAAACGATGGAAACAATTCATTTAACATGTATTTCTCAGGATCACAATTACTAATTTAAACCAATAAAGAGAAAATGAAGAATACCACTGGTAAAGTATCCTTGCTTTCCGCCGTCCCCAACTATAAAAGGCACGATTGAAAACAGCAGTCTGCCATCTTATGTGAAAAGGGGAGATGCTCAATCCGTTGTTTTCCAGCCAGTCTTCATAAGAATGCTTAAAATATACAGATGACTGAGAGAGAAAGAAAAGTTCCACATCATTCAATTTGAAGAACAATTTATTATGTTTAAGAAAATTTTAAAAAAGAAGTGTTTTCTACAGGAAAGCAAGATAGTGACTAATCAAATGTTTATAACTTTTAAAGCTTTACATTTATCTATTTTTTTCAGGATATTAAAGTATAAGTCTTGGACTAGCTGGTTTGCTGAGCTCAGGGTCCAGCAAATTACGGCCCATGGGCAAAAAATGTTTGCTTAGAACAGCATTGTCCAAAAGAAATATAATGTGAGCTACAAGTGCAAGTCACATGTGCAATTTAAAATTTTCCAGTAGCCAAGAAAATTTAAAAGGCAAATAGAAGCAGATTAATTTTAAAGTATTTTTAACTAAAAATAACCAAGATATTATCATTCAAAATATAATCAATATAATTATTGAAATATAATTGAAATATTACACATTCTATTTGTTTTCTTACTTACTTATGCACTAAGTCTTTGAAATTCAATGTCAACTTTACACTTAAGAGCATATCTCAGTTCGGACTAGCCCCATTTCAAATGCTAGATGGCCACATGTAGTTAGTGGCTACCACACAGGACAGCACAGGTCTAAAAGCCTTGTTACACAGCAAGAGGTCTTGTGTTATAATTTAAAAAGACCCCAGCCGATCCAACAGAGGGGACAGGTTATTGGGAATCAGTGCTTTCTATACTCTTGAGCAACAACCCTAAGAACTTAGCCTGGATTTGACCATGTAAAAATACAAAATTTATCTAAAGTCATCTTAATTTCAGTAATTCCTTAACATACTTTGGGGTTGGGGAGACAGCTGCTTATATGCAGCTCAATAAACAGTTTATCATTAGGAAAGTTTGAAGTCCTTGAGTAATGTAGGATTTGGGACAATATAAGGCTGCTTTATATACACTGCTACTGACCTCTTATTTGTTATAGTAAGTATGATAAGTATTTTGTCATATAGATGCCCATCCATTTGAGAAATTTCTGTCTCTAGAGGATATTTCAGTCTTATCAGTCATAAAATATGATCTGAGTGTGAATATAGGTATGTGTTTGCCTTTGGATCCATAATGTTCTCTGCTCTCAATCTTCAGGTGAAGCTTTAAACCTGTTTATTTTCTAGGACTTGGAAACGGAGAGTGACACACCCCTCCAGGTGTCTACTGAGGAAATCCTAGACAAACTATGCATAAAACAGCAGACCAAGCTGGGAGCAGAGAAGCTAAAGGTGCAGGCTCCTAAAACCCAAGACTTCTCCATTCCCCAGGCAGATACTTTGAATGAGAGTTAGGACCTCTGCTCAAGGAATAGTGCTCTCTTAGGGAGTTAAGGGCTGTTACTGAACTTAAAGTGACATCCTGATCACCTCATACACTGGACTAGACTATAAAGGTTTGAAAATTTTACTTTTATTTTGGATTTCTGTCACATATGCAACATGAAATCATGTGAGTTTGTTTTTTCCAAACAACAAAATCACTGTGTAAATAAGCACTGGCATGCTTATGACATGCTAAGCACTATGCCAAGTGTGTGCAGAGAAAGCACCTGGGGATCTTACGAGGATGCAGATTCTGATTCTGTGGGTCAGGAATGAGGCCTGAGAGTCTACATTTCTGACAGTTTCTCAGATGATGCAAGTGCTGCCAGTCCTTGAATCTCAGCTTGAGTGACAATGGGCTCTATGTGGATGAATAACATAATCCTCTCTACAATATCAGGAAGTCTTTACAACTATTACACCTATTTTAAAGATGAAGAAATAGAGGAACAGAGAGAATTTTTGCCCAAGGTCACAATGGTTAGGAAGTGGCAAAGCCCAGCCCCGTGCTCTAAGGATTCTACTGTATTATCTTTACACTTTGCAAGTTTTGTTTCCCTGGTGGCTCAGACGGTAAAGAATCTACCTGCAATGCGGGAGACTCAGGTTTGATCCCTGGGTGGGGACGATCCCCTAGAGAAGGGAATGGCTACTCACTCCAGTATTTTTGCCTGGGGAATTTCATGGACAGAGGAGCCTGGCGGGCTACAGAAGTCAGACATAACTGAGTGGCTAACACACTTTGCAAGTTTAAATGCAACAAAGTAACATTAAGTATCATTTCATTCTAACATTAAACTTAAAACACACACACTAAACTACAGTATTCTATTTAAAACGGTATTCATAACATGAAGGTTTGAACTAGTCATAATTGGAACTTTCATTAAATATTAGAAAAGTTAAATGATTTCATTCCTCGCATACAATACCCCCAACCCCCAATATGCAACTTCAAAAGGCTGCTTGAAGTCTGTGGTCAGACAATTAATATCCGCTACCCAAGTAACTTAAGAATGGGCTGCGTACGAGCGGTCTGCGGCAGCGGAGGGGGACCGGTATTAAGTGGCGGGGCGGCGGGGGGGGCGGCGGGGGGGGGGGGGGGGGGCGGGGGGAGGTTAGCGTGAAGAAACGGCGTCTAAGATACAAAGTAGAATTCGAGCAGTTAATAGTTATCTAAATCCTCGCTACCTGTAAGTGCGGTCAGTTATCTAGCGGCATTGGCAGCAGTAAGGAACGGGCTAGAAATGCAGAATCTTAGGCCCCCGGCCTAGATCTGCTGAATCAGAATGTGCTTTTTAACCGGAACTGCAGACGATCGTACGCACTTTAAAGTCTGAAACCACTGATGTAAATCACACCTTGATTTACCAGATTCTCTGGAGAGTCGCGACCTTAAAGATAACGAGGGCAAACAATGCCTTTCTCAGGCAGACATTTTATTTTCCTCTCAGGGGCAGTGTGGTAGGGTTTGGCGAGCCCTCCCGAGCCCACTACCGGCGCCTCCCGGGCAGGACCCGATGGCTGCGGGGCCTACGGAGCCCCGCAATGCGACCGCGGCTGTCACGCAGGTCGCCACTCCCTTCCCGCAACCAGCCGGGCTTTATTTACTCCACCGGACCGCGCGCCACGCGGAAGGCCGCAAGTGGACACCGGCCGCACGGCTTCCGTTCCGGGAGGCACAGGGCAGGGGAAAAGACCTCGGGTCCCGCGCCCTGACCCTGAGCACCACGGGCTTGGGCCTTAGGCCCGAGGCCCTCACCTTCAACACCAAGTCGGTCAGGTAGACGGCAGTCCAGCCGCCCACCACCACTACCACCAGCGATACCGGAATCATGGCAGCGGCGGGGGCAGCGCAGGGAAGGCGAGCGCCGGCGTCCTCCCTGCGAGCTGCAACCAGTTGACAGCGCGGCGCCTACAGCCCCAGCATCTGAGCAGGGACCAAGCTGCCAAGGGTTCCTTTCTCGTAGTGGCCTCGTTTCCTTCCGGATCCTTCTGGTGGGACACTCGGCCCGCGATGCTCGCACCGGAAAAGTGAGCGGGGGCTTATTTTCGCGGAACACTTGGGCGCCACAGCCTAGGCATCAGCTAGCTTACGGCTTCGAGCCCTCTAGCGATTTGTTAGTCTTTGGCCCTCCCTGCTGTCTGGTCTCCATTCTCTCTGGTTCTGGTCTGGGGTGTGTAGTTCCTCTTAATCTAGTGAGAGTTTGGGATCATCCGAAATAATAATCGTCTCCGCCACTCAGACTGTCTTAGGTATCCAGATTTAAATTAATTATGTTCAATCGTTCTTTTTATTGAAACGTTATTTACACACAGAAAAAACACAATACAGATTTCAACTGTTTCGCTGAGTTTTGATAACTTCCATGTACCCTAATCAAAATAGAGAACGTTTCCATCTCGGGAATTTTCTTCTCTCGATTCTCAGTTAACCCTCTCGTCCTCCACCTATTCCTACCCCTCGTTTTCTTTGTAAAAACTTTGTGTAAATAGAATCATACAGTAAGTACTCTTTTGTGTCTGGCTTATTTTGTTCAACATATTTTGAGCTTTAGGTTCATTTCTCAACCTTTTCCATTATAAAATTTGAGATTGGTGCTACGTTAAAAAAAAAAAATTTCTAAACACCCTTACATATTTTTGTATGTTGACATGTACTTGATTATATATTGGCCTGGAGCAGTGGTTCTCAACCTTGGCTGTAACATTAGGATCACCAGGGAACTTTAAAAATTCCTGTTGCCCGTTCTATAGCTTAGACCAATTGAATCAGAATCTCAGAATGGGACCCAAGCCCCCGTGTTTTTTAAACAGGTCATTCTACTTTGCAGGCAAGATTGAGAACCAGTCAACTAGATGATTTCCAATGAGAAGGAAAACTAATATTTATAGAGTTGTGTGTGTGTGTGTGTGTGTGTGTGTGTGTGTGTGTTTTGCATTCTCCTAATGCCCAAGCCTTTAAAAGTTAAACTTGTTTTAGCTCTCTGAAAAAGCATCAGCAGCAATAGTAATACTGATACCGAAATATTGAGAATACCATCTTAAGAATCCCAAATAAAAATGCCCCCTCAGCCTCTTGCAAAGTAAAAATACAGTGAATACAAGACACCTGTATGAGAGATACTGCTACTCATTTGCTTCACTCTTCCATACTTTTCCTAAAGTTTTAATAATTTAGCACCATTTCTTCCAAGCTTCAAGAAACCTTATGATTCAGTTTTACATCTTCTTGCATATATGTGTGTTTATGTGTTGTAATAAAATGTTTCAATTTATTTTGAACAAGTGAAGTCACTCAGTCGTGTCCAACTCTTTGCGACCCTGTGAACTGTAACCCACCAGGCTCCTCCATCCATGGGATTCTCCAGGCAAGAATACTGGAGTGGGTTTCCATTTCCTTCTCCAGGGGATCTTCTGGACCCAGGGATCGAACCCAGGTCTACCGCATTTCAGGCAGAGGCTTTAACCTCCTAGCCAAACCAAGCTGAGTATAATTATAAAAGTTTATATTCAAGCATCCTGTGATATCACAGTTTTCCATGTACAGGTATCCCAAAAGTCTTTATGCAGTTTTAGGTTTTGATAATTTCAGAAGTATAAATGCTACAAACTTGAAAAAGCATCACTTGAAAATTTATTTATATTTCTTTTACAGTTATTTAACTTGGAGAATTTTGAATAATTTTAAATTTCAAATTTTTTAGTCCAAAGGAAGGCAAACATTGACTGAAACAAAAAAACTGAATTATATTTACTGTTCAAAAATTTCTGAGACCAAAGAAACATGAAAGAAATTTAAAAAATTTTATTTTTCAAGTGATGTTATGTGTAAGTTCATAGAGTTTGTACTTCTGAAGTTATTGAAGCTTAAAACTACACTAAGACTGTTGCTACACTATTGTATTTGAACTGACTTTTGTTTGCTCTTGTATAAGGACTGTAGTTTTTAACTGTTTTTTCCTATGATGAGAAAATTAAGAATTAAAGTGCTTCTCTTTTGTTAGCCTAAAGCCTTGTCTGGACCACTTGCTGGGAAAAAAACCAGATACTTTGTGGCTATCTGATTATCCAAAATATGTAGGAAATGAGTTGATTGTGTTTTTCTGTTCCCAACTTAAATTTTTACTTATTCAACTGACTTGATGTTCACATTAGGGATCCAGCAGTCAAAACAAAACACTAAATAGAATCCTGCTGGTTTCTGAAATTTATCAGTCATGGAAGGCAGCTGGTGGCAGCAGAAAAGACAAGATAGAGGATGCAAGGTGGCAGTAAAAACCATCTGTATTCCAGAAGATCAAGGTATTCTCCTTAGAATAAATGTGATCTACTTTACAAATAGTTTCAGGTTTCTGTCAAATAATTGTCTTAAAGAATGCACAGTCAGGCTTTTATTCATATCATTTTATATAGCATATATTTTTAGAGGGGCACCAAGTATACATTTTGGCTGAATGGAAAATAGCTACATATTAGGGACTTTCGTGGCTGTCCAGCGGTTAAGACGCCACAATTCCACTGCAAGGGGCGTGGATTTGATCCCACCCCCCTGAAAAAAACAGCTACATGTTAAAAATCAGTATTTGGCTGAAGCAGAATATCACTGTCATATAATAAACTTCTGAGATACCAGGATCAACATGAACTATAAATATTAGATAATACTAATTTTAAAATACAACAGTTTTGTTGTTAAATATAAGTATTCAGATTTTTAGAGTTTGGTGTTCCCTTCAAGAATATTTATTTCTCATCAACTTCTTGGGTCATTATACTCTACATTTATGACACTAACTTATATCAGCCAAGATAAGCTTGGGAAACCAGCCCTAAAATCCCATTGGCTTAAAATGACAAAGAGTTACTTTTTGTTTGTGCTACATATCCAACATAAATTGGTAGACTGATGCAGATTCCATTTTATCATGCCCAGTTCTCAAAGTGAGGCTCAGGATTTAATGCAGCAGAGAAAGAGGACTAGAGTGTTTATCACTGGCAGAAAAATCCTATGACCAGACATGCACACATTACTTCCATTTCTGTTTCATGAACCTAAAGTAGTCAAATAGATGTGTCTCACTTAAAGGGCAGAAGGAGTATAATCCTCTGTATACCTAGAAGTAGAGAAGAATATACCTGGAAGTAAACTTGAGTGTCACCTACCACATAAGTAGATGCTCTCTTTCATACAATTGGCTTTCAATAAACCAGTCATCTGGGTTTTTCATTCTCTGTTTCAGTTTTGTATCATGTAGACTAATAGCAGCATCTTCCTGGAGTAGAATAATAGAATCTTTTCAGTCACTACCATGTAAGAAATACTTGTACTCTGAAAAGGTCGATTTGATTACTTCTGCCTCAGGTTCCTGGAAAAGGTCAGTTTTCATTCCAATCCCAAAGAAAGGCAATACCAACGAATATTCAAACTACCGCACAATTGCACTCATCTCACACGCTAGCAAAGTAATGCTCAAAATTCTCTGAGTCAGGCTTCAACAGTATGTGAACCATGAACTTCCAGATGTTCAAGCTGGATGTAGAAAAGGCAAAGGAATCAGAGATCGAATTGCCAACATCTGTTGCTGCTGCTACTGCTGCTAAGTCACTTCAGTCGTGTCCGACTCTGTGTGACCCCACAGATGGAAGCCCACCAGGCTCCCCCGTCCCTGGGATTCTCCAGGCAAGAACACTGGAGTGGGTTGCCATTTCCTTCTCCAATGCATGAAAGTGAAAAGTGAAAGTAAAGTCGCTCAGTTGTGTCTGACTCAGCGACCCCATGGACTGCAGCCCACCAGGCTCCTCCATCCATGGGATTTTCCAGGCAAGAGTACTGGAGTGGGGTGCCATTGCCTTCTCCGCCAACATCTGTTGGATCATCAAAAAAGCAAGAGCGTTCCAGAAAAACATCTACTTCTGCTTTATTGACTATGCCAAAGACTTTGTGTGGATCACAACAAACTGGAAAATTCTTCAACAGATGGGAATACCAGACCACCTGACCTGCCTCCTGAGAAATCTGTAAGCAGGTCAAGAAGCAACAGTTAGAACTGGACAGTTAGAACAGACTGGTTCCAAATCAGGAAAGGTGTACGTCAAGGCTGTATATTGTCACCCTGCTTATCTAACTTATATGCAGAGTATATCATGTGAAATGCCAGGCTGGATGAAGCACAAGCTGGAATCAAGATTGCCACGAGAAATATCAATAACCTCAGATGTACAGATGACACCATCCTTTTAGGGCAGAAAGTGAAGAAGAACTAAAGAGCCTCTTGATGAAACTAAAAGAGGAGAGTGAAAAAGTTGGCTTAAAACTCAACATTCAGAAAACTAATATCATGGCATCTGGTCCCACCACTTCATGGCAAATAGATGGGGAAACAGTGGAAACAGTGAGAGACTTTATTTTCTTGGGTTCCAAAATCACTGCAGATGGTGACTGCAGCCATGAAATTAAAAGACACTTGCTTCTTGGAAGAAAAGTTATGACCAACCTAGACAGCATATTAAAAAGCAGAGACATTACTTTGCCAACAAAGGTCTGTCTAGTCAAAGCTATGTTTTTTCCAGTAGTCATGTATGGATGTGAGAGTTGGACCATAAAGAAAGCTGAGCACCAAAGAATGGATGCTTTTGAACTGTGGTGTTGGAGAAGACTCTTGAGAGCCCCTTGGACTGCAAGGAGATCAAACCAGTCAGTCCTAAAGGAGATCAGTCCTGAATATTCATTGGAAGGACTGATACTGAAGCTGAAACTCCAATACTTTGGCTACCTGATGTGAAGAACTGACTCATTGGAAAAGACCTTGATGCTGGGAAGGATTGAAGGCGGGAGGAGAAGGGGACAACAGAGGATGAGATGGTTGGATGGCATCACCTACTCGATGGACATGAGTTTGAGTAGACTCCAGACATGAGTTTGAGTAGACTCCAGGAGTTGGTGATGGACAGGCAAGCCTGGCATGCTGCAGTCCATGGGGTTGCAAAATCCGAGTGGGAGTGCCTGAGGCCGGGGTGCGCTGCATGACCTTCAGCCTTGGTTTCCCGTCTGCCGTTTTCCTTTTGAGGTATCTATCTCCTTCAGATATCTGGTTATTTTGGCTTATGAACTCATATTCCCATGGAGGTACTGGCTACTTGGCCTGGTAGTATCTATAGGTAATGGCTGAATGCCAGCCCCTAATCTGCGTCAACTCCCAAGTTCAAGAGAAATAGCAAAAAAGTATTCCCTGTAAGCAAAACCTCAAACAAGGCAGTAACTCAATTATGTGCTGGGGCCAGGATGTGAAATAGAGTCTCCTGTTAATTCTAGTCCCAGGAAGCAAATTCGTGGGTCAGGGGTACACCTTTGAACCCACTTGGAGAAGGCAGCCTCCATAACTATAAGGATCTGAGGGAGCACAGCCAATAAATAAATAGACAAATTTAAAAAAGCAGTGTGCCGGCCTTATATAGTACTACATCCAGCTTTATAAGAAGAGCCAGCAAAATTTTCATTTATTTAGCACTGCTTCGCTTGCTGTTTTTTTCTTTAAACAAATTTTATCCACCTAGTCTACTCTTTTGTATTGAAGCATTCCACGTGGGAAGGCCCCAGGGCCTTGATGGAGTGAATTCCCTACAGAGGCTTCATAGAGACCCAAGTGTGAATCAGAAATAAGGGTGGAGGGAGGGGACATATGTATACCTATGGTTGATATAAGTTGATGTATGGCAGAAACCAACACAATATTGTAAAACAATTATCCTTCAATGAAAAATAAATACATTAAAAAAAAAAAAAGAAACAAGGGTGGCCAGCAATGGAGCACTAGAAAAAACCAGAGTGAGCAGGGAGATATGGGCAGTGCCTTTCTATACACTGTCATGAGGAGACAGTCTCTAAAACTGACTAAATGAAGCACGCTAACTTCATGACCAAGCTCCTTCTGGCTAGCAGTGTTCAGGATGAGCAGCCCACCGTGCCTTCAGGCCAGCTGCAGCCTGTGTACTCTCAGTACACCTTCAGTTCTGGAAGTTTCAATAAATACCCTCCAAGAGGCCTGACACTTCATGAAATTAAATCAGGTTAGGAAAACCTAATTGTATTTAAACTCGCTTTCTTTGCTCCAATTCCATATACCTCAAGCCACCTTCTGATAAATAGACACACCATGTAGCTTATTTAAAGGAAAAAGTATACTGATCAGACAGTTAAGAAAAAGCAAGTCCACAAAATAGTTATTATTTCTCAACAAAAATTAATCATGATGCATATTCATATGTATGATTTTGTCCCTTGTGGTTAGTGTGAATCAGGATCTCTGAGAGAAAGTTCACAGAAGGTAACAACAAAGAGCCAGACTTAGACCAGGGTGGATTCATTAAGCCCTTCTCAGCTGTGTACCTTCTTTCCAGCATCTACAGTTCATATGGTGAGTATGCTGATCCCTACTGATGGAGAACATAAGACCACAAGCAGCAGGATGTGGACACTTGAAGTGTGGTTTCCTATCCCAGCACTCTCTCAAAACTCTGCTTCAAAAGTCAACAGCAGGGACTTTCCTGGTGGTCCACTGGTTAAGACTCTGCCTTGCAATGTGGGGGGATGCGGGTTTGATCCCTGTTGGGGAACTAAGATTCTTCATGCCACAGAGCAACGGGTTCCACGTGCAGCAACTACTGAGCTAGAGGACCACAATTAGAGTCTGTGCCCTGCAAGGAAAGATCTCACGTGATACAACTAAGACCTGGCACAGCAAATAAATAAATTAAAAAAATGGGAAGTCAGTAGCAGTTTGCTGGTGGCCCAGTGTGATGTCTTCTCAGTCTTCTCCTATACTCTCTTTGTTACTCAAAACTGTTGACCACCACCTGGGTTCCTGGGAGTGCTATCTGAGGTAGTCCAGACTGGAAAGAGATGGGAGGGTGAACTTGAGCCAAAGTTGGGAAACTAAGCACAAAACCCAAATATTTATTAGTCATCTCCTAAATATGGGTGCTAGGCATATTCTTTTAGGTATCTGACATATATTAGTGAATATAAGAGACAAACCCCCCTGCCCACATGAATGAATATAAGTGACTCCAGGAACATTAAGAAAGTACTGGCCTCTATGTTCCTGTAGGGTTTTTGTTGTTGGTGGTTTTTAGTTGTGCTGGGTCTTCGTTGCGGCGCGTGGGCTTCTCTCTGGTTGCGGCCCACAGGCTTCTGTAGTTGTAGGGTGTGGACTTAGTTGCCTTGCAGCATGTGGGATCTTAGTTCCCTGACCAGGGATCGAACCCACATCACCTGCATTGGGAGGCAGATTCTTAACCACTGGACCATCGAGGAAGTCCTGTTTCTGTAGGTTTTATTCTCACTTTTATTATAGTACTTCCAACATACTATTGCAATTACTTGTTTATATATCTGTCTTGCCTTCCTGTACTGTGGGCGTTGGGATGTCATATCTTATTATTCTGCCACACAGCAGGCATTCAACAAAAGCCAGTAGAATAAATACCTGAATGAACAAGTGAAGCTGAACTGCTAAACAGGCTGTTGAGTTCTAATGTCTTAGCGAGATTATGCTTATCATGGTATTAGAGGAAAATAGGTTTTATGTTAGAAAGAAAAAACCTCACAAAACAAAAACACTGCACTAAAGGAATATCAAACAGCTATCAGCGCTTCTCTCTGCTCTTTCCTGCTGACACCCTAGGCAAGGCCACCATCATTTCTCTCTGGATTAACAAAACTATCTCCCAACTGGTCTCTCCACCTCTTCTAACCTGTTCTCTCTCCTTTAGTCTCTTCTCTATAATGGAGCCAGGGAGCATTCTAAATGATAATTATGACCATGTCACTCCCCTCTAGAAAATTGTGCCACTGTTTTGTATTTTAGTCAGGTTTTGCCATGTAACAATCCCAAGTCTCAGTGACTTGCCGAAAGAAAAACTGTTTTCACACTCTTGGGTCTGTAGGTTGGTGGCAGTTCAGCTAGCCAAGGCTATTTTCAGCTGAGTAGGACCCCAGACTTCTAGTTGGATTTAGGTCTAGTTCATCAAGTATCTGTCATCCTAAGGCCCAGACTGAAGGGGCAGCAACTACATAAAGCATATCCTTTTCTTAGCTGATCTCAGGACCACAGGAGGGGGAGTCCAATTGAATGAGCTCCTTCAAGCTTCCTCTGGCCTTCTCTGCCAACTTTCCATTGGCCAAAATGAGTCACATTGCTAAACCCAAAGGCAGAGATGTGCACTCTGCCTACTGTGAAGCCATGGTCACTTCTGTAGTATGAATGGAGTGAAGAACTGAGAATAACAACGAATCCTACTTTTCCTTGACCTCAGGGTCAAGCCCAAATCCCTTCACAATTTTTTTCTTACTTTTCCACTTTCTTCTCTTGCAACCTCTCTACCTCCTTCACTGAATTCTTCTCACTCTATTCGCCTGACCATCTTTCAGGTCCATTTATAGGAAATACTATCTCTCACTTTCCAGCCTTCTTCCATGCTCCTGCCTTGTCCTGACACACTCTTCTTTCTCCCTTCCCCACATCTATCTTTCCGCCCCTATTTACTCCAAAGGTCTCCCAGACATCAATGTAAATATCACCTCCTATAGGAATGAATTAGTTGCTGCCTCTCTGCATTGCCAAAGCTCCAACACCTGATTTTATCAGAGTTTTTAGCACAAGCATTGTGTTTTTTTTTTTCAATTTAATTGACTATCTTCCCTCATAGGCTATGTGTGACCTTCATGAGGTTGCAAACTGTGACTCTATTTCACCATTCCCAGCACCTAACATCATTAGTGCCTTCCATAGAGAGAGTACTCATTTTGTTTTTATTGGGTTGGCCAAAACGTTCATTTGGGGTTTTCCATAACAGCTTACGGAAAAACCCTAACAAACTTTTTGGCCGACCTAATACTTAATGAATGTATACATAAGTGAGGACAAACAACCAAGAATGCAATTTGGTATGAGGATCTGCTCATAATAATATAGTTTGAAAAGTCTAGTATATATATATGTGTGTGTGGAAGACTCATGGCAATGAAAAATGTGCAAAGCCTTTGTATTTTTCAAAGTCCTCTGTGCTGTTTATTTTCATCACACATATCTCCCCTTTGTTAGACTTTTGTCCACACGCTACATTGCAAGACAGCCTACAGGTTACCCCAGTAATTTGAAGAGAGGCTTTACCCTGTGGCTGTAATAAAAAAGACAGAACTGGGCTGATAATGTTTGCAACAGTTCAGAGGATGCAGCTGGAATACTGATCAGCTCTGGTGGCTGATTGGATGTCCAGGGACAAAGGCATATCTCCCTTAGGAGGGAGTGGTCGAATCTGTCTTTGAGAGATACACCGCTCCAAGTTATTTATAGCCAGGAGACTAATTCTTAGATGAATTTCGGAGTGAAGAGACCCAGATGTTCCTTGCTAATTTTCCTTTTTAGAAGGTGTCAATTTATGTAGTCTGGCTTGAGGGCTGGGAGGGTCTATCAGTCACACCTGACTAGCTGCTCTGCATGAAAATTTGAACAGTATTGTTTTGTCTTTGGAATTTGAGGAAGAAAATTTAATTAAAGACAGGAACCACTCCTAGTCCTCAATAAAGAGCAGACAGGAAGGCTGATTAAGGATTTGAAAGTGATTTGTTAGAGGGTGTTTGAGGGGGGGAGGGTAGGGGTGTGCATAGAGGGGTTGGGAAAAGTCATGGAAGAAACCCAAATCTTTCAGGGTCCCAGCATATGGATTTGTTTACTTCAAGAGGTAATTGCCAGCTGAGGCCCATGTTTTTGAAGCTCATTTCAAATTCTGATGATAGAGAAATTATTCCTTTTTCTGATGATGAGAAATCTGATCCAAGTTGCATAGGCTTAGAAGCGTCTCTGGTAGTAATTTGCTAGATTTAAGGATATAGGATTTCACAATTAGATTCTCATTTAAGAGAAACCATCTTGCTTATTTAGAAAATTAGTCTTTTATTAGTCAAAATGGATTTGCTTCTGAGGCCTAAACTACTTGGACTCATTTC
Organism: Ovis aries; assembly: GCF_016772045.2. Classification (NCBI taxonomy): domain Eukaryota; kingdom Metazoa; phylum Chordata; class Mammalia; order Artiodactyla; family Bovidae; genus Ovis; species Ovis aries. Next base: position 20,144,345 of record NC_056080.1, on the reverse strand, counting down.
AGGCAAATGTTTTCTAAGAGCTGAGTTCCTAAATTGAAAGAGAAACATAAGCCAACACAATAACATATTTAATGAACTGCACGAATGTGTTGGAAAATTCCCATCCCAGCCAAACAGTAGAACAGAAATCATAACCAAAGGTGCCAAACCGCTTCTGTTTTTCCCAAAGGCCCAAATCATCCTGGGGCATGGAATTGACTCATGCATTTATTGATTTTTTATTTTCTGAATTTCTTACATAAAACCTGATCCTTTAAAAACATGGGCTGGTTTTTCTGGGCATGATTGGCAACACAGAATTGATTATTTCTCAAATGAGATCAGTAATCCCTTTGGGAAGAGTGTGTGTGTTTGTGTTTGTGTTGGGGGGGTTGGTGGGAGATGGTTATGAAGAGACTTTGGAAACTTCATGTTATATGCAGGATGTGGAGACCCTCTAGATTGTATGATTAGCCTCTTCCTAACCCTGGTGGCTCAGTGGTAAAGAATGTGCCTGCAATGCAGGAGACGCAGGAGAGCCAGGTTCCATCCCTGGGTTGGGAGGATCTCCTGGAGAAGGAAATGGCAACCCACTTCAGGATTCTTGCCTGGAGAATTTCATGGATGGAGGAGCCTGGCAGGCTGCAGTCCATGGGATTGCAAAGAGTCGGACACGAATAAGCATCTAAACAACAACAAATGTACAATATCTCCCGTCCTTTGTGTTGTGACTCATCAGCTCCCGATTATTTCAAAGGTTACCGTGAAACTCTCAGCATAGCTGCTTAATGACGGCCTTGGGGAACTCTGCCCACCTCCTCACCCACAGGACACTGAACATTCCAAGTGGAGACAAGAATTGATCTGGTGGCCAGAGAGAGAAGCCCAGCAGGGCAGGGCCTGGATGAGGGAGAGCAGGCTGGAGGGAGAGGCCTGTTTTGGATCTGGAGTCCTGGAGGATCATCATCTACAGGGTGAGGAAATGACTTCTGAACACACACAGTTCTGAGGTTCCGGGGATAAGCCCTGGAAGGAGTGTATACATGGATGGATGATCTGCTGCCCACGCTGTTCTGACTCAGGCCCCTACATATGACCTCTCCTTGCGCTTCTCCCCCTAGCATTCTTTGAGCCCTTGTAAATCACCCTATGCCAGTGTGGCTGCTCAGATATCACCAGGTTCTTGGGTTAATATGGGAAAAGACTTAGTGATCAGAGACACATGAGCCTCCTGGATCTCCTGCCCAGCAAGCAGATGGAAGATCACTGTCACAGCACGTTGCAGACCCAATTCTGCCAAACACACAAGGACTTAGAGCCAACAGTCCCCAAACAGGCAGCCTGTTCTATGAGTTGACCTTACTGTCAGTTCCCTAGTTCCTCCTACAAGCCCCTGGCCTCAAAGGTTTAATCCAGGGTGGACTCGGCACTATTCTGAAGACCAGCGAGTAGGTCAGATCAGGCCCCGCTGTTCTTTCTGAAGGCAGCACACACCAGAATGCCGTGCCCAAATGTTAGGCTGCTGGGTATGCAGGATTCCTGTTCGTTCACTACTTAAGAGTTATTTTTTTAAAAATTTTAATTATTTATTTGGCTGCGCTGGGTCTTAGTTGCAGCATGTGGGATCTAATTCCCTGACCAGGGATTGAACCCATGCCCTCTCCATTGGCAGCACAGAGTCTTAGTCACTGGACCACCAGGGAAGTCCCTACTTAAGAGTTATGAGCCCTATTCAGTCTTCCCAGCCCATCAAATATCTTGAACATCTCTCATTTGACCATTGGGAAATTCTTTCAACACCCCTTCAGTTAATATAAAAGTCCCAGGGCAGATTCAGATGGCCATGTTTGCATAGCTACCTGCTGAGGGTGGATTACTGATTAGAGCCCTCCAATGTTCACTAATTGCCCCTGGAGTGTACATTAAAGTATGTTTTCATTCACAGATTTAGCAATTTCTGTGCTCGCCCTGCACTAATCCCCATAAGTGATATTATAAATATATTCATCAAAAGAAAATAACTCAGTAAAACTGCTGCCCCTCAGTGTGATGCAGTATGCAGGTTATTAAGCCATTGTTTCTCAACTCCAAACTCTTCTTTGTGATGCTAGGGTCGGTGGGGATTCCACAAACATGTGTGCTTTGCCAGCTGTCAGCGTTGGGCTCTGCGCAAAGGGGCACTGGAGAGACTGCCAACCTGGGAGACAGAGAAGGGATGGTGCCGTCTGTGTCTGGCATTAGCCGGCGACTATACTTTATCAGTAGCCATGGCTTCCAGCACCAATTGGTCCCACTTTCCAGGTTGTTTATAATCCTCTTGGAGCCAGCTCGTCATCCTCTCCTCAGTTCGGCGAGGCTGTCTTCTCACGCCTCTGAGGCACCAGCCGAGCAGCTCACCCCTCCGGGGTCTGGGTCTCGGCTCCATGGGGTTCTTTCTTTGAGCTCCGAGGCTCCAACAACTCTGACTTCTTTCCTTTGCTTCCTCAGTCCCAGGGCCGGTACCTGCTTCTTGCAGTTATTGTCTTTGTCTTAGGTCAGTGTTCCCCTTTGGCTTTTCCAACCCTCTGACACCTGCTTTATGAAACCCGTATATTAAATTTTTCCTGTTAAAACAACTGATCTGGGCTCTATTTTCAGACTGGACACTAAACAGTATGCTGCTGCTGCTGCTAAGTCACTTCAGTTGTGTCCGACTCTGTGAGACCCCATAGACGGCAGCCCACCAGGCTCCCCCGTCCCTGGGATTCTCCAGGCAAGAACACTGGAGTGGGTTGCCATTTCCTTCTCCAATGCATGAAAGTGAAAAGTGAAAGTGAAGTCGCTCAGTCGTGTCTGACTCTTCACAACCCCATGGACTGCAGCCTACCAGGCTCCTCTGTCCATGGGATTTGCCAAGCAAGAGTACTGGAGTGGGTGCCATTGCCTTCTCCGAAACAGTATAGTCAGGGTCTAAAAATAACAGAAGCAGAGAAAATATTCTAGGAGATTTATGAAGAAAATTTCAAATCAAAAAGTTGGTTTACATGGAAAGGACTAGTGGAATATGATTCTCTTTGGATAGCCCAAAATCTAAAATGTCAGTATGGTATGCCTGTATGAATAATTATGAAGATTTTCCAACATCGAGTTATCACAGTGATCTGACAGCAGATACTGGGGAGGTCGGCACGAAGCTCCTAGGTGTTAAGACACTGTGCTAGCTAGTCTCCCAAAATGGCCCCAGTAATTCCTTCTCTCTATGCACATGCCACTCTTCATAGCAACGGCATAACTCATTTCCCCTCCCTGTGAATCTGGGCTGGCCTTTCAACTCACTTTATGCTGATATTCTTGGAATTCTGGGTCCAGTCATTAAGAGAACTGGCAGTTACGCTTCTGCTTCTGAAGCTGCTCACTCTTGAGACACTCTCTTCTCATAACCCAGTCACCATGCTGTGAGAAGCCCAAGGCACATGAGGAAGCCATGTAAAGGAGAACTCAGATATGCTGGTCAACAGCCCTAACTGAGATCCCAGTGGACAGCCAGTATTTACCACAAGCCTCATGAATGAGAAATCTTGAATGTTTCAGACCTCTTGGGCCCCCAGATGACTGCAATCCTATGTGACATTATGTGGAGCAGGAGAACCATCCAGCTGAGCTCAGTCTACCAAGGGATTGGTGAAAGAAAAAGAAGTGATTATTTAACCCCCCGGATTTTGGAGAGTGTGTTTGCTGCAAGAAAGAACCAGGACAGACAGGAAGCCCAGTTCCTAGATACTGGGAAACTAAGGTCACTAATAGGAAATTTGGTGACACAGTTACTGAGGTTGCTCAAATCCATCCTAGCAGGAGTATTTGTACTTCTACCAAATGATTCCTTTTAAGCTAGCACAGGAGGATGAAATTTCGATTATATTAGCTGCTACCAGAGTTTAGGAAGGGTCTAAGTCCTTTGATAGGTTGCCTGGGCGATGGAAGATGAAGCACGTGGACAGTGAGTGAAAGGAGACAACAAAGATGTAGGCAAAATTGCCTATATAGAAATGGATAGGAATTCCCAGAGTGAGTGAAGACAGGAAAGAGAAGGGCAAGTAGAGAGTGAGAAAGCAAGGGAGCAAGTAAGCAAGGACTTGAGTGAGTGTGAGGCTGAGAATGAGAGCAGGGTGAACAGGCAATCAGGCAGCAGGCTGGATACCTGAGAAATTCCTGGTGGGGGGGGGGGGCGCTATGACTTTCAGAACAAGGTCATCTAGTACTTGGCATTTTCTGTAAATTTAGACCTTTGGGGAATGTTTTCTGTTGAAACTGATGTGGCAATGAGACCAGAGACTCAGAAATTTTTGAAATAGGAACATTTGACATTTACTAAAAAAAAAAAAAAAATTCATTTGAGAAGAAAGGAGGAGAGCAAGTCCCAAGCCAGAGCCAAAGGTTAATTTGCCTGAGTTCTTAACATCAGTTTTACCATTACTCTTATTTATGAGTACAAAATTCAAGATGCCCACCCCACCCCTCCCACTCCTTTCCAGAAATTGTGTTGGGATCCATAGGGAATGGAGACTCTTGTATTCATAAATGAATAGAGATGACTTTGAAAAGCAATTCAAGTATACATTTGAAAACAAAGGGAATAAAAGTAAATAGAATGACTGTTCATGTGGAAAAATATTCAGGTGACTACTTAAAAAGAATTACAGTAGTCACTCAGAAGAACAGAGGAATTAAATGTTGAAAGAACAAAGCATTAAGGATCTCTTGTTACTTTGGTTTTTAACTTTGGGGACACATGACACAGAATTCTTTAGCTTTTGGCATAGCTGATTTCCCTCAACTGCATGAAGGATAAGGGGTTGTATTTCCCTCTTGGACTGAGACGAGAAAACAGAACAGGAAGAAATGTGTGATCAGCAAGAGCTGGAAATCTTACCGAGAAGTGGTCAGGAAATACAGGAAATCATGAGCTCCCAGGGATCTGCAGACATTTCGGGACAGCACTGAACTTGTCACAAAGTTTGGGAAGACCTGAGTTCCCTCAAAGCCACAAAACAGACCCAGGTGACAGTTATAAGAGAGTTCCAAGAGAGGATTAGAGCCAGTGGTGCTAGGGGTGTTCACTCCATGTTCTTTTCTCTGCATCTAGAATGGTACTCACCAGCTCTCCTTGGGAGAAATGAGGACAGAGTCACTTGAATCATCTGTTCTGGGGTTCAGATGTGGAAACCTAGTGGAGATGGAAGGCTTTTTATAGCCTAGAGTCTGAAGAGTTTTAGAGTCTTCAGAGTAAAGTTTTGGTGATGTGCTTCAGGCTCTGGCTGTCTGTGGATCCCTAGTCTAGCCATCGTGAACCTCTGGTCTCTAGGCTGGAAGGTATTTTGAGAGTCATGGAATTCAGTCCCCTATTGTCCTGATTGTACAAATGAAGCTCATAGAGGTGAAGTGGCTTGGGCAAGGTCAAGAACTGGTTATGCAGCAAAGCTAGAAAGGGAATCCTGCTTTTAGACACTCAGTCTAGGGCTCTCCTGAGAAATGATTCCATGTATTTGTGGTAGATTATATTCAGTTCAGTCACTCAGTCGTGTCCAACTTTTTGCAACCCCATGGACTGCAGCACACCAGGCTTCCCTGTCCATCACCAACTCCCAGAGGTTGTAAAACTCATGTCCAGCGAGTCGGTGATGCCATCCAACCATCTCATCCTCTGTCGTCCCCTTCTCCTCCTGCTGTCAGCCTTTCCAGAATCAGAGTCTTTTCTAATGAGTTAGCCCTTTGCGTCAGGTGGCCAAAGTACTGGAGCTTTTTCTATAGATTATATTGCTATCCACCCCCCCCATACTTCTTTTATTCTCTCTCTTCAGTACCCCTCTCCTGTAGTTTGTGAACTCTGTTTTCCTTTTTTACCTCAACAGCCTGAGTGAATATGACATGGAGCAGAGCTGTGCTCGAAGTGTAGTGTGAGTAGACATACCCTTTGCTGGCTGTCAGCCACTGAAGTTTTGAAATGGTTATCACAGGCTAACTTAGCCATTCCTGAATTTCTATTGCCTTGTAAGCAGGCTATCTTGCAAGAGAGGCAATGTCTTATCCATCGGTCTGCCTGGAAACTATCAGCACACTTGCACTGAAAGTTATTAATTTGGAATGCTGCTACTAATTCACCTCCTATGAGTCTGGGTTACATCTGAATGGATCTAATCAACCTGGTTAACTGAAACATCAGAGCCAGGAGTTTAGAAAACAGACAGTGACCTTGAGGCCTTCCCTGAATATCCCTTCCTCCACTGGACAGAAAGCAAGTGGAAGAGGAAGTGAGGAGAAGGGGGCCAGGCCAAGAAAGGGATTTGGCAGGTGATGTAGATGGCGAAATTTCCTAACTTCATACTTTTGTGAAGGGCCAATCTTGAGACTTGAGACTTAGCTTTGTCCTTGAGCCTTAGGAAGTTCTTCCCTACCTGGTCCCATTCCATATAGCCCAACATCTCACAGGAGGCCATTTCTCATCTCTAATCAGGGGCAGAAGGAACATTTAAGGTGGTGGCTATCGGATTGTATCCTAAATATTTAAGTTGCAATTCCCATCTAGCAGTGCATAACAAAGTCTTCATTCTATATAGCTTATGTTTTTCATAATCAAATTTAAATGTATCAAGGAGATTGACTTGGGTTATTCATTGGTTATAATTTATCACATTATGTCATTAATGTCACTGACTGTGCGTCATTAAACTGAATCAGCTTAGGGTGAGGTAATGGTGGCCCCAGAATTAGATTAGGTCATTGAAAATATTGTATACCCGTCCCATGATTCACACATATCCAGAAGCAAATCCCAAACACCAGATTTAGGTAAAATACTGTTTTTGAGCTATTAGAATTTTGATATTCCCCTCGTCAGAGGCTGAGTTACCTAAAAGTGTTGCTAAAGTCAGAGGATGATTCACATTGATTATTACAGTCTGAAAACTCAAAATCATTAAACAGACCTCATATTTTAACTCAAATTTTGTATATTTTATGAAGTCATGAGTAACCTTTAAAAGGAGCCCTGAAGGAAATCTACATGCATTAAAATGAATTTCGTATTTAGTGCTTCATGGACAAGAAAGGCACAAAGCAATTAAAACAGATAGGAGCAGGCTTTGTGTTTCAAATATCGATACCTCATGACTCCAGTAGTTGAGACAAAAGGTATTTCATGTCAGCATTCGGCAGGCAGCCATAAAATCTGACTGAAGTCACTGCATGAGAAACAAGATGTTTTATTTATGTATTGTCAAAAGTTCACAAAGACTCCATTATGTGGGAATGTTCGGTATAACCTAAGTGACAACTCCATTCTAACATATGCCATGTCTGATCTTGCCTGGTCCAGAGCAGCCCAGCCATGGGGACTGCTCTATTGACAAATATTTGGATTAGACATTGCCCACTTAGGCTTCTTAGGAACACAGCGTGTTGCTGTCTAGATGGAGTAGTCCTCAGTGCCCGATGGGTGCCACCACAACCTACCACCAGAGCACTGGGGAAAAGCACCAGACCCTGGGGACCAATGACAGAGTGAATGACAGTGCCTGGCGTTCCTTCAGCATCCACGTGCTTCCTACTGCCACTGTGAGCTACATTTTTGCAATGCTTGGTTCAAAGGACTGCAAAGTTTACATGGTAAGAGGAAGGGCAGTGGTGAAGAGCAAGGGTTTTGGAATCAGGCTGCCCTATTTCAAAACCTGTCTCTGCCATTTATTAGCTGGGTGACCTTGAGCAAGTTTCTTAACCTCTCTGTGTCTCAGTTCCCTTGTGTATAAAATGGGTGGGATGAGAACAGTACCTACTCACAGGGTTGTTAACGAGGATTACACGAGTGTGGGCAGAGAAAGGCCATAGAACATGCTGTTCCTGGCTCCCAGTAAATGCTACCTAAGGGTCAGCTGTCACTGGTTAGCTGTCATGGACTCTGGGGACAGCTGCTGTGAGTTGGAATAGAATCTTTCAGGAGAGGGTCTATCTGGTTTATCAGGACATTCAGTTGCCAAGACACCTAGACAGCCTATCACAGGAGCTAATTTGAGGCCCTGGCCTTCCCAGGGGTGCCTGAGGAGACCACCAATTTAGGGGGAAGTTTCACAAAACTTCGTTGCTGGGTAGGGCTTGGCAGCCTCTGCATGGTAATGCCCGCCCCCCCCCCCGCCCCGCCCCGACCTGAGCAGAGCCAGGGCAGGAGTTCCTGACATTGATACAAAGATGGACAGTAAACTGGTGGCAGCAGCTAAGCTCTGGAAAGGGCATGGTGATGGACTTCACCATTATTTCTCACATGAAGGGAGGAGTATTTCACGCACACGGTTTTAGGTTAAAAGGATTGTTCCAGAAACATTTGTCTGTGCTAAAAACCCTTAGCCAGGGACTTCCCTGGTGTTCTACTCCCCATGCTGAAGGTTCAGGTCTGCTTCCAGGTCAGGGAACGAAATCCTGAATGCTGCAATGGAGAGCCCAAATACTGCAACTCAGATCCGGCACAGCCAAAAAAAAAAAAAAGTGTTTACAAAGACCTTTAGTCCCACACAGGCCCTGGGCCATCTAAACGAGTGTTAGAAGCCCCATCGTTTTTGGAAATGGGCCCCTGGACTTGGTCTGGTTGCCCACACCTGGTCTCCGGAATGCTGCCGGGTTGGGGGACCATGGTGCCCAGTATATTCCAGCAAGCTGCAGCCTCCTTGCCACGTGGTAGGAGATGCTGTTGGTTGGTAATCCTATAACCATTCCTCTTTCTCCTTTGCCGACCTTACACTGTAGTAATGCACAATTAAATACCTCGTGTCCCATGAGTTTGAGTAAACCCCGTGAGTTGGTGAAGGACAAGGAGGCCTGGTGTGCTGCAGGCCATGGGGTCGCAGAGTCGGACACGACTTAGCGACTGAACTGAACTGATGATGGTGCCAGAGCCCAGCAGGAAGGAGAAAGACTCCTGTCTTTCCTGGCAAGGACTCGGCCATGAAAAGCCAGGGGACTTTTTGTTTGCAGCCCTTCTAGCTTAATTTCCCCTCTGTAAAGGTCTTCTCCTTCCCTTACTGGGGTTGGGGGTGGAGGGAGCGAGGGGCGACTTGCAGGCTGCTCACATGGTTGCAGACCCCAAATTGCAATTCTCTGCTGATCCCTGGATACAGCCATCTTCACTGGAGACACATCTGGCAGTCTATTTCAGGTCAACACTACAAAAACTATGTTTTTCAAAAGGATGATGAGAATTGTTGTAAAAAGTTTTATGACAATAAATGTGACAACCCATTAAAAAAAAATACCATGTGTCCTTGCGGGTAGTCATGTGACACAGCTCTGTCCAAGGAGACATAAGGAGAACTCTCCGGAGAAATATTTTCCCCTGTTTCTGCCTTTGGGGGCAGTTATATGAGGATATGATACTTAGAGCTGTGGTGACCATTTTGTGTCCATGAGACAGCAAGTCCAAGGGCGAGAAAGCCAATACGCGGAGGAATGGTAGAGTGGAAGGATGGAAAAAACCTGAAATATCTATGTTTGTGTTGAGATGTTGAACAAATCCTGGGACTACTTATCTCTGGATTCTTTATTTTTTAA